>NC_087219.1:54675858-54709376 GCF_015104395.2 Macrobrachium nipponense | reverse complement strand
ACCGATGTCTTCCAACTCTGGTTCCAACATCTCCCCTATTTCGGCCACCAAACCACTCAGTTCATCCATACTTCTGTCAAACTCCTGCAAAGACTTATCCATCCTATCAACCACCTCCTCACTATTCAGTTTCCTTCTCACTGAAGCCTTACTTGTCCTTGTCAAACTCAAAACCCACATACACCACAAGTATCATTCATTCCCCCAAAGTCATCCGTAGCACACGCTTTATCAACCGTTTGCACCCTACCACCACCAACCCCTTTACCATGCCGTTCACGCTTTTTCCCTTCCACTTCCTCTCTCCACACTCTTCTGTTTCTTCCATACTCAACCAACACCAACTGTCGATCTCCCAGACCAATTTGTTCACTAACAGTCGGCTCATACTTATTCACCCTCAACCACTCACTCATCGCATTCTCCCGAACATAGTGGTACTTCCCTCCACTTACGGAGCTGGTTATGGTGTTGCCCTAACTTTCATCCAGTCCCCCACCTACTCGCAATTTCCCCAAAACATAACTCAATCCACCGGTCCCACTTCCAAAATCTCAAAAGGCCCTTCAAATTTCTCCCTTACTTTATTCACATTCATTCTTCCCATCATCAACCACCTCTTTCAACACCTTATCCCCAATCTTAAAACTCTCAAACCTTTCACTCGCTTTCTTCCACAAATCCCGATCACCTTCTGACAGACCCAACCGCGGTCTGACAATCCTTTCAAAAATTCAACACATATTTACAAGGAGGACATACCTATACTCTTCTGCAGTGTGGCGTTATATACCCAAACTGCACGTCCTACATACATATCCCCCCAATCCTTGTCGCTCTTACTCATCATTCGCAAAATCTCAGTCATCGTCCTAACAGTCCGTTTCAGCCAACCCATTCGCACTGGGCATATACGGAGTAGAATACACATGCACAATACCCCATTCCTTCAACATTTCTTCAAATTCCCATCCCACAAACTCAGGTCCATTATCACTCAACATTTTTGCCGGCTTACACACACACATTGGTCAACATACACTTGACCCACCATTCGTGCAACAGTTTCACTCCTCTTATCTTTGATGGGAACCACATAAGCAAATTTACTCATGTGATCCACCATCAACAATCATCCCCACGTGTCCTCTCGCAGTCCTGGGCAAAGAAACACAATCAATCACAAGCATTTCAAACGGCTCTTTCATCTGCAATCGCAACACAGGTGGACTTGCATGCACACTCTGATACTTTCCCCTCTGACAGTCTTCACACGTGACAGCCACATCCACACAAATCTTACTCAACCCAGGAGCATACAATCTCTCTCTCATGCATTCCCACAACTTTATTTTTTCCCATATGCCCAAACCGATCATGCACCAACAAACACATACTCACAGCTGACTCAACAGAAAACACTGGCACATACACTTCCTTGTCATACACCCTTCCTGATGCAAAAAGTACACTATGTTTTTGCACACCACAAAACGTTTTAGCAACCCTCTTATATACATCCACCTCACATGGCCAGTCTTCCACACGCACTCCTCCCAAAACACATTGTCGCAACACACTTATCTCCAGGCACTTATTTTGCATTTCCTCAATCTCTTCCTCACTCAACAGATCATTCTCACTCCTAGCAATATCAATCATACCCACAAAGTTTGCTACAAACACATTACCATCTTGAATCCTAGCTACTTGCCTGCCCCCTTTCTCTAAGAATTCCATTTCCTACATCTACGTCTATATCGTGGATCCTCAAAAAATCTATCCCTATTAAAAACAAGATGGCATATCATTTTCTCCTATGACTATAAAGTTATGCATTACTTCAAGATCCCCCAACCTAACCTTTAAACCGTACCTCTTCCATACTAAAACACTTCCTTGTCCCAACCCATGTATTCTCACACTTGTAGACTGCCTTTTCACTTCCCAATCACATCTCTCAAGTTCACTCACCACTGACCCACTCACCAAGGAAACTTGTGCCCCTGTGTCAACCAAACTACAATACTCACTATCATTTACTTGGACAAACGTCACCATTTCCCTCGAGTCCATGCATACACACATTCACTACCACGTCCACCTGGTTATCCATATCACAATCCTCCTCATCACATTCTCCTCAGCTAACTCCCCATTTCCACAATTCTGACTCAGATCCCCTTCACAGTCCCTTTTTGTAACCAACCAATTACAACCACGTTCCCCGCACTGAATCATCAAAACCCCACGTTCATTACCTGTACTCACCCTTCCTCGATATTCAACCGTCTGTCCCATCCAAAATACAACAACACTTTTATTCCAAACAACTCAGCTACTGCTGACAACAATTCATGCAACACTTCTCCTTGCCCACCTTGTTCCTCGCACATGCCACTTCCTTCTGCACATCACTCATCAACTTCTCTCGCAACTCATTCACACTACGGGTACCTCTTCATCCAGACCCTTACCTTCAAGTTTTCAATGCTGTAAAACAAACATTCACACATTCTGTCATTCCCTTCAAACCTCTCTTTACAACCAACCCCATCAGGTACCATATTCGGATCCCAGTCACTTTTCACAACACACTGTCCTTACCATGCATCCTAGACATCGTATCAGCAATCACATTTTACTCCAGCACCTATTCTAAGCCAAAATCAAACTCACTCAAATCCTCAATTGTCCTCGCAATCCTAGCATTCACACTTTCCTTCTTGATCATATAAACTAACGGCGATGATCTGTCCTTATGACAAATTTTTACCCCATACAAAAATACACTTTCAACGCTTTCACACAAAACCTTATTGCCGCAAGCTCCTTCTCAACCACCGAATACTTAAGCTCTGCTTTATTAAAAGCTTTACTCATCATACGCAATCACTCTCAATTGTCCCTCCCCATTCACCTCTTGCATCTGCACCAAGCATCCTCCCATACTAAACTTACTAGCATCAGCATACAACTCAAGCTTACTGGCATCCTCACTGTAGTCCGGAAAAGCCAAGGGTGACGTCCCTAGCAGCCTACTCTTTCAATCTCTCAAATGCTCCCACCATTCGCTCATCCCACCTCAGTTTAGTAGTACAATTTTTCTTCCCGGTCCATTCAGTCAACGGCTTCCCTTATACCCGAACAATCCTTAACGAACTTCCTCCCGAACTCAATCAAACCCAAAAAACCCTTTAACTCCCGCACGGTCCGGGGGTGGGGACGTGGAAACTCCTTTACTTTTTCCACAAACTTTTCACTCTTCCTTACACCACTCGCACTCACCTTATGACCAAGAAATTCCACTTCCCCAGCCAACCACGTACACTTCTCCAACTTCACTTTCACTCCAACCTCTTCCAACCGTTCCAACACCTTCTCAAGCAGTTCCACATTCTCCTCAAACAGTCTCACTTGCAATCAAAACGTCATCTATAAACACAGTCACCTTCCTTCTATCAAACCAGTCAAAAACTACATTCATCGCCCTCTGGAAGGCAGCAGGCGCATTAGCCAATCCAAAACTTAACCTCTTGAATTGATAGTGGCAGCTACCACTCGAAAAAAGCCGTAACATGCCTGCTCCCTTCCTCAAGAGGCATCTGGTAATAGCCCCTTACCAAATCCAATTTTGTGAACACTCTCATCCCATGCATCTTATACACACAATCAGACACCACATTCATCGGAATCGCTCCTTCACAGTCACTTCATTCACCTTCCTGTAATCCACACACATCCTCAAACTCCCATCTGTCTTGCGTACTGGGACTATGGGACTATTCCAAGCACTCTCACTCCTCTCGATCACTCCCCACTCTCTCAAGTCCTACACTGTTCCTCAATCTCTCGGGCAATAGGCGCAGAAAAGTGTCGGGGACGCTGATATATGGGGGTATCGTCATTCAAAACTATCTTGAACTCTGGGAGCTTAGATCCCCTGAAATCCTCGTCACCCTGACTCAACGCACCCCGCCTATCCCCACAACATCTGCATCAACCGCTCCTCTCGTCATCACCACATTTTCATCCACCTCAATTCTTTCTCTCAACTCATCATACTTCCACTCATCACTTTTTTTCATGCTACCTGTCATCACCCGCCGCACCCTAACATATCTTTCGTCATCCACATCCACCAACGTATACAACAACCCCACACAATCACCCTCACGTATACCCCGCCCGCACTCGCTTTTCCTAACAGTCGGCAATGAGGCCACAAAAACCCGAGGATTCTCCATATCCAAAATCCCATCGTACACATGCACACTCGCTCTTACCAACTTGTTCGCATCCACACTCAACCACATATGCACACTTGTCACCTTTGACAATCCCAGAATATCGGGCCACGCAACTTTCACACTAACAACTTCTCCAACTTCTCGCGGCACTTTTTACACTCTCTTTCGCAACCAACGGCACTCCCTTCCATATTTTACTGCTTACCCCTCCATCCCTATCCAAGTACAACTCTCCATATACATTCCCCTTCCTATGCAACTCAATCATATTCCTGCTCGGATGGACCACCATCCCACACTTCTTCAGGAACCTGTATCCTAACAACATATCATACTTATCACTCCTTCCTCGATCACACAAAAGTCACCTTCATCCATCACTACCCTTCGATTTCTACATTTTCACGCAACATTCCCACCACAGGCATACCCAAATTTCCTATTCCTCGTACCTCCCCTTGACATTTCCTAATTTCACACTCACTCCGCAACTTGTCACATCCATTCTTAAAAAGAACACTGACACTGCAGCCAGTATCAATCAAAGCAACCAAACACACCCCTTTGCACCTCACTTTTACACTCATACATTCATGAGCTCTTCCTCCAAACCCTTTTCATGCAACAATCCTTCACGCACATGCATCACTCTTACTGACCGCACACCAGAGGACCCACCCAACTGAATCCCCTTTGTACCTAGTTTCCCGAACTCCCAACCTGACTCATCCTCTTTCGCCTACACGCACTCGCCACAGGACCTTCCATTCCACATTCAACACATTTTGCCCGCTGTTCCTTACACATCCTAGCATAATGCCCATTCTTCCCGCAATTACGCAAACCTCAGTCACACGAGTACCTCGACATCCACTTGCTATATGCCCTACTTGCCCACACCTGTAACACTTAACATCCCTATCCTTCTTACACTCGCTCACTAAATGCCCTGTTTGCCCACACCCGAAGCAAGCTCCCAAACGCCCACCGACATTCATTCTTCCTGTGCCATAGCTTTCCACATCTGTAACATTGGCTGCTCTCGTTCACGACTAACCGACCCTAATCTTCCAACGCTTGCACTCCGATCTCTCTTAGGGCTAACCATACTTACGTTACTGGCTCTAAGCTCCTATCAACCACTCGCTCTGGCCATTCGCCTTGGCCCTTCCAAACTGCCTCCCTATAGCTCTTAAACTCTGGTATAACATCAGCCACTTCAGTCTAATACTAACACTTCTACTCTCTTTCATACACCTATCCAACTCATAATCCTCTACTATTTCCAAAATGTCGTTCCACGACAACCTTTCATTCGTCCATCGCATTTCTCCTTACGTTTCAGATTTACAAAACTCATACACACTCTCAGGCACAGTCGCCAACAACTTCCTCACTAACTCTTTACACTCATTTATCCCTTCGTCCCCAAACTTTTCCTGGCCAATGTTTCCAACCTGCACACATACATCGACAACGACTCACCAACATTCATTCTTACCTCATCAAAAACCAAAACCATGTTTTCTCCTATATCTAACACTACTCCTTATCCTCTTTGCCTGTTCCACAATCCTGGCTTTCACACTCTCATACGGCACATTCCCTACACTCATCATTACCCCATACATGTTCAACAAAAATCCTGTCAAAAAGCCACCCAACTCTCTTGCCCAGACTCTCTTATTATCCCCATACTTTGCCTCACAATACCTCTCATATTCCTTAAAAAAATCCCCTATGTCCCTACTACCATATTCCTCGTATTGTGCACATTCTAGGTATCTCTCTCATATTATACAGCCTTTCGTACTTCCCGCTCACTCTCACTTTCGCTACCACCATTCTGATCCCTCTTAACCTCGTCCGAATACAGTGAATCAACTTCCATACTAACATCCATGCTCCTCATTACGCTCTTCTTACCCTTCTTTCTACCCACCTGTTTCCACTCACCGCTATCCAAATCACTCTCAGCCCTTTCCCCAATGTATTCAGTCCTAGTCTCATCCTGTCCGTCATCCTTCCTAACCTTGTCTTTCCTTAATCGTCTTCTTTTCCTCAGCCCCCTTCTTATTCTTGTCCTCAGGTTTATCCTTATCCTGTCTCTTTCCCTTCTTCCTTTACCTACCACAAACAAGTCACCTTCGTCACTCGTAGTTTCATCACCTCGCTCTTCACTGTCTTTACCACTTCTGGCCTATCACAAGACCCAGTAGGCCTACCCCTACAGCTCCCTCTCCCATGAACCCCTCATCATCTCCTGCACTGCATTCATCATCCTAAGAATTTTTCATCCATTTTCTCAACCATTCTCTCTTCTGCTCCTTTCACTTCTTCTTTCATTTCCACTTTTGCACTCCTTAGCATCCTCTCATTTCCTCTAACTCGCTCTTCAGCTCCTCACACTCTACCCTCAACCTCTCTTATCCACTTCCAATTGTCCTCTTACTTCCCTCTCCAACCTCAACTCCTCCTTCAGCCTCTCCACCTCACTCAATCCTTCCATCCCAAACTTTCTCACCAATCAAACACTAGCCTAGACCAATTGTCCTGCAGCTGCCACACCAGCAGTCCCTGTTCGGGGGCGCCAAAAAAAATAATGTGGCGGGATCACAAAAACAAGTAACCTCCCCACATAAACTTAACCTATTTGGCTATCAAACCCACCCTCAATCACACTTTCCACTTAACACTAAAAAACACAGCAGGACAATTGCCCCAATACCTACATACCAAACAAAAAACACAACAGGTACTCACCAGCTGGCTTCTGATACCTAGGACTAGGCTGTGCTGTCGTCCACTGGATATAGGCTATAGGGTAGCCAACACACAACCACCGCCGACAACCAAACACAAATCAACCACCCGGACCCACAACCCCACAAAAAACTCAATAACCCAACGACTAAATGCAGATGAACACCAACCGCCTGAAAAAACACGACAACCACACGACTTACAGCAGTACAACCACCCGCCAAAACCAACCCTGCCCCAACACACTAACAGACACCGAAAATGCACCACCAACCTTCTTAACCTCACCACACAGACAGACACACGCACAACAACTTCACAACCCCAAAATCTATCAAATAACACCCAAACAACGACACACCAAAGGAAAACTGCTGCCAAAACCAACACTGACTTGACCAGACGCCTCACTGTTTACAACTCTCGTAACAGACTTCATTGACTACCTACAGAGCGCCACAACAGACATGCTTCCGACCGCCATCTAACCACTCCCATTCATTCTTCCACCAATCTCTCTCTCTCTCTCTCTCTCTCTCTCACACAACCTTTGTAGATGTTGTCAAATATAAACTAAAATTACTCCTCCATAGCATGGTATTAGAAACAGCCCACATAATGATAAAAGTGATGGACTCCTAAGGAGGCAGGATGCAACCCAGAACCCCACACTATAAATACCACCCAGTTGAATAGGATGAATGAACAAAAAAAAAAAAAAAATAATAATAATGGCATACAATGGACAATCACAGTCCAACAGGAAATGAGGATGACTATTTTTGTATAATAATTAAAGTATATCACTATAAAAATTAATAACTCTTTGTAACAACACACTATTCTTTAGCTTTTAATGGTTCCTGTTCCCTTCATAAAAAAAATTTGTGAAATTTACTCCTGAGACTATTTATGCATGCTATACTTGCATATTTTATCACCATGCAACAAATGCTCAAAATTAGGATTAACAAGTAGATGATGCTGGCTAAACACAGCTACAATATTAACATTTTCTTCTCTTATCACATCCAAAAGGCAGATTTCCAATAAAGGGATTTTGACGAAGGAAAAATCTATTTCTGGGGGAGACCTGTGTCGCCCAGTGAAAAGATCCTGCTTTCCTCTTTTCTAGTATAAATAATCTCTAAATATACCAGAGAAAAAAGTTGGCATGGTATGCAGAGGTTACTACCCTCACGTGAGCACCCAAAGGGCGTCGGGTATAAAGTACTGGGCGTGTGGAAGCCACAATTCACAGGTCTCCTGCCAATTAGAGGTTTCCTCCCCAAAAACCCCCAGAAGGGGAGAGCCGACCCAACGGCAACACCTCCTCCAGCCTCGAACTACTACTACTAGTACCCGACGCTAGTGACCTCTTCAATCTTGTTTTAGAGATAGAACACGGTGTACCGCCTTTCGTTTGCTCGCTTGTTTTTCTCTGCTTTGTGCGTGAATTTTGCAATGGCTGCTGCAGCTATGTCTCCTGCACCAATTTATGTTTTTTCCATATTTTAGGTCGTTGCGGGGCCTTTACTGTGTCCACAGCCCGTCCGAAATTTGTTAGGGACGCGGCGTCACCCGCCATCTTGAAGACGAGCTCGAAAGCATGCTGTCGGGTACATCCCTTTGTTTACAATTATTTTTATTTCTGAGTACCTGACCCGTGTTTTATGATTTTTTCTGGGCTCAGCTCGTGTCGGCCTATGAAAGGATCCTTAATATCATTCTTTCTAGGTAAAATTAATCTAAAATTACCAGAGAAAAACAAATTAAGAAAATGTCAGTAAAAACTGACTCGCTCACTCTAAAAGAAGTGTCGGTATGGTAATAGGGGCGAGTGTGGAACACTACCACGAGACAATAACCAATTAGAACTTCCAATCAGAATCCCCCCAAGAGAGAGCTGATACCAACGGGCGATGCAGTCGCTACTACTACTACTAGAGGACGCCACGGACAGCAGCGCCCCTAGCGGACATCCTTAATTTTTAGCGCTAGCGTCAAGACGCATTTTTCCTTGTGCTGTGTTATTTTCGGGATTATCCTTTTCTACCATCATGGAACGCTCTGCTATTGCTACGGCTAAGTTAAGTAACTCATAAGTAATGTTTTACCTCAGTTTTGTCTTCCGGGTACCAGTATTATTTTCCTCTTAATAGGTCATATACGGTTCCCGGTTGCCTCGTGGTGGCGCCATGCTGCCTCGTTTAGAATTTCCCGGTCCTCCATACTGGGACTTCTTGATACTTATGGGCTACTATATTGCTTTGTTCATTGTTTTTTTTTACATCGAGTTTTAGCTAGTTCAGCCCTCCTACCATGTCTTTTAGTTTGGTATTTAGGGCTATTATTATTATTCCGGCCCAGCATCCCGGCTCTTGCTCTTCATCGGCTATCGCTGGCTCCGAGTAGGCTTCTGTTTCTTGGAACAGTCTGCCTCCTCCTGGGCTTCTTTTTCTTTTACTAAAAGTGTCTTTCCATCTTTTCGATGTATTTAGTTATTATTTAGGGTGGGGGTTAGGCTAGCCTAGGGTTGCTTGTTCCTTGTATTGGTACAGTCTGGTTCACGTGGCCCTCTCACGGTTGTGTTGCTCGCGGCCTAGGCCACTTGCGGTCACGTGTTCCATCGCACCTTACCCTGCCCCTGCCCTCCCTCTCTGGTATAGGGATGGGGCTGGGGGACCCTTGGTTGTCATGACAACCTCAGTCGCCTTCTCTCTCTCCCTCTCTGAAGTGACCAGGGGTTCCTCCAGCAGGGGGTATAGGGCGACCACTCATGAGGTACCGGGTCGCCAGCGGGTAGTCGGTGAGGCGGGGAGGAGTAGGCCATCCCTCCCCCCTCCCCCCTCTCTCTCCCCCCGCCGTGTTACGCCGAGACCTTCTCCTCCCCCCCATCCCCAGTGCTCAGCCACCTCCCTCGCTATAACGAAAGGAGCCTTCCGTCGCAGCGGGGCACCTTTGGTTATAGATTACTGGCTCCGCTAGCGGGCGGGGTGGGCACTACTAGTGGTCGGTGCTTGCCTACTATATCCTTACATCTCTCCCCCGCTACCGGAAGGGAGCTTGCTTCTTACCCGTGCACTCTTCTAGTAGACGGGTGGAGAGAGGTTTGTATTATTATTATAATTATTTTAAGGATATACCCTAATTTTACAATGAATTGTGCAATGTTTTTATTATACTTTCTACCATACCCGCCTTTTTACGTCGTGGTTTCCTTTTACCACCACTCCTGGTTGGTTTGCCCTTTGCGTCTCCGCCATCAGCGGAGCTATAGCCTAGGGCACGCAACCAACCTGGTTACCACACGTATTTTGGCGGGGCGGGCTCTGGTTTAATCTAACTTTATCGCTCCGGCACCAGCGGAGCATCTGTTAGACTGTAAGTGTGTACCTGGTACTCATGTATCTTTCCACTTACAGGCTACCAACTGCCAGGTCCCAGCGTGTAACGCGACGCTGTTCGACCCCTGCGGCCACGATGAGTGTAGGTCTCACGCCCCCTGTGCCACGTCTTTCAACGGGATGATCGTCTGGCACCAGAAGCCTGCGCCATCTGCTACGACCTGGTCGGTCAGCTGAGATGGGGTAAGTCCATTATAGGCTTCATTATCATTTACTAACAACTCTTAATCATAAGTTTGTTAACCCCGTGCCACCACTAGAAGCTCATCTCGCTTTTCTTTCAGGCTACTGTGTGAGGGAAGTCGCCCTCGCCACCCTGAAAGCGTGGGTGGGCGGTCTTCGGGAAGAACGCCGTCCAACAAAGGCCAGCCTTATATTCTTGATAAGAAGCTGGCCGTCCAGATCTTCCCTGCGGGGCAAGTCGACTGGATATGTTGACCCCTTGGTCCGCGGCCCCTCTGATAGCCTCCATCAGCAAGACCTCCAGCAATCCTTTGGGGTCGTAGCTGCCCAGGAGTCGGTCCCGGACGTTGCTGCCCTGGACCTTAACATCGAACCCATGGCGGTAGGGGTGGAGGATTTGTTGGTTGAGGTAGGTGTGTCGGGCGCCCAAGGTCTTTCCTTGGGTGCTCCTGGATCTTCTCCTGTACCCTCTTCGAGTGCTTCTTTCCAAGGCTTTGTGGGATCTGAGATCCCTACACGCTCTCCCGCTCTCTCTGTACCCCCAAAGGTGAAGGGACAGAGAGAACCGAAGACTTTGGCTAAGACAACTTCTAGGAAGTCGTCTTCGTCTTCTTCGGCTAGGAAGTCTTCGACTTCCTACGCCGACGCGGTGAAAGCGAAGCCGAGCTCTTCTCACTCAAAGAGCTCTAGAAGCAAGCTTCTAAGGAGAAGGCCCGCGCTCCCGCCGAGCCAGTGCCTTCTTCTCCTCCTCCGCTTCCACTCCGGCTACGCCGGTAGGAGGAGCAGGGCCTAGCACCTTTGATCCCTCTGCTTTCTCAGCAGTGGTGATGCAACAGGTGGGCGAGCTGGTTGGCTCGCAAGTCTCCGCCCTGGGGACGAGATTCGAGCAGATGTTCGCACAATTGTCGAGCACTCTGTCTCAATCAGGCCAGTCGATTCAAGATCTCTCTAACAGAGTTAGGGAGAATGAGGACCGAGTAGCCGGGCTATCTCAGGCTCCTCTTCCAGTTTCCCCAGTGCCAAGCACTGGCATTCTCCAACTCCCGCCATACGACTCTCTGCCAGCTTTCTCCATGGAGAACCCATGGAGAGTAGCTGCCTACGCTCCTTTCAAGGATGGGATGATCTCTATCCCGGAGTGTGGAACTCGGAGGATTGAGGACTTCGAGTTTTACCCTCCGGGTCTGACACAGCCTTTCATCGGTTATGCTAGGCTGACTGTAACGGCTCTGACTAGGGAAGACAAGATCTCTAGAGAGTCTGTCCTGTATAGTAGAGATCATGCCCAGCGGGAATGGGTTCACTGCCTTGAGGACTGGGAGTGTACGAACACTAAACTCCAGGCCTACAAGAGTCCCTTTACTATTTTCGCGACGGAAGAGGAAGTTTCTCTTCCGTTCGCTACGAAATTAGTAGAGAAGTCCCTTCAGGCAGTCCTCAAGGATGAGCCCATCCCACAGTTGAGGGAGGCGGAGTCTACTTCTCCGCTCTTCCCGGCTTTCGGAGAATTGTGGGGAGAACTTACCAGCTACATTCACGCTTGGCTAAGCTCAAACCGGACTGCGCCATGGACCAGTTCGGCGAGAAGCTACCGAGGCTGCCGGATTCCCTAATCCAGGCAGAGTTTGATGCGCGAACCAGGTTTGGTGCGGTCCCTCAATTCCCTTATAATCACGGAAATGGCTGTCTTTCTTACGCTACGGAACCGCTGTTCAAGATTTTGGCAAAATCTCAGTTCCAGACGGTACTTTCTGACGCTTTCGACTTCTTCCAGGCTAGGAGGAATTGCCGGAAGCATGTTCTATCAAGAGTGTACTATTAGGCACGAGCCGAATAGACTCTTGGCTTCTAGCATGTGGGGAGCGGATCTCTTCCCAGAGTCCGCTGTCAACGAAGTGCACCACGAAGCTGCTAGGCTCAACCAGAGCCTTAGAGCTAGGTGGGGTATTTCCTCGAAGAGGAAACAAGATCCGTCCCCACTGCTGGTAAGAAGCAAAAGAAGGCTGGTAAGAGGTTCCAGCCGTATCAGAAACACCAGCAACAGCAGCAATTTGTGCAAGCTGTCCCAGTTACCCAACAAGGACAACCTGCTAGTTCGAAGCAGAACCAGCCTATCCTCCTGTTGTCCCCTCAATCTCAGCCGTCCACCTCCTACGCAATCTCGCCAGCCTTCAACCCTTCATATGAGGCTCAAGGTTACAAACAACCAAGAGGTAGGGCGAGAGGTTACTTTCGTCAGCGTGGCACAGGAAGGGCAACAAGGAGCAGGCAGTTCAGAGGGGGGCGTGGTGGTCAACCCGCCATCAACAATGAGGCTCCCCAGGTAGGAGGGAGGCTGTTCCTCTTCCGCCCACAGGTGGGGGTTCAGCAATGGGCACAGAGCATAGTGTCCAAAGGATTGGGTTGGAGTTGGATCAAAGAGCCTCCTCCAATCAAATCATTCCACCAGATACCATCAGAGGAATTGACAGATTACGCGGAAGAACTCCTTCAGAAAGGAGCTATTGCGAGAGTCAAGCATCTAAAAATTTCTAAGGCGGTCGCTTATTCAGCGTGCCAAAGAAAGGCTCAACAAAAAGAAGGGTAATCTTAGACTTGTCAAAGCTAAACTCTTTCATTCGTTGCGACAAGTTCAAGATGCTTACCCTCTCGCAAGTAAGGACCTTACTTCCGCGTGGAGCCGTCACATGCTCCATCGATCTTACAGACGCATACTATCATATCCCTATAGCCAGGCACTTCCGCCCATTCCTAGAATTCAGGCTAGGAAATCAAACATTCTCATTCAAAGTGATGCCCTTCGGTCTGAATGTAGCCCCCAGGGTATTCACAAAAATAGCAGAAGTGGTTGTACATCAATTGAGAGCTCAGGGAATCATGGTAGCAGCATACCTCGAGAACGATTGGTTGATCTGGGCACCAACAGTCGAGGAATGTCTCAAAGTCACCAAAAAGGTAGTTTGCTTTCTGGGAACATCTGGGGTTCCAGATAAACAAAACGAAATCCAGACTCACTCCAGAGTCTCGTTTTCAGTGGCTAGGAATCCATGGATTTGTCTTCCCACAATCTGTCAATTCCAGTGGCCAAACGGAAGGAAATAGCGAAAATCTGTCAGGCAATTTCTCAAATGCAAACAAACGTTCAAGGAGAAACCAGGAAAGAATCCTAGGGTCCCTCCAGTTTGCTTCTGGTAGACAGATATCCTCCTGAAGGCAAGGCTGAAAGATTTAAATCGAATTTGGCGATCAAGAGCAAACTCCAAAATATCGAGACAAAGTTGTCAGTGATCCACAGATCCTCCGCAATCAACTCCGTCCTTGGTCAAAAGTAAAGAACTTAGCCAAGAAAGTACCCCTTCAATATCCCCTTCCAGTGTTAACTATTCCCCAAACGGACCGCCTCCCTGTCCGGGTGGGGGGGATACTCTCAGTTCAACAGGTTCAGGGGACTTGGTCAGTTCAATTTCGCCAGCTCCACATAAAACGTGTTGGAAGCAATGGCAGTATTTCTTACCTTGAAGAGACTGCTTCCCCCGAAGAAGTCTTTCATTCTAAGGCTAGTTTTGGACAGTGCAGTGGTAGTTCATTGCATCAACAGAGGAGGGTCCAAGTCCAAGCATGTCAATCATGTCATGATAGCCATCTTTGCCTTAGCAAACAAACACAAATGGCATCTATCTGCCACTCACCTGGCAGGAGTAAGGAATGTGATAGCAGACGCCCTGTCCCGGTCAGTTCCTCTGGAATCAGAATGGTCTCTAGACGACGGGTCATTCCAGTGGGTAGCCTGAGAGTCCCAGGTCTCCAAGTGGATCTCTTCGCCTCACAAGCGAACCACAAGCTCCCTTGCTATGTGGCCCCCAACCTGGACCCTCTGGCTTATGCCACGGACGCCCTGTCGTTGGACTGGAATCAGTGGAGGAGAATTTATGTTTTTCCTCCAGTGAATCTTCTCTTGAAAGTCCTAAGGCAAACTAAGGTCTTTCAAAGGGATAGTAGCTCTGATTGCACCGGACTGGCCCAAGAGCAACTGGTATCCTCTTCTTCTGGAATTGGGTCTCCGACCTCAACGGATCCCCAATCCCAAGCTATCACAATCAGTACAAATGAGGACTGTGTTCGCTTCCTCAGGAATTCTCCAGACCCTAACTTTATGGACTTCATGAAGTTTGCGGCTAATAAAGATGCTAATATTGATCCACAGAATATTCTCTTCCTAGAATCAGATAAGAGAGAGTCAACCATTAGACAATATGACTCAGCTGTTAAAAAATTAGCATCTTTCTTGAAAGAATCGAACACTACAACCATGACAGTTAATCTCGGCTATATCCTTTTTCAGATCCTTGTTGAAAAAGGTTTAGCAGCTAGCACTATTACCACTCATAAATCGGCTTTGAAGAAAATCTTTCAAGTAGGTTTTCAGATAGATCTGACTGAATCTTATTTTACGTCTATCCCTAAAGCCTGTGCTAGACTTAGACCTTCCCAAAGGCCTACTACAGTTTCATGGTTCTTAAATGATGTCCTCAAACTAGCTTCAGATACTGACAACTCATCTTGTACATTCATAATGCTCCTGAGGAAGACATTATTCTTATTAAGCTTAGCCTCAGGAGCTAGAATTTCAGAACTGTCGGCTCTATCCAGGGATGCGGGTCATGTGGAATTCCTCCCATCAGGAGAAGTTCTACTTGCTCCGGATCGTAGCTTTTTAGCCAAAAAATGAGGATCCTCTGGCAGGTGGGCCCTTGGAAAGTTATCCCACTTCCCCAGGATCCTTCTCTCTGCCCAGTATCAACTCTTAGAGCCTTTCTATCTCGTACTTCTTCAAGATCCTCAGGTGCTCTCTTCATGAGAGAAAAAGGTGGTACTTTGTCAGTAAAAGGTATTAGGCAACAAATCCTTTACTTCATTAAACAAGCCAATCCTGAGTCATTTCCAAAAGCACATGATATCAGGGGAGTAGCCACCTCAATTAATTATTTTCAACATATGAACTTTGAGGATCTTAAAAGTATACTGGATGGAAATCCCCGACAGTCTTTAAACGCCACTATCTAAAGTCCTTGGAATCTTTAAAGTTTTCAGCAGTAGCAGCGGGAAACATTGTTTCCCCTGATACTGTATAGTAGTCGTAGTATAGATCCAGGTCTCCTTTCTACCTACAGCTTCCAACATGCCTCACCCTATCGCCATGCTACTCGGATATCCTAGCCTTAGCCGTGGAATCATATAGTGGATTGTCCCTTATTTTTTTGCTAGGGACATCCACACTTGTACTGATAGTGTACTTCAGTGTACCTACCCTTATTTTTATGCTAGGGTAGGACACCAATGTGTTTGTATATTTTACCCACAATTGTACTAATAATGTACTTTAGTGTACCTACCCTTATTTTTATGCTAGGGTAGGACACAGTGTGTTTGTATATTTTGTAAATAATTTCAATTAAATCCCTTTTAGTTTATATTACATGCATCACTGTAATTTACTGAAATTACCATTTAAGTACTTTAAGATTACTAACATTCTGTTATTTTACTGTTTAGTATAAGTTAGTTTAAGTGCTTAGTTTGTATGCTGTAATTGATTTACTTACATTATATCCATCATTTTACACTGTTTTTCATTGTTCCTTTTTTCCCATCTTGTCTGTTTCTCTGGTACTCTTTCATAGGCCGACACGAGCTGAGCCCAGAAAAGGGATTTTGACGAAGGAAAAATCTATTTCTGGGTGATTGGCTCGTGTCGCCCTATGAAACCCCCCCTTTTATTGTTTTCCCCCCCTTGCAGGACAAGATGTTTTTTATTAAGGATGTCCGCTAGGGGCGCTGCTGTCCGTGGCGTCCTCTAGTAGTAGTAGTAGCGACTGCATCGCCCGTTGGTATCAGCTCTCTCTTGGGGGGATTCTGATTGGAAGTTCTAATTGGTTATTGTCTTGTGGTAGTGTTCCACACTCGCCCCTATTACCATACCGACACTTCTTTTTAAGAGTGAGCGAGTCAGTTTTACTGACATTTTCTTAATTTTGTTTTTCTCTGGTAATTTTAGATTAATTTTACCTAGAAAGAATGATATTAAGGATCCTTTCATAGGGCGACACGAGCCAATCACCCAGAAATAGATTTTTCCTTCGTCAAAATCCCTTTTATGATATGTTATTGTGTTTACGAATATGCTTCGTTCGCGCCCGCGGCTTATTCGGAAGTCGATTGGGGTCTTCTGTTACTTGCTTCGGCAGTACGTATTCTTTTTCAAGTAGATACCCCCCCCTCCTATTGTTGTTTCCCCCTCCTTCCTCTTAACTCGTGGGCGCGTTCGTGTGAACTGTGTTTTAGATTTTTATATTTATTATTACATAGTGTTTTTCATTTATGCATATTCACATTCTACGAGGCGGAAGAGTTGCTCCTGTGGCCTTGTTTTTCGTAAGGTAGGCTAACCGCCTATAACCGTTCTCCCGTTTACTTCCATTATTGAGCCCCGCTTTTGGTCCCTTTCTCCTACCATTCTATAACGAATAAATTCGGATTTAGTGCGTTTAGTTGAGGCCAGGGTTCTAAACATGGGTTTAGTAGGAATTTATTCGGGATGCCAGACCACTAGCGATCAGGTCTATCAGTTTTTTCCTTTACGATTATCCATTTTCACACGTAGCCTATAGCAACTCTTCCCTATGCCTCTTGTCGAGTAATGATTTAATTATTTATATCCGTTTTCCTGTGTACTCCCTGGGGTCTGGTCTTCACAGTCTTGGCCTAGTCTCCTTCGGTTTACCGTAGTTGTAGGCTTAACCTCTCAGTCGAGGTCCCACTCTGGTCGTGTTCCTTCTGTTGAGCCATGTTCCCAGTCGGTCTACCACTCGATAGTGGTAGCCTAGGTCCCGGTTGATTGACCACTCGGCCGATTCTGATCTCGATGAGTCATAAGGCCCATCTTCTTACCATTCTTGCAAGTGGTAGCCTATACATCGGCTGGTGGTTGACCACTCCAACCGGTGGCCATACCAATCATGACGGGCCATGGTCTCATCTCTCTACTACCCCTACGGGCGTAGCCTACACAACCAGTGGCGTGGCCACCTCTGATCGGGAAGGCAGCTAGACATCCATGACCACCCCCCCCCCCCCCCACACCCCCTCCCCCTCCCCCCTACCCTCTTACGACTCTGGCTCAGCCGAGTCATTACTTGCGGTTCCATATTCCTACTAGAGTATGTCTGCTCGAGTTTTCCTGAGTGGTAGGGGCTGGGGTGGAGGAGAGGTGGGGGGGATGGACAGGGGGTCAGCGTATAAGGATTCTAGCCCAGTGCTAGGCTGCCGGAGCTCCGCCGATGGTGTGCATACTACAGCACCGTATTTTCCTTTCACGCTTCATGGCCTCTCCCTTGGTCTCCGTCACAGTGGAATAAGTATGAGGTTATTCACCCTCCCCCTTTACGGAGACATGTGTTGAAAGCTTACTCCTTCAGGGTCATGCCGTTCGGGCTCAACATTGCGCCCAGAATATTTACCAAGTTAGGGGAGACGATAGTTCAAGAACTCTGAACCAAAGGAGTGATGTTGGTAGCCTACCTAGACAACTGGCTCATTTGGGCAACCACAGTCTAGGAATGTCGCAGGTCAAAAGCCAAAGTGATAGAACTCTTGGAAGTTCTGGGGTTTCAGATAAACAAAGAGAAGTCCCAGCTGAAACCGGCCTCCCAATTTCAATGGTTGGGAATTCAATGAGACCTAGTAAAACACAAGTTATCTCTTCCACCCAACAAGGCGAAGGAGATAGCGAAGGCTACGAGACATTATCTCATGAACAAAAAGGCCGCTCGTTGTTCCCAAGAGAGGATCCTCGGTTCACTACAATTCGCATCAGTAACAGACGTCCTACTAAGAGCCAAATTGAAAGATATCAATTGGATCTGGAGAAAGAGAGCCAACATTTATCTCAGGGACAAACTCACCAATTCCTCCCATTTTAGCAGAGGAGCTTCGCCCATGGACAAAACACAAGAACCTAACCAAGTTAGTGCCTTTACACTTCCCTCCACAATCGCTGACGCTTCACACAGACGCGTCACTGAGTGGCGGGGGGGGGATACTCCCAGTACAAGAAGGTTCAAGGGGTATGGTCGATTTCACTCCGCCAGTTCCACATCAATGTATTGGAAGCCATGGCGGTTCTCCTAACCCTAAAGAGACTATCCCCGGCCAGAAATAGCCATGTGAGGATAGTCTCAGACAGCCTAGTGGTAGTTCATTGTATAAACAGGGGAGGTTCCAGGTCAAGCAAACTGAATCACGTGTTGATTGCAATATTTGCTTTGGCAACAAAGAAACATTGGCACCTGTCAGCAACACACCTGGCAGGAGTCAGGAATGTAATTGCGGACGCCCTCTCCAGAACCATCCCACTAGAATCAGAATGGTCCCTGGACAGGATCTCATTCCAGTGGATCTACAATCAAATCCCGGGCCTGCAAGTAGACTTGTTCGCAACAGAATCCAACCACAAGCTACCTTGGTACGTGGCTCCCAACCTGGACCCTCGAGCCTACGCCACGGATGCACTGTCCATAAATTGGAACAACTGGCAGAAGATTTATCTGTTCCCTCCAGTGAATCTTCTGATGAAAGTGTTGCACAAGCTATGTTCCTTCACAGGACAAGTAGCACTAGTGGCCCCCAACTGGCCCAAAAGCAACTGGTTCCCGCTCCTCCTAGAGCTGAAGCTCCAACCCAAACAGATCCCTTGCCCGGAACTGACACAGATAGTACAAACTCGAACTGTGTCAGCTTCCTCAAGAATTCTGCAAACCCTAACTTTATGGACTTCATGAAGTTTGCAGCCCAGGAGGATGCGAGTATTGATCCATGTAACATGTTCATTGAATCAGACAAAAGGGATTCCACGCTCAGACAGTATGATTCAGCGGTTAAAAAGTTGGCCAAATTTTTAAGAATCAAATTCACATAAAATGACCGCTAATCTGGCAATCTCTTTCTTTAGAACACTGTTTGAAGGAGGCCTAGCTGCCAGCACTATCACAACAATCAAGTCAGCCTTGAGGAAGATCTTTCAAGTTGGTTTCGGTATAATCCTATCGGATGCTTATTTTTCATCCATTCCTAGAGCTTGCGCACGCCTAAGACCAACTACCCGTCCTCAAAAGGTCACGTGGTTCCTGAATGACGTTCTGAAACTGGCGTCAGACACTATCAACGATTCTTGCTCGTATATCTCCCTTCTAAGGAAAACACTATTCCTAACAGCTATGGCCTCAGGTGCTAGAATATCTGAACTCTCGGCTCTCTCACGAAATCCAGACCACATAGACTTCCTCCCGTCAGGGGAAGTTCTAATATCCCCTGACCGGAGCTTCCTGGCAAAAAATGAGGACCCACAGAATAGGTGGTCCAAACACCACTGATATCAAGTTAATTAGCCCTAGCAATCCATGATAAATATATGGCAATGTAGCCTCAAGGCCATGTAAACTTAAAGGCTGGCCAATTAAAAAAAATATATCAACTGAAAGATGATGGCATGAACATACACACAGTATATATAAAGTAAAATGAAAAACTTTTGACATTTACCAGAAGGAATTGAACAAAGAGCATTCTGATAGCAGTAAGTGGCAAAGTAGCCGGCTAAGGAGGATTTGGCACAGGACACCGCTGCTTTGCTAAAACTCAGACAGAAATATCACACTGGTGAAAAGACTTTCTTTTAACAAGTCTACATTACTTTTCAGCATGACTGTATCCTTACTGATACGTTAAGATTCATTGACATCCTATAACCCCTAACTCAATCATTACCAGAATCACCAATGTACGGGGCTGGGGTGGTCCAAGAATAGCAGAAGTGCCTTCTCTTGGAAAATTCTATAAAATAGCCTTCACCCCACTAACTGAGCTAAGACTAGATAGGTTTCTGATCAGTACCACCTTCATCATCAAACTTCACTAACTGAATCAAGGACAGAATCAGTGGGAGACAGACTGGGCTCTGGAGATCCAGGACTAACAGCTGTACCTACCCATATGAAATTCTATGGAACAACTGGCCTTCCGCCTACTCATGCAGCTAAAGCCACCCATGGCAATTATTTTCCACAATTTTCATGCAATTACAATGTTGCAAAGTAAGTAGACTCATATGAGGGTACCTGGTTCAACCACAAAGTTGCTATAGGTCCCTATAGGAGGTTCTTCAGACTCAAGGGGTTAATGACATATCCACTACAATATGTTTTTCATATCACTGCTCACAGAAGAATCTTACAAATCTTACTCAGACATTATGATGAATAATTTTTTACATACAAATTGATTTTTGTAGTATAAATCCATTATCTATGCTCAGAATACATTCCTTCCAATTATGCTGATTTCTTGCATGTAACTGCAGGTAATTGTACGCACTTGTTACCATGAGGACAGAAACTACATGCGTAGTGCTGCCATCCTACAGTATATCATCAAATATATCATCAGCCTTCTTTTTTTGTTTTGTTTTAGAGAACACTAGTGTGTCTGGGACTTCACAGACCACAAAAGTGGGCTACAGTATGAGTCATGGGTTTGTACTAAAAAAATTTTATTTTGTTTTTGAAAAATTAGATACTGGGTAAAATTTACAACATTTAAACTCAAAGACTAGTGATACTACATCAGTCATTTTGGTCACGTTCATGGGAAACCTAGGCATCATGAGAAAACAGGCAAAATACTCTATAAAAGCGCGATTAGAAACTACTGCAAAATTACAAAATAAATCAAGCAAGAACTAAAATTCTTGGTTTTGCTAATGTTGGGAGAAAATCAACACAACTATAGTAAATAAAAGCAACAAAAAAATGACACATGGCTACTGCTACAATAATGTGTCCTTTTTTAGTACAGTGGGCCCCCTTTATTTGCGTTCTCCGGATTCGCGGACTCACACATTCGCAGATTTCTCTCGGGAACGTTTCCCCGCATTATTCGCGGAAAATTCACACATTCGCGGTATTTTTCTATGAGAAATATCCACAAATTCCCGTTTTTTTTTTTTTTTTTTGATCAATTTAGTCATAAAATGCACTTTTTGTGATAAAACTATTAAAAAAACCATGTATGAACATTTTTTGTTTTTTCTTGAGTTTTAAATAAAAAAATAGGCTGTTTTTAGCATTTTTATAGGGGTTCCAAACATTCGCGGGTTCTAACTATTCACGGGGGGATCTGGTACGCATCCCCCGCGAATACGGGGGGACCACTGTATCAGGTTTAATATTACTCAGTTGCTAGTTTTATTTTTACTACTAATAAAATGTGGAATAGTCAGTCTGCCTATGGCAGTTGTGGAATCTTCTGCTAACATCTTAATTGAGGTGTATCAGTTTTATTTTCCATTCCTCATATTTATTTATCACCTTTTCCTTGTCTCTCTCTGAAGGCTGATTTCCCTTTGCAGCCCTCTTGGATTTATAACCTGCTGATTCCATCCATAAGGATTGTCAGCTGATGATTTTTTAAAGAAATAATGTGCAGCACTATGGAGTGCTGTGCTTTCCGATGTAGCCAAAAAACTTAAATCATTCATAGATTACTATGAGTGATGTTAAAATGGAAGTAAAATGAAGGTCAGTAATGATATTACAAATGGCTGCTCAAAACTGTATATGAACACATTATGAAACTAAATTCTAATTATTCAATACTGTATGTAATGTGAATATAATGTGAAAGATCAATTATTACCTTAGATAAAGAATGGTGGAACAAATGGAAAGGTGAATCGGCTTGCAGCCAGAGTGCCAATTATAAACCGTTTCACCTTAAATTTAGAATCATGTTAGCTATTTCACTCTGACTGTGAAATACAGTTGTCGTCAAATAATGGTACTGTATCCCACATGAGCCTTGTACAGTGGTCTCCCTGTGTTCGGGGGGATGTGTACCAGGCCCAGCAGCGAATAGTTGGAACCCCTATAAAAACGCTGAAAACGGCCTATTTAGTTAGTTAAAACTAAAAAATCCACTAAAAACTTTTATACTTGGTTGTTTTAATAGTTTTATAACAAAAAGTGCATTTTATGATGAAATTTATAAAAAACCAAGAATTTGTGGATATTTCTCAGAAAAATACTGCGAATAATGGGTAGACATAGTCTAGAGAGAAATCCGTGAATGCGTGAGTCTGCAAATCCAGAGAACACGAATACTGGGGCCCACTATATGTACCTTAAATGATAGAAGGAAAACTATAAAGTAATACACTACTGATATATAGTGCAATATATAGTATAATTAATTCACAGTCCTCTAACAGGGCTGAAGGAAGTATGTTAACTGTATCAAATATAGTACCTTGCAAAATTACAGTTTTAAAACTTTAATCCATTACTCAAGAATGCTAAGGGTTGAAAACTATCTGTCTGTCTCTCTGTAGATGACACAGTATTAAAACAACTTAAATTTCTAAATTTCCTTTGCAATAATTATACTTTGCTAAATCTCTTCTTTAAAAATAACCATTGGAAAACAGTGCATAAATTTGTCAAGCTTACAGTTCAAACCTGATACTACCATGGACAATTTACCATTCAGCAGAACTAGATTGATGCTAAAAGTCATAATCAAAACTAATATGTGCTGTATATGGCTCAAATGATTATGTACACATAAACCCTTCAACAAGTTAACTTTCAATAAGCTCCAGGGTCTACAGGCTAGTTTTCTTCTATCCATTACTATCTATAACACCATGCCCTGACATTTGGTGTATAAAGAAGAAAACAGGATACCCTGACTGGTAATGGATAACAGGCTGAAGGCAAGATTTAGCAGTGGCCTGGAGATAATAGAAACAACCTCCAGGAGAGAATGTGCATGCACTGACTATAACATTTATGATGATCGGATTGAGGAGGCACAAAACAACATGAAGAGGAGGGGTCTAGTGAAAGTAGCGATAGATCCCACTACGGCTCCTATGTCAACATGGTCAGCATATAGTGGTCCACTGATCTTACGTGTTTCACATCTCCATGTTTCATTTTGTTGTCCAGGGGGAAATTTCACTAATTTGTGGATTTTTGTTTGGGTTGTATCTCTCAATATTATCAATAATTCACTTTTTTCATAGAGCAACACTGTATTCACTAGTTATGTACTGTATTTTTCATTAAAACAAATGTAAACTAAGAGAGAGAGAGAGAGAGAGAGAGAGAGAGAGAGAGAGAGAGAGAGAGAGAGAGAGAGAGACGAGAGAGAGAGAGAGGAGATGAGTGGAGTGAGAGATGAGAGAGGAGAGAGAGAGAGAGAGAGAGAGAGCACATGAATTTTTTAATAAATTTATGGGAGATAGCAAGGACTAACCATGTTTGTATAAATAAATTATTTACCTCATACATAATACGTACTAATTTTAACATATTAATATGATTAATAAGATTAAATATAACAATTATATGTACTAATACAGGTAGTCCCAAGTTACTGCTGGCCTCGGTTATCAGTGATCCAGTTTTATGGTGCTTGTCTAGAGCCAAATATTGCCGACAATCTGTGATTTTTGGCGGTGAAATGCGCCAACTTCCTATTATCGGCACCGATAATAGAATGTTGGCATCAATATACAGTGGAACCTCGACATAGAAAAGTCCCTACTTACGAAAAATCCAAGTTATGAAAGCAAAGACGAAGATTTTTTTTACTTCTGTATAAGAAAATAATTCAGTTGTGAAAGGGTAAAGTCCAAGATTCTCCCGGACCACCAAGAACAATTTTAAAACTCGCACGCCGCCAACTGAGTAGACTCGCCACCATCCTCCCGCTCTCCCATTGGTTCCTGATGATACATAGTCACTGCCGTAAAATCCTGCTCTCCTATTGGTCAGCATCTGTCACATCATGCCTCTATGTAATGGCGTTCCTTGACCATTTTTTGCGGCAGCGTTATTGTAAACACTGGAATTCGTTCGTTTACATATATTTATAGTTTGTTAATGTAAATTCGTGTAATTGATTTCACTTTCGTTGTACTGTAAGTTACTTAATCGTGTCGTGTGTGAACTTAATTACATTATTAGCCATGGGTCTCAAGAATGTTGCTGAAGTTCACGGAAAGAAGAGGATGCTTTCTATGGAGAACGAAGATGGAGATGGTCAAGAAGTGTTCATGTTTTCTGACATTTGTCCTCCTCCTCTGTCGCCACTTTCGGACATCGCCTCACTCGTAAGGTAAGGTTCCACATTTTATTATATATGTATGTATGAACGTACAGTATTTCTTGTACCATGTACACTAATACACTTTATTTACAGGTAAGTACTACAATAAAGGTTATGTTAGGTATTGAATGGTCCAAATTGTTGTATTTCATTGTTTACTGGTCAATTTAGCTTTATTGTAAAATTTACTGGGGTGTTTTTGTAGGGCTTGGAACGAATTAGGCAATTTACATGTAAAATGTGGTTCAAGATACGAAAAAATCATGTTAAAAGGCCGCTCTTGAATGGATTAATTTCGTATACTGAGGCACTACCGTACATACCTAACAGAGGTGCCCTTAACTGGTTATTGGTGCCAAATTCCGGTTATTGGTGCCAGTATGCACCGAAAATTGTTGATTTTCGATTATTGTCAATTTTTGCTTATCATCAAGCTGTCGGAACAGAAGCCCCCCCAATAACTCGGGACTGCCTGTACACGTCCTGTCGATTAAAACTTACCTTTACAGTAAATATTCTTTTAAATTCATCTTACAACACAGGAAAATATACATAAAATGTACGTACAGTGCATTGCAGTATGAACAGAACAATGCGCGAAGTTACGTAGACCAAAGAAAACGTGTGTCTGGATGATAGGGGATGCTTAAGAGTAACAGTTGTAAGCTTGAACTTAATTTTGCTAAATGACTTTAAAATAGTACTATTATTGTGTTCTAATATGATAGTCTGGGGGTATATTTTTCCTTGAACTGTCAATTTTGGCGATGAATGTTAAAATAAGTAGTTATAAGCATTTTGGGGGTGTTAATAGCCTACTTAAGAGTAACAATAGTAGGAATGTAGTGTAAGGTTACTTTGGGTGTTTTGGGATGATGACTTGGGGTGTACGTATTTCTGTTGGAAATTATAACAAATTATTTTAGTAAGATGATTTAAGGTACATCCAGTCTCTGGTTATCAGTGGCCTCGGTTATCGGCGATCCAGTTTTACGGAGCTTGTCTAGAGCTGAAAATTGCAGATTTTCGGTTATCAGCACCAATAACAGAGTATTGGCGCCGATACACACCTAACAGAGGTGTCATTAACTGTTATCGGTGCCAAAATCCTGTTATCAGCGACAAAATCCGGTTATCAGAGATATTTGCTTATCATCAAGCTGTCGGAATGGAACCCTCACTGATAACCGGAGATGGCTTGTATATTTTTGTTTAAACTATCAAACTAAGAAGTGAAATGTTAAAATAGGAAGTCATAAGCATTATAGTTTAAGGGGTACAAGGTATTTGGCATTTATAAAAGCCAGTTACAGTGGTCCCTCCGTATTCGCGGGGGATGCATACCAGACCCCCCCCATGAATAGTTAGAACCCGCAAATAGTTAGAACCCCTAAAAAACGCTAAAAATAGCCTGTTTTGTTAGTTAAAACTCAAGAAAAAACACTAAAAATGTTTATATACTTGGATTTTTAATAGTTTTATCACAAAAAGTGCATTTTATGATGAAATTGACAAAAAACCCAGGAATTTGTGGATATTTCTCATAGAAAAATACCGCGAAAGCAAGAATTTTCCTCGAATAATGCGGAGAAATGTTCCCGAGAGAAATCCGCGAATGTGTGAGTCCGCGAATCCGGAGAACGCGAATAAGGGGGGTCAACTGTATATGAATTTTTAAAGGGGGATTTTTACATTTCCACAGTAGGTTCTGAAACCTATTCCCATGTTAAAAAGGGGGAGTACTGTACAGGGTTCTAAGAGCTTTGTTAACTGAATGGAAAGTGAGGTATATGAGGTATATTCTAACTGCCAAAATGCCTCTATTCCTTGTAAACATAAAATTAAACACAATATACAGGCAGTCCCCAGGTTACGAGTCCCCAGGTTACGACGGGTCAGGCTTACGACGTTCCGAGGTTAAGGCACTTTTCAATTATATTCATCAGAAATTATTTCCAGGGTTATGACGCCTACAACACTGATCTGGCACAAGAAATATGACACCAAAAATGCAAAATAATTAATATTTGAAGGTTTTTCCAATGAAAAAAGCAATAAGAATGCAGTTTACATAGTTTTCAATGCACCCAAAGCATTAAAAGTAAGGTTTTCTTAGGATTTTAGACGATGTCCCGGGTTACGACAATTTTCGGCTTACGATGCGTCTCAAGAACGGAACCCCCGTCATAACCCGGGGACTGCCTGTATGTACATATAAGAGTTTCTCTCTAATGCCCTTCAAAACATGTCTTTCCAACTATGCAAAAGTAATAGTACCTGAAGTTTTCTGCTGGAGGAATACTGGCTATTGCTTTCATCCAGCTGCTTCTGATACAACAATGCTCTAAGTTTCTGCATGCACTCATCTTTATTTCTGTGTTGTGAACGTTCTGTCTGACTCTCTACAACTATACCTGTAAAAAAAAAAATCCTTATAAGTTAATAAAATATAAAATGTTCATTACTATTAGTTATAACTTACCTCAAATGCAGCTACAATTGAGCCTTTGTTAAAACTGGTGCCCCTCCATGTATGTAGTATGTATACTGATATGCAGTATGTAGTATGTAGGTACTATGTGATGAATCTTGGTGACCTGGCTATGTCACTAGAATATTGCCTTGATATTGACTGACAGATTCCACCTCACAAATCAGCAACCAATCAAAGATTTAGCTTCTATTATGGCTTTTAAAGATATTTTAAAAAGTGTATCTCATGGTTGGACTAAGAGTAGGATACACGTGACGTGTAATTATCAGTATCGTCATGTGTTTGAAGCCAAAATACACGAATACATATTTCTAGTATTTCGACAATGTTTTGTAAAATATTACAGAAATAAGATACTACCCTCAATCCCTGTATAATATAACTCACTTGAAAGTGTGAGTTTGCCAAGACAAACTGCAATGCCAAGTCATTTTTGGTACCATGTCAGTAGGAGTGTGACATTTTGCTTTACTTTTCAGTGTTCAAATCTAAATATAATATGAACTAGTAAATGCCCTTCCCAGAATTAGATAATGTTTTGAGCTATCAAATAAGAAAAAGATAATAGCAAACCACAGCTTAAGTAAATTTAAATCAATGCCATTAGCATACTTAATCATAAAAATTGATTTACAAACATTTTAGCAAGTACTATTTTGACAAGTAGACTGTGCTATAACATGAGATATATTTTGCATGCGACTTGTAAATAGTATGAATGTATCTGTGTTTCTCAGAGTTAATAAATGTTTAAATTATCATATTAACAATAAAATAAAAACAAAATTAGAACCCCCCTCTACAGCATAAACTAAACTTGATATGGACAAAAAAACAAAAATAATTCAGAACAGGTATTTATCTAAGTTTCTCTCTGAGTATAAAATATTTTGTGTGGCCTCCATCTGCCTGTATCACAGCCTGCATTCTTGAGGGGTATGATTTCAGCAAATCACAAAAAAGCTGAGACTCAAACTCCATTTCCCTGAGCACTTCGGTCACCTCTCTTCACAGGTCGTTGCGGCTTAGTATACCATTATAGTTCACTGTGTGCGCTTCAACACAATCCTTTAAGATTACCAATGCTTTCACACACATTAAGGTCAGGGGAGCTACCTGGAAATTCACTTGAAAAGAAGAAATCGATACCACTGTTTCGAAGCAGCTCCTGGGTCTGAAGAGCCTTGAAACATGGTGCCTTATCATGCAAAAATGTCTTCTTCAACAGATAACACATTTTCAGGATCTTTGAGGAAAGGAAATACTCCACCAGTAAGCACAGTTTCTCTGAAGTATTCTCCATTCCATGACTGTTCTTTTTCTTTGATGATCTACATTAACTGTTTGGCTGTGAAACAGAGAAAAATTCCCAAACATTCACGAAATTTCACAACTTGGTGATAGCGCACGTCATTGCTGATATCATCCAACTTTGCAGCCAAAATGATGTCCTTTTTATGATTTGTCTTCCTGACTGTGTAAATGAAGAATGTATATGATACAGCAACATGGAGAAAGTCAGCTTCATCCCAATCTTTATGAAATGAACCACAAAACCATGCACAGTCTTCTTTCTGTTGCTGAGTGATGTTGGGCTTGCTGATAACATGAAATGGTTTGATACCAGATTTTTTCAACTCACCATATACAGCACTATAACTTCTCTTCTTTACCCTTTTTGTTTCTAGTTCAAGTGCCAATTTACATAAAGACTTTCTTGGTCTACCCACTGCCTCAGCTGTGATGTCTTTTGACCCCTGAGAAAGGACTTCAGGTCCTCCAAGATTCTCACTCTTTTTTGCGATGACAGTTTCTGTTAACAAAAGATTCATCTCTTTAAATGTATTTAGCTATCCATGAACATGAAATGAAGGATGCGCCAGCATCCCTGGCCTCTCTGAAGGTTATAGCCCGGATTTGGTCAATCCATCTGATTTCCTGCGAGTCATTAGCCATGGCTGTATCTAACTCCGTCACTCAGTCTGAAAATACAAGAAATGTAAAATGAAAAATAGATTAATAGAAACCTTAAGATAATGTACTTGGAGATAGGCTATAGCAGAAAACTTCATAACTTTCTATTTTTTCTGTGGAGGGGGGGGCTCTAATTTCGAAACACCTGATACTATATGTAAAATATGCAAAAACTTATTATGAGTGCCAAATGCAATGTTTAATGAGCAGTGTATCATTAAATTTGTTGGGTACATTTAACTGCCTTTGACTGAAAACTTCTGAATAAGAATCAATGTGTTTTCCTTCAACAATGGAACACGTACAATTCACAGTCACAGGTACAATGGCTATTCATGCACCAGAAGGTTCAGTGTGAGGTTCTGTTAGGCGTTGCGGCATCATTTCTACTAAATAGTTAAGTACAGTTGGGCTACAAGGTAGTTCAATTCAGCCAGAGTAAGTGAGATTCCGAGAAGCAGCCTCTTGATGGGACACTGAGCCACACAATATCAGTGAAGCTATACCTCAACACTTGATGTGACTTTCCTCTCCAATGACCACTGTTCACAGAAATCTTCCATGATGCTGCACAAAAAACAGGTTTTGGCATAGGAAAAACCTATTTTTGGTACAAGTCGCTGCTGAGTCTCCAATGTGCTACTCCTCCAAAGTGTGCCAGTGCCTCATGGTAACTTGACTAATATCAAAGAAGTCTTGCAGCTGGGTATTGTGTCGTAAAGATAAACACTATGACACGTGATGGAGTATAATAGACTCAAAGACAAGAGGGCATTTTCTCTCGTCTTCAGTGAAGCCAAACCCAGTTTTCCTACAATGAAATTGCAAAAGAAGTGACCATTGTGCATGTACATCAGCCATCTTCTTTTATTATCAGGCCTGTAAAAAGACCAAGAACCATTACTCTCTGCTGGTCAATGCAGGATGATCCTTAGCCCAAATCCCATGCCTTTTTGTCAGGGAAATGGGAGGGTTTTGAGGACTCAACAGCAACTACCAAAAACAGGTTTTTCATATGTCAAAACCTGTTTTTGATAGCATAGTCGTTGTTTTGTCTTAAAAGGGGCATTACAAAGAAATTGACAAGTGATGAAAAGCTCAAGCTCTCAAAATTTCAACCCCAAAAAGAAAAAAAAAAGATAATTTCTGGTCAGGTGTCAAGCTGCAAGTTTTGGTAACAAAAAACAAGAAACTAAGCACAGAACTTACCGGTATGTTTTTAGGGTGAGCGTGATCCAATTTCTTGAGTCAGGACATTGCAGTCATGTTGTCTAGAACCAACAGAATATGTGACTCTTCTGGGGGTTTGAGTTTTTAGAGAGACAAAAAGACAGCCATCAGCTCCAGGAAACTGATATGAAAAAAAAATTTTAAGATCAAAAAGTTTTTAGTGAGGAGCACTGGCTTGAAGTTCACATTTTACACTGCATGGACTAGAGAGGTAATGGTTCTTGGTCTTTTTACCTGCTCGATTATAAAACAAGATGGTTGACATGCATGCGCAATAGTCACTTCTTCTGTAGATTTGACATACCACTGCGATCGGCATCGCTGAGGACGAGAGAAAATGCCCTCTAGTTTTTTATTTCATTATACTCCATCATGTGTCATAGTGTTAACCATTATGACAATATCTGCCAACAAGACCGGGCTAACAGATATTTCTTTGACGTCAGTCTAGTTACCATGAGGCACTGGCAATCCATGGAGGGGTAACTCCTTTAAGGTTGAAATAGCGACTATGCTATACAAAAAACTCACAAGACAAGAGAGAAAGTACTATGGTTAATAACACATACTATGCTGCAATCTGCACTTTACTGCATTAAAAATTCTATGCCAATTGCTGTTTTGTTTGAGTTTCTTACTACTTCAACCATTGTTGCTGACCCATAACACACTGTACTTACCAGATGGAATATGTGAAATTCTAACTGCACTATCCGTAGTATTAACATGCTGTCCACCTGCACCACTTGCACGCTTAGTTTCAATTTTCAAATCTTTAGGTGAAATTTGTATATCAATCTGAAAAATAAAAACAAATATATATTGCTACAAAATAGTTTTAAATCTGCAGCTAAAGTACATATCCATAAAATGTCGATATTAACCACTTAGCTGTATGTATAAATGCAAAATTTTTCAAGGCAGAGATAAATGCCATTGAGCTAAATTATGCCAGTCACTCATATAAACCACTAGCACCTGTAACTGTCTTTCATATGCGTTATCGAACGCACATTCACTTCTAAATAACCTGGAAGAACATCTTTTCCCAACCAACGCTACTGCGTCACTGACTGGCTCAGTCAGGGACTGCCAGCTGACAGCAGGGGCATACATGTTGCGACAGGTTGCTCAGGAAAGATTTTCATCACGAGGACCCCTTAAACAGCCCTTGATAAAACTTAGCCTACAGTTAAACTCTGATAAATGCATTTGTAGTCACTTATGTTAACTCATACTAGTACCAAATTTGAATGCAGCAGACCCTTTGGGCTCTAATTCCCAAGGGGGCTTCACCCTCTGCTATCAAGGCTGGGGTAGGTAGGCTACGACCCCCTTCTCCCCTGGTCAGTAAGTCGAAAGGGTGTAGGCTTCCTGGCCCCCTAATATTGTCGGAAACCCTCAGGCCCTATTTCCAGGGGGGTTGCCCCCTTACTACTTAGGTTGTGCCTCATGGCCCCCATTTTATGGGGAGCCTGTTTGAACTTAACTCCAAAAGTTGAAAAGGAGTTATGACCCCTTAGAAATGGCCCTCGAAATGACAAATTTGAAATCAATTTGTATTTTTCATAGCTAACTAACCTGAGGTCTTAACAATAGGATAATCTTCTTGCACCAGCTGAAAACCGGTTAAAAACAATAAAAGATTGTAAAGCAAGGAATCTGTGGCGTCTGGCAACTCCTGCGTATACGAGGTGGAAGCAGGTTGTCGACCAAACACAGTACCTCCTGAAGCATTAGTCTTTCTATGACGCCTTGGAGAGTAGTTGCTTTTGCTCTCCTTCCAAGCCGGTTGCTTTGTTTGCCCATGTTTCCTAAAGTGTGATTGTGTGTGATTGTGTTTGTTATGGAGTCATCTGAGTCTTCACGGCCTCATCAACGCTTGTGTATGGGAGTTCAGGGTTTTCCGTGCTCCAGGATTTTGGCTACCATTACAAATCCCCATTTTGGCTACCATTACAAATCCCCATTTGACATGCAGTAGGTGCCAATCTAATTTTTGTACTATTACTCTGACTAAAAAAAATGAGGGGGTATGAAAAAGAGAGGTTATGACCCCATTAAAAACAGCCCTTGAATTTTGGAATTTGACTAAAACCTTCCTGGGCAGGAAGATAGTCCATGGCAAAAATTTGATAGTCCTAGTTTTCATAGTCTGGGCGTGCATAGCAAACAAACAGAAAGACAAACAGACAGAAATTGCCTTATATATATATATATAGACTGTATTGCAGTTTTTCTTTCTAATGATTTCAGTGGCAATTGTTAACAAGTCTTAATTACTATGCTAAACCAACCAACCATAATAATCTAGAAAGTGATTGCATTCATGTATCCATGGAACAATATGGAGGCTTAAGCATTCCCTCTACTTGCAGAAATAGGACATCATAGACCTCCTCTAGCTGAAAAAGCAATACCCAGCTGCCAATCCTTTTAGGATAACTTATTCCATAGGTTAAAAACCTGAACCTAGGCATGCTGGATTTCACACCTAAAGGGTAACCAGCAACAACTCAGAAAGCAAGAGGACAGCCAAGGTAATTGCTACACCTTACCCACAGTGCAAGTGTCCCTGTCACAGAGGAAACTTGTTTGAAGTTTGTGTCATGGAAGGAATGTTAATCTGATCCAGGCCTCTCTTCCCCAAGTAAAAATTTCCAATTATCTCTAGGGATTGACAAGGGCTTATTAGTCAGCCATCAAGGGTGGCAGGTTCTGCCTTTTGCCAGAATTTTATGACTCAAGGGATGGATTATTCTGCTGGACAGATCTATCCACCCCTATATCAATATTTCGGGAAACAGGCAACCACAGTAACTATTAGTCTCCAAGAAGGGTCCTTTCTCCTGTCCTGAAAAGTTTAAGAACTTGTCAACTTTCAGAATGAGCCTCCTTCCTTAATTTTTGGTTATGAGTCTTTCTCTTGGAGCCTGGACCTCTATAACCAATGCTTTTACCCCTTGTATACCATAGGCCGAAATTTTGTTGGCC
>NC_087219.1:54606278-54675358 GCF_015104395.2 Macrobrachium nipponense | reverse complement strand
GGCCAACAAAATTTCGGCCTATGGTATACAAGGGTACATGTTAAGAGTCAGGCTCCAAGAGAAAGACTCATAACCAAAAATTAAGTAAGGAGGCTCATTCTGAAAGTTGACAAGTTCTTAAACTTTTCAAGGACAGGAGAAAGGACCCTTCTTGGAGACTAATAGTTACTGTGGTTGCCTGTTTACCCGAAATATTGATATAGGGGTGGATAGATCTGTCAAGCAGAATAAATCCATCCCTTGAGTCATAAAATTCTGGCAAAAGGCAGAAACCTGCCACCCTTGATGGCTGACTAATAAGCCCTTGTCAATCCCTAGAGATAATTGGAAATTTTTTACTTGGGGAAGAGAGGCCTGGATCAGATTAACATTCCTTCCATGACACAAACTTCAAACAAGTTCCTCTGTGACAGGGACACTTGCACTGGTGGGTAAGTGTAGCAATTACCTTGGCTGTCCTCTTGCTTTCTGAGTTGTTGCTGGTTACCCTTTAGGTGTGAAATCCAGCATGCCTAGGTTTCAGGTTTTAACCTATGGAAATAAGTTATCCTAAAAGGATTGGCAGCTGGGTATTGCTTTTTTCAGCTAGAGGATGGTCTATGATGTCCTATTTCTGCAAGTAGAGGGAATGCTTAAGCCTCCATATGTTCCATGGATACATGAATGCAATCACTTTCTAGATTATTATGGTTGGTTGGTTTAGCATAGTAATTAAGACTTGTTAACAATTGCCACTGAAATCATTAGAAAGACAAACTGCAATACAGTCTATATATAATATAAGGCAATTTCTGTCTGTTTGTCTTTCTGTTTGTTTGCTATGCACGCCCAGGACTATGAAAACTAGGACTATCAAATTTTGCCATGGACTATCTTCCTGCCCAAAGGAGGTTTTTTAGTCAAATTCAAATTCAAGGAAATGTTTTTAATGGGGTTCATAACCTCTCTTTTTCATACCCCTCATTTTTTTTAGTCAGAGTAATAGTACAAAAATTAGATTGGCACCTACTGGCATGTCAAATGGGGTATTTGTAATGGTAGCCAAAATGGGGATTTGTAATGGTAGCCAAAATCCTGGAAGCACGGAAAACCCTGAACTCCCATACACAAGCGTTGATGAGGCCGTGAAGACTCAGATGACTCCATAACAAACACAATCACACACAATCACACTTTAGGAAACATGGGCAAACAAAGCAAACCGGCTTGGAAGGAGAGCAAAAGCAACTATCTCCAGGCGTCATAGAAAGACTAATGCTTCAGGAGTACTGTGTTTGGTCGACAACCTGCTTCCACCTCGTATACGCAGGAGTTTGCCAGACGCCACAGATTCCTTGCTTTACAATCTTTTTATTGTTTTAACCGGTTTTCAGCTGGTGCAAGAAGATTATCCTATTGTTAAGACCTCAGGTTAGTTAGCTATGAAAAAATAACAAATTGATTCAAATTTGTCATTTCGAGGGCCATTTCTAAGGGGTCATAAACTCCTTTTCAACTTTTGGAGTTAAGTTCCAAACAGGCTCCCCATAAAATGGGGGCCATGAGGCACAACCTAAGTAGTAAGGGGGCACCCCCTGGAAATAGGGCCTGAGGGTTTCCGACAATATTAGGGGGCCAAGAAGCCTACACCCTTTCGACTTACTGACCAGGGGAGAAGGGGGTCGTAGCCTACCATACCCCAGCCTTGATAGCAGAGGGTGAAGCCCCCTTGGAATTAGAGCCCAAAGGAAAGGGTTCTGCTGCATTCAAATTTGGTACTAGTATGAGTTAACATAAGTGACTACAAATGCATTTATCAGAGTTTAACTGTAGGCTAAGTTTTATCAAACAAGGGCTGTTTAAGGGGTCCTCGTTATGAAAATCTTCCTGAGCAACCTGTCGCAACATGTATCCCCCGCCCCCTGTCAGCTGGCAGTCCCTGACTGAGCCAAGTCAGTGGGGGGGACGCAGTAGCCGTTGTTTTTTTTTGGAAAAAAAAGATGTTTTTTTTTTTTCTTCCAGGTTATTAGAAGTGATGTGCGTTCGATAACCGCATATGAAAAAAGACAGTTAGGGTGCTAGTTGGTTTTTATAGGAGTTTGACTGGCAAATTTAATTTAGCTCAAGGCCAATTTTTATCCCCTATGCCTTGAAAAATTTGCATTTATACATACAGCTAAGTGGTTAATATCGACAATTATGGATATGTACTTTAGCTGCAGATTTAAAACTATTTTGTAGCAATATATATTTGTTTTTATTTTTTTTCAGATTGATATACAAATTTCACCTAAAGATTTGAAAATTGAAACTAAGCGTGCAAGTGGTGCAGGTGGACAGCATGTTAATACTACGGATAGTGCAGTTAGAAATTTCACATATTCATCTGGTAAGTACAGTGTGTTATGGGGTCCAGCAACAATGGTTGAAGTAGTAAGAAACTCAAACAAAACAGCAATTGGCATAGAATTTTTAATGCAGTAAAGTGCAGATTGCAGCATAGTATGTGTTATTAACCATAGTACTTTCTTGTCTTGTGAGTTTTTGTATAGCATAGTCGCTATTTCAACCTTAAAGGAGTTACCCCTCCATGGATTGCCAGTGCCTCATGGTAACTAGACTGACGTCAAAAGAAATATCTGTTAGCCCGGTCTTGTTGGCAGATATTGTCATAATGGTAACACTATGACACATGATGGAGTATAATGAAATAAAAAACTAGAGGGCATTTTCTCTCGTCCTCAGCGATGCCGATCGCAGTGGTATGTCAAATCTACAGAAGAAGTGACTATTGCGCATGCATGTCAAACCATCTTGTTTTTATAATCGAGCAGGTAAAAAGACCAAGAACCATTACCTCTCTAGTCCATGCAGTGTAACAAAAATGTGAACTTCAAGCCAGTGCTCCTCACTAAAACTTTTTGATCTTAAAATTTTTTTTTCATATCAGTTTCCTGGAGCTGATGGCTGTCTTTTTGTCTCTCTAAAAACTCAAACCCCAGAAGAGTCACATATTCTGTGGTTCTAGACACATGACTGCAATGTCCTGACTCAAGAAATTGGATCACGCTCACCCTAAAAACATACCGGTAAGTTCTGTGCTTAGTTTCTTGTTTTTTGTTACCAAAACTTGCAGCTTGACACCTGACCCAGAAATTATCTTTTTTTTTTTCTTTTTGGGGTTTTTGGGGTTGAAATTTTGAGAGCTTGAGCTTTTCATCACTTGTCAATTTCTTTGTAATGCCCTTTTAAGACAAAACAACGACTATGCTATCAAAAACAGGTTTTGACATATGAAAAAACCTGTTTTTGGTAGTTGCTTGTTGGATCCTCAAAACCCTCCCATTTCCCTGACAAAAAGGCATGGGATTTGGGCTAAGGATCATCCTGCATTGACCAGCAGAGAGTAATGGTTCTTGGTCTTTTTACAGGCCTGATAATAAAAGAAGATGGCTGATGTACAGCACATGGTCACTTCTTTTGCAATTTCATTGTAAAGAAAACTGGGTTTGGCTTCACTGAAGACGAGAAGAAAATGCCCTCTGTCTTTGAGTCTATTATACTCCATCACGTGTCATAGTGTTTATCTTTACGACACAATACCCAGCTGCAAGACTTCTTTGATATTAGTCAAGTTACCATGAGGCCACTGGCACACTTTGGAGGAGTAGCACATTGGAGACTCAGCAGCGACTTGTACCAAAAATAGGTTTTTCCTATGCCAAAACCTGTTTTTTGTGCAGCATCATGGAAGATTTCTGTGAACAGTGGTCATTGGAGAGGAAAGTCACATCAAGTGTTGAGGTATAGCATCACTGATATTGTGTGGCTCAGTGTCCCATCAAGAGGCTGCTTCTCGGAATCTCACTTACTCTGGCTGAATTGAACTACCTTGTAGCCCAACTGTACTTAACTATTTAGTAGAAATGATGCCGTAACGCTAACAGAACCTCACACTGAACCTTCTGGTGCATGAATAGCCATTGTACCTGTGACTGTGAATTGTACGTGTTCCATTGTTGAAGGAAAACACATTGATTCTTATTCAGAAGTTTTCAGTCAAAGACAGTTAAATGTACCCAACAATTTAATGATACACTGCTCATTAAACATTGCATTTGCACTCATAATAAGTTTTTGCATATTTTACATAGTATCAGGTGTTTCGAAATTAGAGCCCCCCCCCTCCACAGAAAAATAGAAAGTTATGAAGTTTTCTGCTATAGCCTATCTCCAAGTACATTATCTTAAGGTTTCTATTAATCTATTTTCATTTTACATTTCTTGTATTTCAGACTGAGTGACGGAGTTAGATACAGCCATGGCTAATGACTCGCAGGAAATCAGATGGATTGACCAAATCCGGGCTATAACCTTCAGAGAGGCCAGGGATGCTGGCGCATCCTTCATTTCATGTTCATGGATAGCTAAATACATTTAAAGAGATGAATCTTTTGTTAACAGAAACTGTCATCGCAAAAAAGAGTGAGAATCTTGGAGGACCTGAAGTCCTTTCTCAGGGGTCAAAAGACATCACAGCTGAGGCAGTGGGTAGACCAAGAAAGTCTTTATGTAAATTGGCACTTGAACTAGAAACAAAAAGGGTAAAGAAGAGAAGTTATAGTGGCTGTATATGATGAGTTGAAAAAATCTGGTATCAAACCATTTCAATGTTATCAGCAAGCCCACATCACTCAGCAACAGAAAGAAAGACTGTGCAGGTTTTGTGGTTCATTTCATAAAGATTGGGATGAAGCTGACTTTCTCCATGTTGCTGTATCATATACATTCTTCATTACACCAGTCAGAAGACAAATCAATAAAAAGGACATCATTTTGGCTGCAAAGTTGGATGATATCAGCAATGACGTGCGCTATCACCAAGTTGTGAAATTTCGTGAATGTTTGGGAATTTTTCTCTGTTTCACAGCCAAACAGTTAATGTAGATCATCAAAGAGAAGAACCGTCATGGAATGGAGAATACTTCAGAGCTGTGCTTTACTGGTGGAGTATTTCCTTTCCTCAAAGATCCTGAAAATGTGTTATCTGTTGAAGAAGACATTTTTGCATGATAAGGCACCATGTTTCACAAGGCTCTTCAGACCCAGGAGCTGCTTCGAAACAGTGGTAATCAATTTCTTCTTTTTTTTTCAAGTGAACGAAATTCCAGGTAGCTCCCTGACCTTAATGTGTGTGAAAGCATTGGTAATCTTAAAGGATTGTGTTGAAGCGCACACAGTGAACTATAATGGTATACTAAGCCGCAACGACCTGTGAAGAGAGGTGACCGAAGTGCTCAGGGAAATGGAGTTTGAGTCTCAGCTTTTTTTGTGATTTGCTGAAATCATACCCCTCAGAATGCAGGCTGTGATACAGGCAGATGGAGGCCACACAAAAGGGATTTTGACGAAGAAGGAAAAAATCTATTTCTGGGTGATTGGCTCGTGTCGCCCTATGAAGATCCTTAATATCATTCTTTCTAGGTAAAATTAGCTAAAATTACCAGAGAAAAACAAAATTAAGAAAATGTCAGTAAAACTGACTCGCTCACTCTTAAAAAGAAGTGTCGGTATGATAATAGGGGCGAGTGTGGAACACTACCACGAGACAAACACCAATTAGAACTTCCTATCAGAATCCCCCCAACCCCCCAAAGAGAGAGCTGATACCAACGGGCGATGCAGCCTCTACTACTACTACTAGGACGCCACGGACAGCAGCGCCCCTAGCGGACATCCTTAAATAAAAAACTAAATACATCTTGTCCTGCAAGGGGGGGAAACAAACCATAAAAGGGGGGGTTTCATAGGGCGACACAGCCAGCCAATCACCCAGAAATAGATTTTTCCTTCGTCAAAATCCGCCTTTTCTGGGCTCAGCTCGTGTCGGCCTATGAAAGAGTACCAGAGAAACAGACAAGATGGTAAAAAAGGAACAATGAAAAACAGCGTAAAATGATGGATATAATATAAGAAAAATCAATTACAGCATACAAACTAAGCACTTAAACTAACTTATACTAAAGAGAAAATAATAGAACGTTAGTAATCTTAAAGTACTTAAATGGTAATTACAGTAAATTACAGTGATGCATGTAATATAAAGAAAAATGTGGATTTACTTAACAAAATTACAAAATATACAAACTCATGTGTCCTACCCTAGCATAAAAATAAGGGTAGGTACACTGAAAACCATCATTAATACAATTATTGCAAAATATATACAAACACATTGTGTCCTACCCTAGCATAAAAATAAGGGTAGGTACACTGAAGTTCATCATAAATACAAAAATGGTGAATATATACAAACATATTGTGTCCTACCCTAGCATAAAAATAATGGGTAGGTACACTGAAGTACATTATCAGTACAAGTTGTGGATGTCCCTAGCAAAAAAATAAGGACAATCCACTATATGATTCAACGGCTAAGGCTATGATATTCGAGTAGCCTGGCGATAGGGTGAGGCATGTTTGGTTGATGTATGTAGAAAGGAGACCTGGATCTATACTACAACTACTATACAGTATCAGGGGAAACTATGTTTCCCGCTGCTACTGCTGAAAACTTTAAAGATTCCAAGGACTTTAAATAATGCCGTTTAAAGACTGTCGGGGATTTCCATCCAGTATACTTTTTAAGATCCTCAAAATTCATATGTTGAAAATAATTAATCGAGGTGGCTACTCCTCTGATATCATGTGCTTTTGGAATGATTCAGGGTTGGCTGCTTAATGAAGTAAAGGATTTGTTGTCTAATACCTTTTACTGACAAGGTACCACCTTTTTCTCTCATGAAGAGAGCACCTGAGGATCTTGAAGAAGTACGAGATAGAAATAAAGGCTCTAAGAGTTGATACTGGGCAGAGAGAAGGATCCTGTGGAAGTGGGATGACCTTCCAAGGAGCCCACCTTGCAAGAGGATCCTCATTTTTAGCTAAAAAGCTACGATCCGGAGCAAGTAGAACTTCTCCTGATGGGAGAATTCCACATGACCCGCATCCCTGGATAGAGCCACAGTTTCTGAAATTCTAGCTCCTGAGGCTAGGCTTAATAAGAATAATGTCTTCCTCAGGAGCATTATGAATGTACAAGCTGAGTTGTCAGTATCTGAAGCTAGTTGAGGACGTCATTTAAGAACCATGAAACTGTAGTAAGGCCTCTGAGAAGGTCTAGTCTAGCACAGGCTTTGGGGATAGATGTGAAATGAGAATCAGTCAGGTCTATCTGAAAACCTACTTGAAAGATTTCTTCAAAGCCGACTTATGAGTGGTAATAGTGCTAGCTGCTAAACCTTTTTCAAACAAGGATCTGAAAAAGGATATAGCCAGGTTAACTGTCATGGTTGTAGTGTTCGATTCTTTCAAGAAAGATGCTAATTTTTTAACAGCTGAGTCATATTGTCTAATGGTTGACTCTCTCTTATCTGATTCCAAGAAGAGAATATTCTGTGGATCAATATCAGCATCTTTATTAGCCGCAAACTTCATGAAGTCCATAAGTTAGGGTCTGGAGAATTCCTGAGGAAGCGAACACAGTCCTCATTTGTACTGATTGTGATAGCTTGGGATTGGGGATCCGTTGAGGTCGGAGACCCAATTCCAGAAGGAGAGGATACCAGTTGCTCTTGGGCCAGTCCGGAGCAATCAGAGCTACTATCCCTTTGAAAGACCTTAGTTTGCTTAGGACCTTCAAGAGAAGATTCACTGGAGGAAAAATATAAATTCTCCTCCACTGATTCCAATCCAACGACAGGGCGTCCGTGGCATAAGCCAGAGGATCCAGGTTGGGAGCCACATAGCAAGGGAGCTTGTGGTTCGCTTGTGAGGCGAAGAGATCCACTTGAAGACCTGGGACTCTCCGGCCTACCCACTGGAATGACCCGTCGTCCAGAGACCACTCTGATTCCAGAGGAACTGACCGGGACAGGGCGTCTGCTATCACATTCCTTACTCCTGCCAGGTGAGTGGCAGACAGATGCCATTTGTGTTTGTTTGCTAGGGCAAAGATGGCTATCATGACATGATTCACATGCTTGGATTTGGACCCTCCTCTGTTGATGCAATGAACTACTACTGCACTGTCCAAAACTAGCCTTAGATGAGACTTCTTCGGGGGAAGCAGTCTCTTCAGCGTAAGAAATACTGCCATTGCTTCCAACACGTTTATGTGGAGCTGGCGAAATTGAACTGACCAAGTCCCTGAACCTGTTTGAACTGAGAGTATCCCCCCCACCCGGACAGGGATGCATCCGTGTGAATGGTTAACACTGGGAGGGGATATTGAAGGGGTACTTTCTTGGCTAAGTTCTTTACTTTTGACCAAGGCCGTAGTTGGTTGCGGAGGATCTGTGGGATTACTGACAACTTGTCTCGATATTTGGAGTTTGCTCTTGACCGCCAAATTCGATTTATATCTTTCAGCCTTGCTTTCAGAAGGATATCTGTTACCGAAGCAAACTGAAGAGACCCTAGGATTCTCTCCTGGTTTCTTCTTGACGTTTGCTTGCATTTGAGAAATTGTCTGACAGATTTTGCTATTTCCTTCCGTTTGGCCACTGGAATTGACAGATTGTGGGAAGACAAATCCCATTGGATTCCTAGCCACTGAAAACGAGATTCCGGAGTAAGTCTGGATTTTCGTTTTGTTTATCTGGAACCCCAGATGTTCAAGAAAGTGAACTACCTTTTGGTGGCTTTGAGACATTCCTCGACTGTTGGTGCCCAGATCAACCAATCGTCGAGGTATGCTGCTACCATGATTCCTGAGCTCTCAATTGTGAACAACCACTTCTGCTATTTTTGTGAATACCCTGGGGGCTACATCAGACCGAAGGGCATCACTTTGAATGAGAATGTTTGATTTCCTAGCCTGAATCCTAGGAATGGGCGGAAGTGCCTGGCTATAGGGATATGATAGTATGCGTCTGTAAGATCGATGGAGCATGTGACGGCTCCACGCGGAAGTAAGGTCCTTACTTGCGATGAGGGTAAGTATCTTGAACTTGTCGCAACGATGAAAGAGTTTAGCTTTGACAAGTCTAAGATTACCCTTCTTTTTGTTGAGCCTTTCTTTGGCACGCTGAATAAGCGACCTTGAAATTTTAGATGTTTGACCTCTCGCAATAGCTCCTTTCTGAAGGAGTTCTTCCGCGTAATCTGTCAATTCCTTTGACGGTATCTGATGGAATGATTTGATTGGAGGAGGATCTTTGATCCAACTCCAGCACCCAATCTTTGGACACTATGCTCTGTGCCCAATTGCTGACCCACCCACCTGTGGCGGAAGAGGAACAGCCTCCCTCCTACCTGGGGAGCCTCATTGTTGATGGGCGGGTTGGCCACCACGCCCTCTCTGAACTGTCTGCTCCTCGTACCCTTCCTGCGCCACGTTGACGAAAGTAACCTCTCGCCCTACCTCTCGGCTGAGTGTAGCCTTGAGGCTCCATATGCAGGGTTGAAGGCCGGCGAGATAGCGTAGGAAGTGGATGGCTGAGATTGCGGGGGCAACAGGAGGATAGGCTGGTTCTGCTTTGAAGTGGCAGGTTGTCCCTGTTGGGTAACCGGGACCGCCTGCACGAATTGCTGCTGTTGCTGGAGTTTTTTATATGGCTGGAACTCTTACCAGCCTTCTTCTGTTTCTTGCCAGCAGTGGAACGGATTCCTGTTTCCTCTTGAGGAAATACCCCACCTAGCTCTAAGGCTCTGGTTGAGCCTAGCAGCTTCATGGTGTACCTCGTTCACCGCGGACTCTGGGAAGAGATCCGCTCCCCACATGCTAGCGGCCAAGAGTCTATTAGGCTCATGCCTAATGGTACACTCTTGTAGGACATGCTTCCGGCAGTTTCTCCTAGCCTGGAAGAAGTCAAAAGCGTCCGTTAGAACCGTCTGGAACTGAGATTTCGCCAGAATCTTGAACAGCGGTTCCGTAGCATAAGAGAGGGCAGCATTTCCGTGATTATAAGGGAATTGAGGGACCTGCCAAACCTGGTTCGCGCATCAAACTCTGCCTGATTAGGGAATCCGGCAGCCTTGGTAGTTTCTCGCCGAACTGGTCCATGGCGCAGTCCGGTTTGAGCTTACCAAGCGTGAACGTAGCTGGCAAGTTCTCCCACAATTCTCCGAAGGCGGGAAGAGCGGAGAAGTAGACTCCGCCTCCCTCAACTGGGGATGGGCTCATCCTTGAGGACGCCTGAAGGGACTTCTCCACTAATTTCGTGGCGAACGGAAGAGAAAACTCCTCTTCCGTCGCGAAAATAGTGAAGGGACTCTTGTAGGCCTGGAGTTTGGTGTTCGTACACTCCCAGTCCTCAAGGCAGTGAACCCATTCCCGCTGAGCGTGATCTCTACTATACAAAGACCGACTCCTTAGAGATCTTGTCTTCCCTCGTTAGAGCCGTTGGCGTCAGCCTAGCATAACCGATGAAAGGCTGCGTCAGACCCGGAGGGTAAAACTCGAAGTCCTCAATCCTTCGAGTTCCACACTCCGAGATAGAGATCATTCCATCTTTGAACGGAGCGTAGGCAGCTACTCTCCATGGGTTCTCCATAGAGAAAGCTGGCAAAGAGTCATATGGCGGGAGTTGAAGAATCCCAGTGCTTGACGCTGGGGAGACTGGGGGAGGAACCTGAGATAGCCCAGCTACTCGGTCCTCATTCTCTCTCATTCTGTTAGAGAGATCCTGGATTGATTGGCCAGATTGAGACAGAGTGTTTGACAACTGTGCAAACATCTGCTCGAACCGTGACCCCAGTGCGGAGATTTGCGAGCCTACCAGCACGCCCACCTGTTCCATCACCCCTGCTGAGAAAGCAGAGGGATCAAAGGTGCTAGTACCTGCTACCCCTACCGGCGTAGCCGGAGTGGAAGCGGTGGAGGCGGGAGAAGGCAGTGGACTCGGCGGCGGGAGCGCGAGCCTTCTCCTTCGAAGCCTTGCTTCTGGAGCTCTTTGGGTGAGAAGAGCTCGGCCTTGCTTTCACCGCATCGGCGTAGGAAGTCGACGACTTCTTAGCCGAAGAAGACGAAGACGACTTCTTAGAAGTCGTCTTGGCTAGAGTCTTCGGTTCTCTCTGTCCCTTCGCCTTTGGGGTACAGAGAGAGCGGGAGAGCGGGTAGGGATCTCAGATCCCACAAAGCCTTGGAATGAAGCACTAGAAGAGACAGGAGAAGAAGACCCAGAAGCACCCAAGGAAAGACCTTGAGCGCCCGACACACCTACCTCAACCAACAAATCCTCCCCCCCTACCGCCATAGGCTCGATGTTCAGGTCCAGGGCAGCGACGTCCGGGACCGACTCCTGGGAGGCTACGACCCAAAGGATTGCTGGAGGTCTTGCTGGATGGAGGCTATCAGCGGGCAGCGGACAAGGGGTCAACGTAGCCCGTCGACTTGCCCGCGGGGAAGATCTGGACGGCCAGCTTCTTATCTAGAATGTAGGGCTGGCCTTTGGCGGCGTTCTTCCCGAAGCCGCCCACCCACGCTTTCAGAGGTGGCGAGGGCGACTTCCCTCACACCGGTAGCCTGAAAGAAAGGCGAGATTAGCTGCCAATAGTGGAACAAGGTTAACAAACTTACGACTAAAAGTTGTTAGTAAAATGATAAGTAAGCCTATAACGGACTTACCCCATCTCCCAGCTGACCGACCAGGTCGTAGCAGATGGCGCAGGCTTCAGGGTGCCAGACGATCGTCTCGTTGTAGGACGTGGCACAGGGGGCGTGAGACCTACACTCATCATGTCCACAGGGGTCGAACAGCGTCGCGTTACACGATGGGACCTGCAGTTGGTAGCCTGTAAGTGGAAAAGTACATGAGTACCAAGTAAACACTTACAGTCTAACAGATGCTCCGCTGGTGCCGGATGCGAAAAAGTTAGATTAAACCAGAGCCCCGCCAAAATACGTGTGGTAACCAGGTTGGTATCTTAGGCTATGGAAAGGAAACCAACCAGGAGTGGTGGTAATGGAAACCACGACGGAAAATAGCGGGGATGGTAGATAATAATAATAATATTACACAATTCATTGTAAAATATTGTACAATTAGGGTATATCCTTAAAATAATAATAATAAAACAAACCTCTCTCCGCCCGTCTACTAGAAGAGTGCGTAGGTAAGAAGTAAGCTCCCTTCCGGTAGCGGGGGAGAGATATAAGGATATAGTAGGCAAGCAACCGACCACTAGTAGTGCTCGCCCCGCCCGCTAGCGGAGCCAGTAACCAATAACCAAAGGTGCCCCGGCTGCGACGGAAGGCTCCTTTCGTATAGCAAGGGGGGTGGCTGAGCAACTGGGGGGGGGAGGGAAGTCTCGGCAAAGCACGGCGGGAGCGAGAGAGGGGGGAGGGATGGCCTACTCCTCCCCGCCTCACCGGCTACCACCCGCATGGAGACCCTGTACCTCATGAGTGGTCGCCCTATACCCCCCGCTGGGTAGAACCCTGGCACCTCCGAGTAGGAGTGAGAGAAGGCGACTGAGGTTGTCAAGACAACCAAGGGGTCCCCCAGCTCCTCCCTATACCAGAAAAGGGAGGGCAGGGGCAGGGTAAGGTGCGATGGAACACGTGACCGCAAGTGGCCTAGGCCGCGAGCAAACACAACGTGAGAGGGCCACGTGAACCAAGCTGAACCAATACAAGGAACAAGCACCTAGGCTAGCCTAACACCCTAAATACAATAAAAATATACATCGAAAAGATGGAAGAGACACTTTTAGTAAAAGAGACAGAAGCCCAGGAGGAGGCAGACTGTTCCAAGAAACAGAAGCCTACTCGGAGCCAGCGATAGCCGATGAAGAGCAAGAGCCGGGATGCTGGGCCGGAATAAAATTAATAATAGCCCTAAATACCGAACTAAGAGAATGGTAGGAGGGCTGAACTAGCTAAAACTCGATGTAAAACAATGAACGTGATAAAGTAAGCCCATAAGTATAAGAAGTCCCAGTATGGAGGACCGGGAATTCTTACGAGGCAGCATGGCCGCCACGAGACAACCGGGGAACCGTATATGACCTATTAAGAGGAAAATACTGTACCGGTACCGGCCCGGAAGATAAAAAGTGGTAAAATATTACTTATGAGTTACTTAACTTAGCCGTGGCAATTGCAGAGCGTTCCATCGTAGAATATAAGGATAAATCCTGAGAAAGCACAACACAAGGAAAAATGCGTCTTGTACGAAGCGCTAAAATTTAAGGATGTCCGCTAGGGGCGCTGCTGTCCGTGGCGTCCTCTAGTAGTAGTAGTAGAGGCTGCATCGCCCGTTGGTATCAGCTCTCTCTTGGGGGGATTCTGATAGGAAGTTCTAATTGGTGTTTGTCTCGTGGTAGTGTTCCACACTCGCCCCTATTATCATACCGACACTTCTTTTTAAGAGTGAGCGAGTCAGTTTTACTGACATTTTCTTAATTTTGTTTTTCTCTGGTAATTTTAGCTAATTTTTTTTTACCCAGAAAGAATGATATTAAGGATCTTCATAGGCCGACACGAGCTGAGCCCAGAAAATATTTTTATACTCAGAGAGAAACTTAGATAAATACCTGTTCCTGAATTATTTTGTTTTTGTCCATATCAAGTTTAGTTTATGCTGTAGAGGGGGGTTTTAATTTTGTTTTTATTTTATTGTTAATATGATAATTTTTTAAAACATTTATTAACTCTGAGAAACACAGATACATTCATACTATTTACAAGTCGCATGCAAAATATATCTCATGTTATAGCACAGTCTAATTGTCAAAATAGTACTTGCTAAAATGTTTGTAAATCAATTCTGGGCTCAGCTCGTGTCGCTGCGCGAAATATCCTTTAATCTATTATTTCTAGGGTAAATGTACTAACACATACCAGAGAATAAATAAATAAAGAAAAAGGTCAGTATAACTGACTCGCTCACCCTCCAGGAGGGTGTCGGTATGAACACTAGGCGAGTGAGACCACTACCACGAGCCAAATGCCAATAGAAATCTCCCACTACAAAATCCTCCAAGAGGGGAGCCGACCCACAGAGTGAGCAGCTCGTACTACTACTACTCCATCCCATGCTGCCGACTGCTGTGCCTCTGGTGGCCATCCTTTCAAGTTAGCGCACACGAGTCGGTTGTGATATTTTTCCTCTCTGTGTTTTTTGTGCCCTTTCATTGGATTTTCTATTATGGAGCGTGCAGCTATCGCAGCAGCTAAGTTAAGTACTCAGTATTTACGGTTAGTTGGTTTTTCCGGCCCTACCCTGACAGTAGTTTGCCGTTTTTTAGGTATAAATACGATCTCGGGGTCGGAAGCATGGCAGCATGGTTCTGCCTCGTGATGGGTTCGTTCTTGGTCTCCCATACCTAGAACATCCCCTTATTTATCTTCGCTCTATATGATTATCCGCTTTACTTAGGGTACGGTCTACTCAGGTTTGTCATGCATGCATGTACTTTTACCTTACGTAGGCTTCTTCTATCCAGACCCTAGTCCAGGTTCTTAGTATCGGCCTCTGACTAGCTTTGAGTGGTAGACTCGCCTTCGGGTTAGTCGTACACTCCTGGATTTTTTCTCCTGCTATATTGTTTTCTTCTTTCATTTATTTATTTATACTGTGTATTTTATTATTGTTAGGTTAGTTAGGCGTCTGGCTTGAGCCTAGGTCCTGGCTCTTTGAGCCTATACTACCGCTCATCAGTTCGGTTGCTCCCTATAGCAATCTCTCTGATCAGTTGGTTTGGCCCAGTGGGCTTATTTGCTACCGCGTTTTCAGTTCAGTATGCTTCCGATAGCATTTCTCCTGATCAGTGGTTGTCCTAGGCTTAGTTGTCGTATTTGGTCTTACCGCCTCGTGGTCACTTCGTGATCACGGGCCAGCCAGACGCCTGTCCAGTCATTCTTCCCCCCCCTCCCGCTCTTCCATAGAGTCGGAGCGGGGGTGGGTCGGTCTGCCCATGCTCGCTCCACATACCCGAGCCTGCCTCCCTCTCTCTCCCCTCAGGCGGAGGGGCTAGGGAGTCGGGACAGACCCAGACTGGTCTCGACCTCTCCGGCTTCTCGGTCCGGCCGGTTGGTACGGAGTGGGGGTTCTGGCCTTGCCCACCCTCCACGCTACCTTGTCGCTCCGGGCTAGCTTGAGCCTGTATGTCTTCTCGCCCTTTCCCACCTTACTAGGCTCCTTCCTGATCGGAGTCCTGGTATCCAGCGGAAAGTTGTTAGTCCACCCAGTAGGGTGGACCGGAGCATACAGTGGGGTCTCTGCTAACCTTACCGTTTTGCTGAGTTACTACACTCCGCTACGCACTGGACTTAGTCCGGTTTGCGTTGTGTTATGTTTAAGTTATCTATAAGTTTATCTTAAGTACCTTAAACCATCCCCCCTCCCTTACATGTCTTACACCGGATCTCTCCGGGATTATAGCCTATTCAGGCGAGGCAGGGAGGGGTTATGCCCAAATTTTTTCCGAGCTCCGGCATGCATCGGAGTTCTTCTGTCCTTTAGACTGTAAGTGATGTTTTTTAAGATACTCCATGTGTCTTCCCACTTACAGGCCACCAACTGTGAGCATCCGGGATGTTCCGCCACACTTCAGGACCCTTGTGGACACGAAGTTTGCCGGTCCCATGCTCCATGCGCGACTCCGCTCGGGGACATCCAGGTCTGGTACCATGAGACGTGTACCATATGTTACGATCTGGTGAGCCAGCTTTTGGAAGGGGTAAGTTTTCCATCTCCAGTAGCTGCTCCGCTTCTATTTAGCGCTTAAGTTTTCATCATTTACTTTAACTTAAGGCAATTAATTTAAGTTATACTTTAAGTTTAGTTTTAAGTGATTCTTAAATCTAAACTACGCCCTCTCTTCCAGCTCCGGCAGTAAGGGATACCGCACTGGCTACCCTGCGGGCCTGGGTCGGCTTTTGGTTTTTGGGAAAAACGCCGCCAAGGGACAGCCTTACATCCTGGAGAAGCGGTTGGCATTATTAATCTTCCCCGGAGGCAAGGCGACAGGATACGTCGACCCTGGTGGTAGAGGCGGATCCGACTATCGCTTCATCAACAACAGCTGGCTACCTCATTAACTGATCAGGACCAGGATATCTCTACGGATGTCGCGACCCTAGATATTAATGTTGAACCTATGGTAGGTATAGACGACTATTTTTGGTCGAGGTAGGTACGGTGGACACCCATAAGGGGCACCCTTGGGCGTAACTGTCTTCTACTCCTGCAACCTCTCCATCCTTCCAAGGCTTTAACGGGTGACGAAATATATTCTCCTCCTGGCGCTTCGGTTAGACCGATAAGGTCAAGGACTAAAGTGATGACCTTGACTAAGACGTCGTCGTCGTCTAAGAAGACGACTTCGGCTTCATCCTCCTCCCGTAAGTCTCCGGCTGGGAATCCCGGAGCAACCAGGTCTAAAGCTTCTAGCTCCGGCTCTAAGTCCTCAAGGAGTAAATCCTCCAGAGAGAGATCTCGCACTTCCGGCAGAATCACCAGTTCCGCTACCGTTGGTTCCGATTCAGAGCCTCCCCTCCACCTCCGCAGCAGCTCCGGCTTTGGACTCCAATGCTGCCTGTTGCAACAGGTGGGTGACCTGGTTGGGTTCCTTAAAGAGTAGCATGGAGCAAATGATCTCTCGTACTGTCCGGATAGGATTACCTTCCCAGGACTCCATTATAGCCGGCTGAGAGAAGCTTGCCTCTAGCCTCTCCTCCACTGTCCAACACAAGTGGATCTCAACTTCTCCGTATGACTCACTACCTCAGTTCTCTATGAACAATCCGTGGAGAGTAGCGTCATACGCCCCCCTTCCAGGACGGTCTCATCTCTATACCGGAATTTGGGACTCGAAGAATAGAGGACTTCGAGTTCTTCCGGAAGACCTCCAGCCTCCGTTCATAGGCTAACGCAAGGCTCACGCCTTCGGCTATGGTGCGGGACGATAAGGTACCTAAGGAGACAGTCCTCTACTCACGAGACCAGGCACAGAGAATGGCTCAGTGTTTAGAGGACATGATTGTTCTAACACCAAGATACAAGTTTAAGAGTCCCTACCATTTTCACAATGGATGAGAGTACCCCGCTCGTTTCCATAACCAAGATCGCGAGGCTCGACCATCCCAGCGGCCCAGAAGAAGGGGAACCTATTACCGCAGTTGAAGGAAGCAGATACCCACATCTCCGTTGCTCCCTCAGTTGGAGAATTGTGGGAAGACTTGGCCGAACACATTCTCCAGCTGGCAAACTCAAACCGGACTGTGCTATGGAGCAGTTTGTGAAAAGCTAACCCAGGCTCCCAGATAGCCTTATTCAGGCTGAATTTGACGCAAAATCGCGACTAGCCAGATCCATCAATTCTATGGCTATGTCTGAGGTAGCTACCATGGCTTATGGATCAGAAACCGATTTTTAAGCTCATGACCAAAGCCCTGACTCAAACGGTACAGTCAGATATGTTTGAGTTGCCACTGCTCGGACGAATTGTAGGAAGCATGTCCTACAAGAGGCAACCATCCGGCATGAACCGAATAGGTTTACTCTCGTCTAGCATTCTGGGGAGCAGATCTCTTCCCAGAAGCTATGGTTAAGGAGGTCCAGTCAGAGGCTACGGAGGTTAAACCAGAGCCTAAGGATCGTTGGGGCCTTACGGCTAAGAGGAGGAGGCAAGACCTGACTCCTAAAGGGTAAGGGACAAAAGAAACCCAGGCGTTTCCAACCTTACCCAGAAGAAGCAGCTACGCTTCCTCAACAAGTTCCAGCAGTACCGTTAGTGCAGACAGCCCAACCCTCCACTTCTAAAGGTCAATCACAGCCAATTATGTGATATCCCCTCAGCCTCAGCCCTCAACCTCTTACGCCATCTCTCCAGCTTACAATCAAGCCTTCGAGAGTCAAGCTTCTCAGAAGTATGACCGCTCGGGTAAGGGAGGCAGAGGTAAGCGTTCCTTTCGTGGGAGAGGATCGGGAGGTCCCCTTTAACAGGGAGAAAGCACTTCAGGTGGGGAGGCCGAGGCGGTTACCAGAACCAATGAAGAACTTCAGGTAGGAGGGAGGCTGTTTCACTTTCGCCACCGGTGGAACTTCAGCCAATGGGCTCAGAGTATAGTGTCAAATAAAAGGCCTGGGTTGGAGCTGGTTGACGAACCCACCTCCATCCAGACCTTTCCGTCAACTTCCTTCCAAGGAATTGACAGAGTACGCAGACGACCTCCTTCAAAAGAGCTATAGCGAGAGTCAAGAGATTAAAATTTCAAGGTCGCTTGTTCAGCGTGCCAAAGAAAGGCTCACAAAAAAGAAGGGTAATCTTAGACTTGTCCCGCTTAAACTTAGCCATCCGCTGCGACAAGTTCAAGATGCTCACGATCTCACAGGTGCGGACCTTACTTCCCCGTGGGGCCGTCACCACCTCTATCGATCTTACAGACGCTTACTATCATATCCCTATTGCAAGACACTTCCGTCCGTATCTGGGTTTCAAGATAGGAGGACCAGACATTCTCCTTCAGGTAGTTCCATTCGGACTCAAACGTGGGCACCGAAGAGTGTTCACGAAGCTAGCGGAAGTGGTAGTGCAACAACTTCAGATCGCAAAGGGATTATGGTAGTAGCGTATCTCGACGATTGGTTGATCTGGCCCCAACAGTCGAGGATGCAACAGAGCTACTCTGAAAGTGATTCAGTTCCTGGAATATCTAGGCTTCAAGATAAACAGGACCAAATCAGACTCACTCCAGAGTCAAAACTTTCAGTGGCTGGGCATTTCAATGGAATCTATCGTCCCACACTCTGTCGATTCCCCATCAACCACAAAGGAAAGAAATAGCAAGTCACTCAAGCAATTTCTAAGTCACAAACTAGCGTCAAGGAAGAGCCAGGAAAGGATCCTGGGTTCTCTCCAGTTTGCATCAGTGACAAAACGTCTTATTGAAAAGCCAAACTGAAAGACCTAACCAGAATCTGGCGCTCACGAGCAAACGTCAGGTCCAGGGACAAACTATCCTCAGTGCCTCTGATTCTAAAAGAATCGGCTTCGGCGGCCCGTGGGCGAGAGTCAAGAATTTATCATGTCAGTACCCCCTTCAGTTCCCTCCACCAGGATCACCATCCACACAGACGCGTCCTTAAGCGGCTGGGGAGGGTATTCCCAGGTCAAAAGGTTCAAGGGACTTGGTCACCTCAGTTCGTCAGTTCCATATAAACGTACTGGAGGCAATGGCAGTGTTCTTGACTCTAAAAAGGTTACGCCCACCAAGTACTCCCAACATAAAGCTAGTCCTGGACAGCGCAGTGGTAGTACATTGTATAAATCAGAGGAGGGCTCCAAGTCACGTCATCTAAATCACGTCATGATAGCCATCTTCTCCCTGGCAGACAAGTTCAGTTGGCATCTCTCCACTCACATAGCTGGGGTAAGAAACGTCATAGCAGACGCCCTATCCCGATCAGTGCCCCTAGAGTCGGAATGGTCACTGGACAACAGTTCGTTCCATTGGATCCTTCAAAGAGTCCCAGGGCTACAGGTGGATCTCTTCGCATCCCAAGCGAACCAACCACAAACTACCGTGTTATGTAGCCCCCAACCTGGACCCTCTGGCCTATGCCACGGACGCCCTGGCTCAGGAACTGAACAACTGGGAGAAGATTTATGTCTTCCCTCCAGTGAATCTCCTCATGAAAGTATTGGACAAACTCAGGACATTCAAGGGTCAAGTGGCTCTAGTAGCCCCAGACTGCCGAAGAGCAACTGGTATCCTCTAATTTTTGGAGCTGGGCCTTCGTCTTTCAGATCCCCAGTCCCCAAGCTCTCCCAGTCAGTACAAATGAAGACTGTCGTTCGCTTCCTCAGGGATTCTCAAAACCCTAAAAACTTTATGGATTCATGAAGTTTGCGGCGAAAAGAGATGCGAATATTGACCCTGAGAATATTCTATTCTTGGAATCCGATAAGAGGATTCGACTTTGAGACAGTATGATGCTGCTGTCAAAAAGTTAGCAACCTTCCTGAGAGAATCGGATATTAGAAATCATGACAGTTAATTCAGCTATATCCTTTTTCAGATCCTTATTTGAAAAAGGTTTAGCAGCTAGCACGATTACGACAAACAAGTCAGCTTTGAAAAAGATATTTCAATTTGGATTTAACATAGACTTGACGGATTCCTACTTCTCGTCTATTCCTAAGGCATGTGCTAGGCTTAGGCCTTCTGTAAGGCCTACGTCAGTTTCATGGTTCTTAAATGATGTTCTAAAACTGGCTTCCGAAACCGATAATGACACATGCTCTTTTATAATGCTCTTAAGAAAAACCCTATTCTTATTAGCTTAGCTTCAGGAGCAAGAATTTCAGAACTTCGGCTCTATCCAGAGACCGGATCATATTCAGTTCCTTCCCACAGGAGAAGTCTACTTTCTCCGGAACGTAGCTTTTTAGCAAAGAATGAAGATCCTTTGATGAGGTGGGAACCTTGGAAGGTACTACCCCTTCCACAAGATGTATCTCTTTGCCCAGTTACAACCTTACGAGCCTTTCTGTCTAGGACCTCCTCATCTTCATAGGGTCCCCTCTTTAGGAGGGAAAAAGGTGGAACTTTATCCATTAAAGGCCATCAGGCAACAAATCCTGTACTTTATTAAGCAAGCCAATCCTGACTCTTTCCCGAAAGCACATGATGTCAGGGCAGTAGCCACCTCAATTAATTATTTCCAACAATATGAACTTCGATGAGTTGAAAAGTATACTGGATGGAAATCACCGACAGTGTTCAAAACGTCACTACCTTAAGTCCTTGGAAGCTCTGAAATTCCCAGCAGTAGCAGCGGGTAACATAGTTTCCCCCCCTGACTCTAGCTAATTTTTAGTAGAAGATTCAGTCCTCCTTTCTACCTGCCTCACCCAAAAGTTCGTCTATTCCTACCTTGTTCATTTGCATTCACCTTGTGTCTTAGCTGCTTTTGTGATAGTGTAGTGGGTGCCCCTTATTGGTCTGGTTAGGGACACTCACAAATGATTATAAACATTGATCTCATGGATGTTTCCCCTTATTTTTATGCTAGGGGATACATCATATTATAATGATTACGGGTTTTGTATATTAAGTCATATACATTCCTTTATATATTATTGTTGATTGTTTTTATTAATTGCTATTATACTTTTGATACATGCTGTTACACAGATACCATTGATACATGTAAATAATTTTACCTGTATATATGTAAATTACCTTATGTTAACAAACATGATTAGATTTAAAGGGTAATTTTAAGCATATTTCTATCTTTTATACCCCTGTGTTATATGTATCTTTTAGCAATTATAGTCTATTCAATATATATATTTTATCTTTTATTTGAGACCTATTCTGATTTATTTTATTTTTATTTTCATTTATTACTTTTGTTTACAATCTTGTGCTATTTCTCTGGTACGATTTCGCGCAGCGACACGAGCTGAGCCCAGAAAAGGGATTTTGACGTAAGGAAAAATCTATTTCTGGGCGATTGGCTCGTGTCGCCAGCGAAATCCACCCTAAACCCATCCCTTCGCCCAGATTGTCTGCTAACTTCAGGATGGCCACCAGAGGCGCAGCAGTCGGCAGCATGGGATGGAGTAGTAGTAGTACGAGCTGCTCACTCTGTGGGTCGGCTCCCCTCTTGGAGGGATTTTGTAGTGGGAGATTTCTATTGGCATTTGGCTCGTGGTAGTGGTCTCACTCGCCTAGTGTTCATACCGACACCCTCCTGGAGGGTGAGCGAGTCAGTTATACTGACCTTTTCTTTATTTTTTATTTATTCTCTGGTATGTGTTAGTACATTTACCCTAGAAAATAATAGATTAAAGGATATTTCGCTGGCGACACGAGCCAATCGCCCAGAAATAGATTTTTCCTTACGTACAAAAATCCCTTTTCTGGGCTCAGCTCGTGTCGCTTGCGCGAAAGATCCTTAATCTATTATTTCTAGGGTAAATGTACTAACACATACCAGAGAATAAATAAAATAAAGAAAAGGTCAGTATAACTGACTCGCTCACCCTCTAGGAGGGTGTCGGTATGAACACTAGGCGAGTGAGACCACTACCACGAGCCAAATGCCAATAGAAATCTCCCACTACAAAACCCTCCAAGAGGGGAGCCGTCCCACAGAGTGAGCAGCTCGTACTACTACTACTCCATCCCATGCTGCCGACTGCTGCGCCTCTGGTGGTCATCCTTTTCAGTTAGCGCACACGAGTCACACGTGTTATTTTTCTCTCTGTGTTTTTTGTGCCCTTTCTTCGGATTTTCATAATGGAGCAGTGCAGCTATTGCAGCAGCTAAGTTAAGTACTCAGTATTTACGATTAGTGGTTTTTTCCGTCCCTGAGACAGTATTTGCCGTTTTTTAGGTATAAATACGTTCTCGGGGTCGGAAGCATGGCAGCATGGTCCTGCCGCGTGATGGGTTCGTTCTTGGTCTCCCATACCTAGAAAACATCCGCCCTTATTTATTTACGCTCTATTTGATTTTACGCTTTATTTAGATTAAGGTCTACTCAGGTTGTCATGCATGCATGTATATCACCTTATGTAGGCTTTTTCTATCCAGACCCTAGTCCAGGTTCTTAGTATCGGCCCCTGGACTAGCTTTGAGTGGTAGACTTGCCTTCGGGTTAGTCGTACACTCCTGGATTTTTTCTCCTACTATATTACTTTCTTTCTTTCATTTTATTTTATTTTTTATTTATATTTTGTCTTTGTTAGGTTAGTTTGGCGTCTGGCTTAGCCTAGGTCCCGGCTCATAGAGAGCCTATTCTACCGCTGATCAGTTGGCGTTGCTTCCTCATAGCTTCTCTCTGATCAGTTGTTTTAGCCCTGTGGGCCTATATTGGCTACCGCTTTTCAGTTCAGGTTGCTTCCCGATAGCTTCTCTCTGATCAGTTGGTTGGACCTAGGTTTGGTTACCGTATTTCAGTTTACCGCCTCGTGGTCACTCTGTGATCACGGGACAGCCAGACGCCTGCCAGTCACCCTTCCCCCCCCCTCCCGCTCTTCCATAGAGTCGGGCGCCGGGGGTGGGTCGGTGCTGCCCATGCTCGCTCCACATACCCGAGCCTGCCTCCCCTCTCCCCTCAGGCGGAGGGCTAGGGAGTCGGACAGACCCAGACTGGTCTCGACCTCTCCGGCTTCTCGGTCCGGCCGGTGGTACGTTGGTGGCCCTGGCCTTCCCCCCCCTCTGTTACTGCCTTGTCGCTCCGGGCCAGCTCGAGCATGTATGTCCTCGCCCTTCCCTCCTTACTAGAGCTCCTCCCTGATCGGAGTCCTGGTATCCAGCGGAAGGAGCTAGTCCACCCAGTAGAGTGGACCGGAACATACAGTAGGTCTCTACTAACCTTACCGTATTGCTGAGTTACTACACTCCGCTTCACACTGGACCTAGTCCGGTTTCGCTTGTGTTTAGGTTTAAGTTATCTATAAGTTTATCTTAAGTATCTTAAACCATTCCCCCCCCTCCCTTTCTTATTTTACCGGATCTCTCCGGGATTATAGCCTATTCAGGCAATGCAGGGAGGGTTATTTATGCCAAATTTTTTCCGAGCTCCGGCATGTAACGGAGTTCTTTTGTCCTTTAGTCTGTAAGTGATGCCCCTTTAAGATACTCATGTGTCTTCCCACTTACAGGCCACCAACTGTGAGCATCCGGGATGTTCCGCTACACTTCAGGACCCCTGTGGACACGAAGTTTGCCGGTCCCATGCTCCATGCGCGACTCCGCACGGGGGACATCCAGGTCTGGTACCACGAGACGTGTACCATATGTTACGATCTGGTGAGCCAGCTTTTGGAAGGCGTAGTATTCCATCTCCAGTAGCTGCTCCGCTTCTTTTTTAGTGCTTAAGTTTCAGCATTTACTTTAACGTAAGGCATCTAGTTTAAGTTATACTCTAAGTTTTAGTTTTAAGTGATTCTTAAATCTAAAATACGCCCTCTCTTACAGGCTCCGGCAGTAAGGGATACCGCACTTGGCTACCCTGCGGGCCTGGGTCGGAGGTTTTGGCAAAAACGCCGCCAAGGGTCAGCCCTACATACTCGAGAAGCGATTAGCACTATTAATCTTTCCCGGAGCAAGGCGACAGGGTACGTCGACCCAGTAGAGGCGGCGGACCCAACTATTGCCTTCATACAACAACAGCTGGCGGCCTCCTTAACCGAACAAGACCAGGATATCTCCACGGATGTCGCAACCCTGGATATTAATGTTGAAACCGATGGTAGGTATAGACGACCTGTTGGTCGAGGTAAGTAATGTAGGGTACCCAAGGGTCACCCTTGGGTGTGACTGTTTCTTCTACCCCTGCAACCTCTCCATCCTTCCAAGGCTTTACGGGTGATGAATTGTATACTCCTCCTGAGCTTCGGTTAGACCTAAGATCAAGTCTAAAGTGATGACCTTGACTAAGACGTCATCGTCTTCTAAGAAGAAGTCCTCGTCTTCTTCCTCACATAAGTCTCCGGCTCGTAATCCCGGCCCGGCCCAGACAGGTCTAAAGCGTCTAGCTCCGGCTCTAAGTCCTCGAAAAGTAAACCCAAGGAGAGATCTCGCACCCCGGCAGAATCACCAGTTCCGCTACCTTTGGTTCCAATTCAGAGCCTCCCCTCCACCTCCGCAGCAGCTCCGGCTTTGGACTCCAATGCTGGCCTGTTGACAACAGGTGGGCGACCTAGTGGGGTCCTTAAGAGTAGTATGGAACAAATGATATCTCGCCTGTCGGATAGGATCACTTCTCAGGATTCTATTATAGCCGGGCTAAGAGAAGCCCCTCTAGCCTCTCCCTCACTCTCCACACTAGTGGATCTCAGCTTCCTCGTATGACTCACTTCCTGCTTTCTCCATGAACAACCCTTGGAGAGTAGCGTCATACGCCCCCTTCCAGGATGGTCTCATCTCCATACCGGAGTTTGGAACTCGAAGAATAGAGGACTTCGAGTTCTACCCGGAAGGGCCTACAGCCTCCTTTCATAGGCTACGCAAGGCTTACGCCTTCGGCTATGGTTCGGGACGATAGGGTACCAAAGGAGACAGTCTCTATTCTCGAGACCAGCTCAGAGAGAATGGCTCAGATGTTTAGAGGACATGGATTGTTCTAACACCAAGATACAACCATTTAAAAATCCCTTTACCATTTTCACAATGGATGAGAGTACCCCGCTCCCGTTCCTAACCAAGATAGCAAGGTCGACCATATCAGCAGCCCAGAAGGGGGAACCCATGCCTCAGTTGAAAGAAGCAGATCCCACATCTCCGTTGCTCCCTTCAATTGGAGAATTGTGGGAAGACTTGCCGAATACGTTCTCAGCTGGCAAACTCAAACCGGACTGTGCTATGGAGCAGTTTGGTGAAAAGCTACCCAGGCTCCCAGATAGTCTTATTCAGGCTGAATTTGACTCAAAATCACGACTAGCCAGATCAATCAACTCGATGCTATGTCTGAGGTAGCACCATGGCTTATGGTTCAGAACCAATTTTTAAGCTTATGACCAAAGCCCTGACTCAAACGGTGCAGTCGGATATGTTCGAGTTTGCCACTTCTAGAACGAATTGTAGGAAGCATGTCCTGCTAGAGGCAACCATTCGTCATGAGCCGAATAGCTTACTCTCTTCTAACATCTGGGCGCAGATCTCTTCCCAGAGGCTATGGTTAAGGAAGTCCAGGCAGAGGCTACGAGGTTGAACCAGAGCCTTAAAGACCGTTGGGGGGGCTTAACGGCTAGGAGGAGGCAAGACCTGACACCTAAAGGTAAGGGACAGAGGAAACCAGACGTTTCCAACCTTACCAAAAGAAGCAACCACGCTTTCCTCAACAAGTTCCAGCAGCGTGCCGTTAGTGCAGACAGCCCAACCCTCCACGTCTAAAGGTCAATCACAGCCAATTTATGTGATATCCCCTCAGCCTCAACCCTCCACCTCATACGCCATCTCTCCAGCTTACAATCAAGCCTTCGAGAGTCAAGCTTCTCAGAAGTATGACGCTCGGGCAGGGGAGGCAGAGGTAAGCGGTCCTTTCGTGGAGAGGATCGGGAGGCCCCTTCAATAGGGAAAGCACTTCAGAGGAGGCCGAGGTGGTTACCAGAACCAATGAAGAACTTCAGGTAGGAGGGAGGCTGTTTCACTTTCGCCACCGGTGGAACTTCAGCCAGTGGCTCAGAGCATAGTGTCAAAAGGGCTGGGTTGGAGCTGGTTGACGAACCCACCTCCAGCCAGACCTTTCCGTCAACTTCCTTCCAAAGAATTGACAGAGTACGCAGAGGACCTCCTTCAGAAGGAGCTATAGCGAGAGTCAAGAGGTTAAAATTTCAAGGTCGCTTGTTCAGCGTGCCAAAGAAAGGCTCACACAAAAGAAGGGTAATCTTAGACTTGTCCCGCTTAAACTTAGCCATCCGCTGCGACAAGTTCAAGATGCTCACGATCTCACAGGTGCGGACCTTACTTCCCCGTGTGGGGCCGTCACCACCTCTATCGATCTTACAGACGCCTACTATCATATCCCTATTGCAAGACACTTCCGTCCGTATCTGGGATTCAAGATAGGAGACCAGACATTCTCTTCAAGGTAGTTCCATTCGGACTCAACGTGGCACCCAGGGTGTTTCACGAAGCTAGCGGAAGTAGTAGTGCAACAGCTCAGAGCGCAAGGATTATGGTAGTGGCGTTATCTCGACGATTGGTTGATCTGGGCCCCATCAGTCGATGAATGCAACAAGGCCACACTGAAAGTGATCCAGTTCCTAGAATATCTAGGATTCAAGATAAACAAGTCAAGTCAAGACTCACTCCAGAGTCAAACTTTCAGTGGCTAGGCATTCAATGGAATCTATCCTCACACACTCTGTCGATTCCATCTACCAAAAGGAAAGAAATAGCGAAGTCAGTCAAGCAATTTCTAAGTCACAAAACTAGCATCAAGAGAGCTCAGGAAAGGATCCTCGGCTCTCTCCAGTTTGCATCAGTAACGAACATCTTAATGAAAGCCAAACTGAAAGACATAACCAACCAGGATCTGGCGCTCGCGAGCAAATGTCAGGTCCAGGGACAAGCTATCCTCAGTGCCTCTGATTCTAAAGAATCGGCTTCGGCCGTGGGCAAAAGTCAAGAATCTATCAGTGTCAGTACCCCTTCAGTTCCCTCCACCAGGGATCACCATCCACACAGACGCGTCCTTAAGCGGCTGGGAGGGTATTCCCAGGTCCAAAAGGTTCAAGGGATTTGGTCACCCCAGTTCCGTCAGTTCCATATAACGTACTGGAGGCAATGGCAGTGTTCTTGACTCTGAAAAGGTTACACCACCAAAGTACTCCCACATAAAGCTAGTCCTGGACAGCGCAGTGGTAGTACATTGTATAAACAGAGGAGGCTCCAAGTCACGTCATCTAAATCACGTCATGATAGCCATCTTCTCCCTGCAGACAAGTTCAGTTGGCATCTTTCCTCCACCCACATAGCTGGAGTGAGAAACGTCATAGCAGACGCCCTATCCCGATCAGTACCCCTAGAGTCGGAATGGTCACTAGACAACAGTTCGTTCCAAGCAATGGATCCTTCAAAGAGTCCAGGGCTACAGGTGGATCTCTTCGCATCCCAAGCGAACCACAAACTACCGTGTTATGTAGCCCCCAACCTGACCCTACTGGCTTACGCCACGGACGCCCTGGCTCTAGACTGGAACAACTGGGAGAAGATTTACGTCTTCCCTCCAGTGAATCTCCTTATGAAGTATTGAACAAACTCAGGACATTCAAGGGTCAAGTGGCTCTAGTAGCCCCAGACTGGCCGAAGAGCAATTGGTACCCCTGATTCTGGAACTGGGCCTTCGTCCCTTCGGATCCCCAGTCCCAAGCTCTCCCAGTCAGTACAAACGAAGACTGTGTTCGCTTCCTCAGGGATTCTCAAAACCCTAACTTTATGGATTTACATGAAGTTTGCGGCAAAAGAGATGCGAATATTGACCCTCAGAATATTCTCTTCCTGGAATCCGATAAAGGGATTCAACTTTGAGGCAGTATGATGCTGCTGTCAAAAAGTTAGCAACCTTCCTGAGAGAGTCAGATATCAAAATCATGACAGTTAATTCAGCTATATCCTTTTTCAGATCATTATTTGAAAAAGGTTTAGCAGCTAGCACGATTACGACAAACAAGTCAGCTTTGAAAAAGATATTTCAATTTGGATTTAACATAGACTTGACGGATACCTACTTCTCGTCTATTCCTAAGGCATGTGCTAGACTTAGGCCTTCTGTGAGGCCTACGTCAGATTTCATGGTTCTTAAACGATGTTCTAAAAACTGGCTTCGAAACAGATAATGACACATGCTCGTTTATCATGCTCCTAAGAAAACCCTATTTTTATTAAGCCTAGCTTCAGGAGCAAGAATTTCAGAACTGTCGGCTTTATCCAGAGATCCGGATCATATTCAATTCCTTCCCACAGGGGAAGTCCTACTTTCTCCGTGAACGTAGTTTTTTGGCAAAGAATGAAGATCCTTTGATGAGGTGGGAACCTTGGAAGGTACTACCCCTTCCACAAGATGTATCCCTTTGTCCAGTTTCAACCTTACGAGCCTTTCTATCCAGGACCTCTCATCCTCATCGGGGCCCCTCTTTAAGAGGGAAAAAGGTGGAACTTTTTATCCTTATTAAAGGCATCAGGCAACAAATCCTGTACTTTATTAAACAAGCCAATCCTGACTCTTTCCCAAAAGCACATGATGTCAGAGCAGTAGCCACCTCAATTAATTACTTCAACATATGAACTTCGATGATTGAAAAAGTATACCGGATGGAAATCGCCGACAGTGTTCAAACGTCACTACCTTAAGTCCTTGGAAGCTCTGAAATTCCCAGCAGTAGCAGCGGGTAACATAGTTTCCCCTGACTCTAGCTAAATTGTAGTAGAAGATTCAGTCTCCTTTCTACCTGCCTCACCCAACAGTTCGTCTATTCCTACCTTGTTCATTGGCATTCACCTTGTGTCTTAGCTGCTTTATGATTGTGTTAGTGCCCCTTTTTGTCTGGTTAGGGACACTCACAGATGATTGCAACATTGATCTCATAGATGAATAACCCTTATTTTTATGCAGGGGATACATCATATACAATGGTACGGGTTTTGTATATTAAGTCATATACATTCCTGAGATATTTTTATTAGTTGTTATTAATGTTTATGTATTTTTATATTAATTGCTATTATTCTTTTGATACATTTTGTTACACAGATTTCATTAATGACATGTAATCATTGTACCTGTATATATGTAAATTACCTTATGTTATCAACATGATTAGTTTTAAGGGTAATTTAAGCATAGTTTAATTTTATTTTACTGTGTATATGTATCTTTTTAGCAATTATATTCATTCATTTATATTTATTTTATCTTTTATTGAGACCATATTTTAAGTTAATTATTTTATTTTATTACTTTGTTTACTTTATATACAATCTTGTGCTGTTTCTCTGGTACGATTTCGCGCAAGCGACACGAGCTGAGCCCAGAAAAAGGATTTTGACGTAAGGAAAAATCTATTTCTGGGCGATTGGCTCGTGTCGCCAGCGAAATCCCACCCTACCCATCCCTTCGCTCAAGATTGTCTGCTAACTTCAGGATGGCCAACCAGAGGCGCAGCAGTCGGCAGCATGGGATGGAGTAGTAGTAGTACGAGCTGCTCACTCTGTGGGGACGGCTCCCCTCTTGGAGGGTTTTGTAGTGGGAGATTTCTATTGGCATTTGGCTCATGGTAGTGGTCTCACTCGCCTAGTGTCATACCGACACCCTCCTAGAGGGTGAGCGAGTCAGTTATATGACCTTTTTCTTATTTTATTTATTCTCTGGTATGTGTTAGTACATTTACCCTAGAAATAATAGATTAAAGGATATTTTCGCTGGCGACACGAGCCAATCGCCAGAAATAGATTTTTCCTTACGTCCAAAATCCTTTTTTTATGATTAAGTATGCTAATGGGCATTGATTTAAATTTACTTAAGCTGTGGTTTGCTATTATCTTTTTCTTATTTGATAGCTCAAAACATTATCTAATTCTGGGAAGGGCATTTACCAGTACATATTATATTTAGATTTGAACACTGAAAAGTAAAGCAAAATGTCACACTCTTACTGACATGGTAGCAAAAATGACTTGGCTTTGCAGTTTGTCTTGGCAAACTCATACTTTCAAGTGAGATATATTATACAGGGATTGAGTGTAGTATCTTATTTCTGTAATATTTTACAAAACATTGTTGAAATACTAGAAATATGTATTCGTGTATTTTGGCTTCAAACACATGACGATACTGATAATTACACGTCATGTGTATCCTACTCCTAGTCCAACCATGAGATACACTTTTTAAAATATCTTTCAAAGCCATAATAGAAGCTATATCTTTGATTGGTTGCTGTTTCGTGAGGTGGAATCTGTCAATCAATATCAAGGCAGTATTCTAGTGACATAGCCAGGTCACCAAGATTCATCATATAGTACCTACATACTACATACCAGTATACATACTACGTGGATGGGCACCAGTTTTAACAAAGGCTCAATGGTGGCTTTGCATTTGAGGTAAGATATAACTAATAGTAATGAACATTTTATATTTTATTCACTTAAGGATTTTTTTTTACAGGTATAGTCGTTTAGAGAGTCAGACAGAACGTTCACAACACAGAAATAAAGATGAGTGCATGCAGAAACTTAGAGCATTGTTGTATCAGAGCAGCTGGATGAAAGCAATAGCCAGTATTCCTCCAGCAGAAAACTTCAGGTACTATTACTTTTGCATAGTTGGAAAGACATGTTTTGAAGGGCATTAGAGAGAAAACTCTATGTACATACAGGCAGTCCCCGGGTTATGACGGGGTTCCGTTCTTGAGACGCATCGTAAGCCGAAAATTGTCGTAACCCGGGACATCGTCTAAAATCCTAAGGAAAACCTTACTTTTAATGCTTTGGGTGCATTGAAAAACTATGTAAACTGCATTCTTATTGCTTTTTTCATTGGAAAAACCTTCAAATATTAATTATTTTGCATTTTTGGTGTCATATTTCTTGTGCCAGATCAGTGTTGTAGGCGTCATAACCCTGGAAATAATTCTGATGAATATAATTGAAAAGTGCCTTAACCTCGGAACGTCGTAAGCCTGACCCGTCGTAACCTGGGGACTCGTAACCTGGGGACTCGTAACCTGGGGACTCGTAACCTGGGGACTGCCTGCCTATATTGTGTTTAATTTTATGTTTACAAGGAATAGAGGCATTTTGGCAGTTAGAATATACCTCATATACTCACTTTCCATTCAGTTAACAAAGCTCTTGGAACCTTGTACAGTACTCCCCCTTTTTAACATGGTAATAGGTTTCAGAACCTACTGTGGAAATGTAAAAATCCCCTTTAAAAATTCATATACAGTTGACCCCTTATTCGCGTTCTCCGGATTCGCGGACTCACACATTCGCGGATTTCTCTCGGGAACATTTCTTTCTCCGCATTATTCGAGGAAATTCTTGCTTTCGCGGTATTTTTCTATGAGAAATATCCACAAATTCCTGGGTTTTTTGTCAATTTCATCATAAAATGCACTTTTTGTGATAAAACTATAAAAAATCCAAGTATATAAACATTTTTAGTGTTTTTTCTTGAGTTTTAAACTAACAAAACAGGCTATTTTTAGCGTTTTTTAGGGGTTCTAACTATTTGCGGGTTCTAACTATTCATGGGGGGGTCTGGTATGCATCCCCCGCGAATACGGAGGGACCACTGTAACTGGCTTTTATAAATGCCAGATACCTTGTACCCCTTAAACTATAATGCTTATGACTTCCTATTTTAACATTTTCACTTCTTAGTTTTGATAGTTTAAACAAAAATATACAAGCCATCTCCACCGGTTATCAGTGAGGGTTCCATTCCGACAGCTTGATGATAAGCAAATATCTCTGATAACCGGATTTTGTCGCTGATAACAGGATTTTGGCACCGATAACAGTTAATGACACCTCTGTTAGGTGTGTATCGGCGCCAATACTCTGTTATTGGTGCTGATAACCGAAAATCTGCAATTTTCAGCTCTAGACAAGCTCCGTAAAACTGGATCGCCGATAACCGAGGCCACTGATAACCAGAGACTGGATGTACCTTAAATCATCTTACTAAAATAATTTGTTATAATTTCCAACAGAAATACGTACACCCCAAGTCATCATCCCAAAACACCCAAAGTAACCTTACACTACATTCCTACTATTGTTACTCTTAAGTAGGCTATTAACAACACCCCCAAAATGCTTATAACTACTTATTTTAACGTTCATCGCCAAAATTGACAGTTCAAGGAAAAAATATACCCCCAGACTATCATATTAGAACACACTAATAGTACTATTTTAAAGTCATTTAGCAAAATTAAGTTCAAGCTTACAACTGTTACTCTTAAGCATCCCCTATCATCCAGACACACGTTTTCTTTGGTCTACGTAACTTCGCGCATTGTTCTGCTCATACTGCAATGCACTGTACGTACATTTTATGTATAATTTTCCTGTGTTGTAAGATGAATTTAAAAGAATATTTACTGTAAAGGTAAGTTTAATTGACAGGACGTGTACAGGCAGTCCCGAAGTTATAGGGGGGGGCTCTGTTCGACAGCTGATGATAAGCAAAAATTGACAATAATCGAAAATCAACAATTTTCGGTGCATACTGGCACCAATAACCGGAATTTGGCACCAATACCAGTTAAGGGCACCTCTGTTAGGTATGTACGGTAGTGCCTCAGTATACGAAATTAATCCGTTCAAGAGCGGCCTTTTAACATGATTTTTTCGTATCTTGAACCACATTTTACATGTAAATTGCCTAATTCGTTCCAAGCCCTACAAAAACACCCCAGTAAATTTTACAATAAAGCTAAATTGACCAGTAAACAATGAAATACAACAATTTGGACCATTCAATACCTAACATAACCTTTATGTAGTACTTACCTGTAAATAAAGTGTATTAGTGTACATGGTACAAGAATACTGTTACATTCATACATACATATATAATAAAATGTGGAACCTTACCTTACGAGTGAGGCGATGTCCCACCGAAAGTGGCGACAGAGGAGGAGGACAAATGTCAGAAAACATGAACACTTCTTGACCATCTCCATCTTCGTTCTCCATAGAAAGCATCCTCTTCTTTCCGTGAAACTTCAGCAACATTCTTGAGACCCATGGCTAATAATGTAATTAAGTTCACACACGACACGATTAAGTAACTTACAGTACAACGAAAGTGAAATCAATAACACGAATTTACATTAACAAACTATAAATATATGTAAACGAACGAATTCCAGTGTTTACAATAACGCTGCCGCAAAAAATGGTCAAGGAACGCCATTACATAGAGGCATGATGTGACAGATGCTGACCAATAGGAGAGCAGGATTTTACGGCAGTGACTATGTATCATCAGGAACCAATGGGAGAGCAGGAGGATGGTGGCGAGTCTACTCAGTTGGCGGCGTGCGAGTTTTAAAATTGTTTTCTTGGTGGTCCGGGAGAATCTTGGACTTTACACCCTTTCACAACTGAATTATTTTCTTATACAGAAGTAAAAAAAATCTTCGTCTTTGCTTTCATAACTTGGATTTTTCGTAAGTAGGGACTTTCTATGTCGAGGTTCCACACTGTATATTGATGCCAACATTCTATTATCGGTGCCGATAATAGGAAGTTGGCGCATTTCACCGCCAAAATCACAGATTGTCGGCAATATTTGGCTCTAGACAAGCACCATAAAACTGGATCACTGATAACCGAGGCCAGCGAGAATTGGGGACTACCTGTATTAGTACATATAATGTTATATTTAAATCTTATTAATCATATTAATATTGTTAAAATTAGTACGTATTATGTATGAGGTAAATAATCTTTATTTATACAAACATGGTTAGTCCCTTGCTATCTCCCATAAATTTATTAAAAAATTCATGTGCTCCTGCTCTCTCTCTCTCTCTCTCTCTCTCTATCTCTCTCTCTCTCTCTCTCTCTCTCTCTCTTAGTTTACATTTGTTTTAATGAAAAAAGGATTTTTGTTTGACGTAAGGAAAAATCTATTTCTGGGCGATTGGCTCGTGTCGCCAGCGAAATATCCTTTAATCTATTTATTTCTAAGGTAAATGTACTAACACATACCAGAGAATAAATAAATAAAGAAAAAGGTCAGTATAACTGACTCGCTCACCCTCCAAGAGGTGGGTGTCGGTATGAACACTAGGCGAGTGAGACCACTACCACGAGCCAAATGCCAATAGAAATCTCCCACTACAAAAACCCTCCAAGAGGAGAGCCGACCCACAGAGTGAGCAGCTCGTACTACCACTACTCCATCCCATGCTGCCGACTGCTGCGCCTCTGGTGGCCATCCTGAAGTTAGCAGACAATCTTGGGCGAAGGGATGGGTAGGGTGGGATTTCGCTGGCGACACGAGCCAATCGCCCAGAAATAGATTTTTCCTTACGTCAAAATCCCAAAATCCCTCTGGGCTCAGCTCGTGTCGCTGCGCGAAACAATCGTACCAGAGAAATAGCACAAGATTGTAAACAAACAATAATAAAACAAATCAGAAAAGGTCTCAAATAAAAGAGAAAATAAATATAAAAAAGAATATAATTGCTAATAAGATACAAATACACAGTGATACAAAATTAGAAAAATATGCTTAATTACACTTAATTTAATCATGTTTCTTAACATAAGGTAATTTACATATGTACAGAGGTAAAATGGTTTACATGTAACAAAATGGTATCTGTGTAAAGGCATGTATCAAAAATATAATAGCAATTAAAATAATCAAATGAACAAATTAATCAACAATAATAATATATAAGGAATGTATATGACTTAATATACAAAACCCGTAACCATTATAAATAAGATGTATCCCCTAGCATAAAAATAAGGGGGTAACATCCATGAGATCAATATCTATAATCATCTGTGAGTGGTCCCTAGCAAAAAACAAAAAAAATAAGGGCACCCACTACATCATCATAAAAAGCAGCTAAGACACAAGGTGAATGTAAATGAACACGGCAGGAATAGACGAACTGTGGGTGAGGCAGGTAGAAAGGAGGACTGAATCTTCTACTACAAATTAACTAGAGTCAGGGGAAACTACGTTACCCGCTGCTACTGCTGAAAATTTCAGAGCTTCCAAGGACTTAAGGTAATGACGTTTGAACACTGTCGGCGATTTCCATCCGGTATACTTTTTCAACTCATCGAAGTTCATGTGTTGGAAATAATTAATTGAGGTGGCTACTGCCCTGACATCATGTGCTTTCGGGAAACGAGTCAGGATTGGCTTGCTTAATAAAGTACAGGATTTGTTGCCTGAATGCCTTTAATGGATAAAAGTTCCACCTTTTTCCCTCCTAAAGAGGGGACCCGATGAAGATGAGGAGGTCCTGGACAGAAAGGCTCGTAAGGTTGTAACTGGGCAAAGAGATACATCTTGTGGAAGGGGTAGTACCTTCCAAGGTTCCCACCTCATCAAAGGATCTTCATTCTTTGCTAAAAAGCTACGTTCCGGAGAAAGTAAGACTTCCCTTCCCTGTAGGAAGGAATTGAATATGATCCGGATCTCTGGATAAAGCCGACAGTTCTGAAATTCTTGCTCCTGAAGCTAAGCTTAATTAATAAAAAGGGTAGGTTTCTTAAGAGCATTATAAACGAGCATGTGTCATTATCGGTTTCTGAAGCCAGTTTTAGAACATCGTTAAGAACCATGAAAACTGACGTAGGCCTTACAGAAGGTCTAAGTCTAGCACATGCCTTAGGAATAGACGAGAAGTAGGAATCCGTCAAGTCTATGTTGAACCCAAATTGAAATATCTTTTTCAGGCTGACTTGTTTGTCGTAATCGTGCTAGCTGCTAAACCTTTTTCAAATAAGGAATAGAAAAAGGATATAGCTGAATTACTGTCATGATTCTAATATCTGATTCTCTCAGGAAGATTGCTAACTTTTTGACAGCAGCATCATACTGTCTCAAAGTTGAATCCCTTTTATCGGATTCCAAGAAGAGAATATTCTGAGGGTCAATATTCGCATCTCTTTTTGCCGCAAACTTCATGAAGTCCATAACGTTAGGGTTTTGAGAATCCTGAGGAGCGAACACAGTCTTCGTTTTGTACTGACTGGGAGAGCCTGGGATTGGGGATCCGAAGAGGACGAAGCCCAGCTCCAGAATTAGGGGATACCAATTGCTCTTCGGCCAATCTGGGGCTACTAGAAGCCACTTGACCCTTGAATGTTCTGAGTTTGTTTAAAACTTTCATGAGAAGATTCACTGGAGGAAAGACATAAAATCTTCTTCCAGTTGTTCCAGTCTAGAGCCAGGGCGTCCGTGGCATAGGCCAGAGGGTCCAGGTTGGGGGCTACATAACACGGCAGTTTGTGATTCGCTTGAGATGCGAAGAGATCCACTTGTAGCCCTGGAACTCTTTGAAGGATCCATTGGAACGAACTGTTGTCCAGTGACCATTCCGACTCTAGGGCAACTGATCGGGATAACGCGTCTGCTATGACGTTTCTCACTCCAGCTATGTGAGTGGAGGAGAGATGCCAACTGAACTTGTCTGCCAGGGAGAAGATGGCTACCATGACATGATTTAGATGGACGTGACTTGGAGACTCCCCCCTGTTTATACAATGTACTACCACTGCGCTGTCCAGAACTAGCTTTATGTGGGAGTACTTTGGTGGGCGTAACCTTTTTAGAGTCAAGAACACTGCCATTGCCTCCAGTACGTTTATATGGAACTGACTGAACTGAGGTGACCAAGTTCCTTGAACCTTTTTGACCTGGGAATACCCTCCCCAACCGCTAAGGACGCGTCTGTGTGGATGGTGATCCCTGGTGGAGGGAACTGAAGAGACTGACACTGACAAATTCTTGACTTTCGCCCACGGCCGAAGTCGATTCTTTAGAATCAGAGGGACTGAGGATAGTTTGTCCCTGGACCTGACATTTGCTCGTGAGCGCCAGATTCTGGTTAGGTCTTTCAGTTTGGCTTTCATTAAGACGTTCGTCACTGATGCAAACTGAGAGAACCCAGGATCCTCTCCTGAGCCCTCCTTGACGCCAGTTTGTGACTTAGAAATTGCTTGACTGACTTCGCTATTTCTTTCCTTTGGTTGATGAATCGACAGAGTATGGGAGGATAGATTCATTGAATGCCCAGCCACTGAAAGTTGACTCTGGAGTGAGTCTTGACTTGGTCTGTTTTATCTTGAAGCCTAGATATTCCAGGAACTGAATCACTTTCAGTGTAGCTCTGTTGCATTCCTCGACTGTTGAAGCCCAGATCAACCAATCGTCGAGATACGCTACTACCATAATCCCTTGTGACCTGAGTTGTTGCACTATCCACTTCCGCTAGTTTCGTGAACACCCTGGGTGCCACGTTGAGTCCGAAGGGAACTACCTTGAAGGAGAATGCCTGGTCTCCTATCTTGAAACCCAGATATGGACGGAAGTGTCTTGCAATAGGGATATGATAGTAGGCGTCTGTAAGATCGATAGAGGTGGTGACGGCCCCACGGGGAAGTAAGGTCCGCACCTGCGAGATCGTGAGCATCTTGAACTTGTCGCAGCGGATGGCTAAGTTTAAGCGGGACAAGTCTAAGATTACCCTTCTTTTTTGTGAGCCTTTCTTTGGCACGCTGAACAAGCGACCTTGAAATTTTAATCTCTGACTCTCGCTATAGCTCCTTTCTGAAGGAGGTCCTCTGCGTACTCGTCAATTCCTTGGAAGAAGTTGACGGAAAGGTCTGGATGGAGGTGGGTTCGTCAACCAGCTCCAAACCCAGGCCTTTTGACATATGCTCTGAGCCCATTCGCAGAAGTTCCACCACCGGTGGCGAAAGTGAAACAGCCTCCCTCCTACCTGAAGTTCTTCATTGGTTCTGGTAACCGCCTCGACCTCCTCTGAAGTGCTTTCCCTATTAAAGGGGCCTCCCGACCCTCTCCCACGAAAGGAACGCTTACCTCTGCCTCCCTTACCCGAGCGGTCATACTTCTGTGAAGCTTGACTCTCGAAGGCTTGATTGTAAGCTGGAGATGGCGTAAGAGGTGGAGGCTGAGGCTGAGGGATATCACATAAATTGGTTGTGATTGAGCCTTAGAAGTGGAAGGTTGGGCTGTTTGCACTAAGGGCACCGCTGGAACTTGCTGAGGAAAGCGTGGCTGCTTTTTCTGGTAAGGATGGAAACGCCTAGGTTTTCCTCTGTCCCTTACCTTTAGGTGTTAGGTCTTGCCTCCTCTTAGCCGTAAGGCCCCAACGGTCCTTAAGGCTCTGGTTCAGCCTCGTAGCCTCTGACTGGACTTCCTTCACCATAGCTTCTGGGAAGAGATCTGCTCCCCCAGATGCTAGACGAGAGTAACCTATTCGGCTCATGTCGAATGGTTGCCTCTTGTAGGACATGCTTCTACAATTCATTCTAGCATGGCAACTCAAACATATCTGACTGTACGTTTGAGTCAGGGCTTTGGTCATGAGTTTAAAAAGCGGTTCTGAGCCATAGGCTATGGTTGCTACTCGGACATAGCCATAGAGTTAATTGATCTGGCTAATCGCGATTTCGCGTCAAATTCAGCCTGAATAAGGCTATCTGGGAGCCTGGGTAGCTTTTCACCAAACTGCTCCATAGCACAGTCAGGTTTGAGTTTGCCAGCTGAGAAGGGTGTTGGCAAGTCTTCCCACAATTCTCCGGCTGAGGGGAGCAACGGAGATGTGGGATCGCTTCCTTCAATTGAGGCATGGGTTCCCCTTCTGGGCTGCTGGGATGGTAGACCTCGCGATCTTTGTCAAGGAACGGGAGCGGGGTACTCTCATCCATTGTGAAAATGGTAAAGGGGGCTCTTAAAAGGTTGTATCTTGGTATTAGACAATCCATGTCCTCTAAACACCTGAGCCATTCTCTCTGAGCCTGGTCACGTGAATAGAGGACTGTCTCCTTTGGTACCCTATCATCCCAGAACCATGGCTGAAGCTGTAAGCCTTGCGTAGCTATGAACGGAGGGCTGGAGGTCTTCCGGGTAGAACTCGAAGTCCTCTATCCTTCGAGTTCCAAATTCCGGTATAGAAATGAGACCGTCCTGAAAAAAAAAAAAAAAAAAGGAAGGGGGCGTATGACGCTACTCTCCATGGATTGTTCATCGAGAACGGAGGTAGCGAGTCATACGGAGGAAGCTGAGTTACACTCGTATTGGAAAGTGGAGGAGAGGCTAGAGGGGCTTCTCTCAGTCCGGCTATAATGGAGTCCTGGGAAGTAATCCTATCAGACAAACGAGAGATCATTTGTTCCATGCTACTCTTTAGGGACCCAACCAGGTCGCCCACCTGTTGCAACAGGCCGAGCATTGGAGTCCAAGGCCGGAGCTGCTGCGGAGGTGGAGGGGTGGCTCTGAATCGGAACCAAGGGTAGCGGAACTGGTGACTCTGCCGGGGGGCGAGATCTCTCTCTGGAGGATTTACTCCTCGAGGACTTAGAGCCGGAGCTAGAAGCTTTAGACCTGTCTGCTCCGGGATTCCCAGCCGGAGACTTACGCGAGGAGGATGACGCCGAAAGCCGTCTTCTTAGACGACGACGACGTCTTAGACAAGGATTTCACTGCTTGACCCTTGACCTTAGGTCTAACCGAAGCGTCAGGAGGAGATACAATTCATCACCTGTAAAGCCTTGGAAGGATGGAGAGGTTGCAGGAGTAGAAGAAACAGTTACGCCCAAGGGTGACCCTTGGGTGTCCACCATACCTACCTCGACCAACAGGTCGTCTACACCTACCATAGGTTCCACATTAATCTAAAGTAGCGACATCCGTGGAGATATCCTGGTCTGGTCAGTTAATGAGGCAGCCAGCTGTTGTTGGATGAAGGCGATAGTCGGGGCCGCCTCTACTGGGTCGACGTTATCCTGTCGCCTTGCCTCCGGGGAAGATTAACAGCGCCAACCGCTTCTCTAAGATTAAGGCATACCCTGGCGGCGTTCTTCCCAAACCGCCGCCGACCCAGGCCCGCAGGGTTGCCAGTGCGGTATCCCTCACTGCCGGCGCCTGGAAGAGAGGGCGTAGATTAGATTTAAGAATCACTTAAAACTAAAACTTAAAGTATAACTTAAACTTAGATGCCTTAGTTAAAGTGAATGATGAAAAAACTTAAGCACTAAAACAGAAGCGGAGCAGCTACCGGAGATGGATACTTACCCCTTCTAAAAGCTGGCTCACCAGATCGTAAACATATGGTACACGTCTCATGGTACCAGACCTGGATGTCCCCGTGCAGAGTCGCGCATGGAGCATGGGACCGGCAAACTTCGTGTCCACATGGGTCCATGAAGTGTGCGGCGCATCCCGGATGCTCACAGTTGGTGGTCTAAGTAAGTGAAGACATGAGTATCTAATAAAGAACATCACTTACAGCTAAAGGACAGAAGAACTCCGTTGCATGCCGAGCTCGGAAAAAATTTGGGCATAACCCCCCCTGCTTCGCCTGAATAGGCTATAATCCCGGAGAGATCCGGTAAGACACGTAAGGGAGGTGGGAAGGTTTAAGGTACTTAAGATAAAACTTATAGTTAATCTAATAACACTTAAACCTAAAACTCAGACGAACCGGACCAGTCCCATGCGTAGCGGAGTGTAGTAACTCGGCAATACGGTAAGTTAGCAGGGACCCACTGTATGTTCGTTCCACCTCTACTGGGTGGACTAACATCTTTCCGCTGGATGCCAGGACTCCGATCATGAAAGGAGCCCTAGTAAGGTGGGAAAGAGTGAGAAGACATACAGGCTCGAGCGAACACGGAGCGACAAGGAAGCAACGGATGGGGGGAGGGGGAAAGGCCAGTACCCCCCACCACATTACCACCCCGGCCCGGGACCGGACGAGAAGCCGGAGAGGTCGAGTCCAGTCTGGGTCTGTCCCGTCTCCCTGGCCCCTCCGCCTGGGGGGAGAGAGGGAAGCAGGCTCGGGTATGTGGAGCGAGCATGGGCAGACCGACCCACCCTCCCCCGACTCTATGGAAGAGCGGGAGGGGGGGGGAAGGTGACTGGGCAGGCGTCTGGCTGACTCGTGATCGCGTAGTGACCACGAGGCGGTAAGACCAAAACAAAACAACTAAGCCTAGGACAAACCAACTGATCAGAGAGATGCTATCGGGAAGCAACTGAACTGAAAAGCAGTAGCATAAAGGCCCACTGGGCCAAAACCAACTGATCAGAGAGATGCTATAGGGAAGCAACCGAACTGATGAGCGGTAGTATAGGCTCAATGAGCCAGGACTAGGCTAAGCCAGACGCCTAAACTAACTAACCATACAAAATACATGGTACAAATAAATAAAATTAAAAGAAAGAAAACAATATAGTAGGAGAAAAAATCCAGGAGTGTACGACTAACCCGAAGGAAAGTCTACCACTCAAAGCTAGTCAGAGGCCGATACTAAGAGCCGGGACTAGGGTCTGGAAAGAAGAAGCCTACATAAGGTAAAAGACATGCATGCATGACAAACCTGAGTAGACAGTACCCTAAGTAAAACGGATAATTAATATGGAGTGTACATAGACAAGGGGATGTTCTAGGTATGGGAGACCAAGAACGAACCCACCATGAGGCAGAACCATGCTGCCATGCTTCCGACCCAGAGTACGTATTTATGCCTAAAAACGGCAAATACTGTCTCAGGGCCGGAAAAAACCAACTAACCATAAATACTGAGTACTTAACTTAGCTGCTGCGATAGCTGCACGCTCCATTATAGATAAATCCAACGAAGGGCACACACAGAGAGAAAAATAGCACGTGTGACTCGTGTCGCTAACTGAAAAGGATGGCCACCAGAGGCGCAGCAGTCGGCAGCATGGGATGGAGTAGTAGTAGTACGAGCTGCTCACTCTGTGGGTCGGCTCTCCTCTTGGAGGGTTTTTGTAGTGGGAGATTTCTATTGGCATTTGGCTCGTGGTAGTGGTCTCACTCGACCTAGTGTTACATACGACACCCTCTTGGAGGGTGAGCGAGTCAGTTATACTGACCTTTTTCTTTATTTTATTTATTCTCTGGTATGTGTTAGTACATTTACCTTAGGTTGAATACCCCAGTGTACTCTATGAAAAAAGTGAATTATTTGATAATATTTGAGAGATACAACCAAACAAAATCCACAAATTAGTGAAATTTCCCCTGGCAACAAAATGAAACATGGAGATGTGAAACACGTTTAAGATCAGTGGACACTATATGCTGACCATGTTGACATAGGAGCCTAGTGGGATCTATCGCCTACTTTAACTAGACCCCTCCTCTTCATGTTGTTTGTGCCTCCTCAATCCGATCATCATAAATGTTATAGTCAGTGCATGCACATTCTCTCCTGGAGGTTGTTTCTATTATCTCCAGGCCACTGCTAAATCTTGCCTTCAGCCTGTTATCCATTACCAGTCAGGGTATCCTGTTTTCTTTCTTTATACACCAAATGTCAGGGCATGGTGTTATTAGATAGTAATGGATAGAAGAAAACTAGCCTGTAGACCCTGGAGCTTATTGAAAGTTAACTTGTTGAAGGGTTTATGTGTACATAATCATTGAGCCATATACAGCACATATTAGTTTTGATTATGACTTTTAGCATCAATCTAGTTTCTGCTGAATGGTAAATTGTCCATGGTAGTATCAGGTTTGAACTGTAAGCTTGACAAATTTATGCACTGTTTTCCAATGGGTTTATTTTTAAAGAAGAGATTTAGCAAAGTATAATTATTGCAAAGGAAATTTAGAAATTTAAGTTGTTTTAATACTGTGTCATCTACAGAGAGACAGACAGATAGTTTTCAACCCTTAGCATTCTTGAGTAATGGATTAAAGTTTTAAAACTGTAATTTTGCAAGGTACTATATTTGATACAGTTAACATACTTCCTTCAGCCCTGTTAGAGGACTGTGATTAATTATACTATATATTGCACTATATATCAGTAGTGTTTACTTACTTTGAGTTTCCTTCTATCATTTAAGGTACATACAGTGGGCCCCAGTATTCGTGTTCTCTGGATTTGCAGACTCACGCATTCACGGATTTCTCTCTAGACTATGTCTACCCATTATTCGCAGTATTTTTCTGAGAAATATCCACAAATCTTGGGTTTTTTATAAATTTCATCATAAATGCACTTTTGTATAAAACTATTAAAAACAACCAAGTATAAAAGTTTTAGTGGATTTTTTAGTTTTAACTAACTAAATAGGCCGTTTTCAGCGTTTTTATAGGGGTTCCAACTATTCGCTGCTGGCTGGTACACATCCCCCCGAACACAGGGAGACCACTGTACAAGGCTCATGTGGGATACAGTGCCATTATTTGACGACAACTGTATTTCACAGTCAGAGTGAAATAGCTAACATGATTCTAAATTTAAGGTGAAACGGTTTATAATTGGCACTCTGGCTGCAAGCCGATTCACCTTTCCATTTGTTCCACCATTCTTTATCTAAGGTAATAATTGATCTTTCACATTATATTCACATTACATACAGTATTGAATAATTAGAATTTAGTTTTTATAATGTGTTCATATACAGTTTTGAGCAGCCATTTGTAATATACTGACCTTCTTTATTTTACTTCCATTTTAACATCACTCATAGTAATCTATGAATGATTTAAGTTTTTTGGCTACATCGGAAAGCACAGCACTCCATAGTGCTGCACATTATTTCTTTAAAAAATCATCAGCTGACAATCCTTATGGATGGAATCAGCAGGTTATAAATCCAAGAGGGCTGCAAAGGGAAATCAGCCTTCAGAGAGAGACAAGGAAAAGGTGATAAATAAATATGAGGAATGGAAAATAAAACTGATACACCTCAATTAAGATGTTAGCAGAAGATTCCACAACTGCCATAGGCAGACTGACTATTCCACATTTTATTAGTAGTAAAAATAAAACTAGCAACTGAGTAATATTAAAACCTGATACAGTGTCCCCGTATTCGCGGGGGATGCGTACCAGATCCCCCCGTGAATAGTTAGAACCCGCGAAGTTTGGAACCCCTATAAAAATGCTAAAAAACAGCCTATTTTGTTATTTAAAACTCAAGAAAAAACAAAAATGTCATACATGGTTTTTTAATAGTTTTATCACAAAAAAGTGCATTTTATGACTAAATTGATAAAAAAAAAAAAAAAAAAAACGGGAAATTTGTGGATATTTCTCATAGCAAAATACTGCGAATGTGTGAATTTTCCTTTTGCGAATAATGCGGGGAAACGTTCCCGAGAGAAATCTGCGAATGTGTGAGTCCGCGAATCAGGAGAACGCAAATAAAGGGGCCCCACTGTACTAAAAAAGGACACATTATTGTAGCAGTAGCCATGTGTCATTTTTTTGTTGCTTTTATTTACTATAGTTGTGTTGATTTTCTCCCAACATTAGCAAAACCAAGAATTTTAGTTCTTGCTTGATTTATTTTGTAATTTTGCAGTAGTTTCTAATCGCGCTTTTATAGAGTATTTTGCCTGTTTCTCATGATGCCTAGGTTTCCCATGAACTTTGACCAAAATGACTGATGTAGTATCACTAGTCTTTGAGTTTAAATGTTGTAAATTTTACCCAGTACATCTAATTTTCAAAAACAAAATAAAATTTTTTTAGTACAAACCCATGACTCATACTGTAGCCCACTTTTGTGGTCTGTGAAGTCCAGACACACTAGTGTTCTCTAAAACAAAACAAAAAAAGAAGGCTGATGATATTTGATTGATATACTGTAGGATGGCAGCACTACGCATGTAGTTTCTGTCCTCATGGTAACAAGTGCGTACAATTACCTGCAGTTACATGCAAGAAATCAGCATAATTGGAAGGAATGTATTCTGAGCATAGATAATGGATTTATACTACAAAAATCAATTTGTATGTAAAAAATTATTCATCATAATGTCTGAGTAAGATTTGTAAGATTCTTCTGTGAGCAGTGATATGAAAAAAACATATTGTAGTGGTTATGTCATTAAACCCTTGAGTTCTGAAGAACCTCCTATAGGGACCTATAGCAAACTTTGTGTTGAACCAGGTACCCTCATATGAGTCCTACTTACTTTGCAACATTGTAATTGCATGAAAATTGTGGAAAAAATAATTGCCATGGGTGGCTTTAGCTGCATGAGTAGGCGGAAGGCCAGTTGTTCCATAGAATTTCATATGGGTAGGTACAGCTGTTAGTCCTGGATCTCCAGAGCCCAGTCTGTCTCCCACTGATTCTGTCCTTGATTCAGTTAGTGAAGTTTGATGATGAAGGTGGTACTGATCAGAAACCTATCTAGTCTTAGCTCAGTTAGTGGGGCGAAGGCTATTTTATAGAATTTTCCAAGAGAAGGCACTTCTGCTATTCTTGGACCACCCCAGCCCCGACACATTGGTGATTCTGGTAATGATTGAGTTAGGGTTATAGGATGTCAATGAATCTTACGTATCAGTAAGGATACAGTCATGCTGAAAAGTAATGTAGACTTGTTAAAAGAAAGTCTTTTCACCAGTGTGATATTTCTGTCTGAGTTTTAGCAAAGCAGCGGTGTCCTGTGCCAAATCCTCCTTAGCCGGCTACTTTGCCACTTACTGCTATCAGAATGCTCTTTGTTCAATTCCTTCTGGTAAATGTCAAAAGTTTTTTATTTTTTCATTTTACTTTATATATACTGTGTGATGTTCATGCCATCATCTTTCAGTTGATATATTTTTTTTAATTGGCCAGCCTTTAAGTTTACATGGCCTTGAGGCTACATTGCCATATATTTATCATGGATTGCTAGGGCTAATTAACTTGATATCAGTGGTGTTTGGACCACCTATTCTGTGGGTCCTCATTTTTTGCCAGGAAGCTCCGTCTATTAGAACTTCCCCTGACGGGAGGAAGTCTATGTGGTCTGGATTTCGTGAGAGAGCCGAGAGTTCAGATATTCTAGCACCTGAGGCCATAAGCTGTTAGGAATAGTGTTTTCCTTAGAAGGGAGATATACGAGCAAGAATCGTGATAGTGTCTGACGCCAGTTTCAGAACGTCATTCAGGAACCACGTGACCTTTTGAGGACGGGTAGTTGGTCTTAGGCGTGCGCAAGCTCTTAGGATGGATGAAAAATAAGCATCCGATAGGATTATACCGAAACCAACTTGAAAGATCATTCCTCAAGGCTGACTTGATTGTTTGTGATAGTGCTGGCAGCTAGGCCTCCTTCAAACAGTGTTCTAAAGAAAGAGATTGCCAGATTAGCGGTCATTTTATGTGAATTTGATTCTTAAAAATTTGGCCACTTTTTAACCGCTGAATCATACTGTCTGAGCGTGGAATCCCTTTTGTCTGATTCAATGAACATGTTACATGGATCAATACTCGCATCCTCCTGGGCTGCAAAACTTCATGAAGTCCATAAAGTTAGGGTTTGCAGAATTCTTGAGGAAGCTGACACAGTTCGAGTTTGTACTATCTGTGTCAGTTCCGGGCAAGGGATCTGTTTGGGTTGGAGCTTCAGCTCTAGGAGGAGCGGGAACCAGTTGCTTTTGGGCCAGTTGGGGGCCACTAGTGCTACTTGTCCTGTGAAGGAACATAGCTTGTGCAACACTTTCATCAGAAGATTCACTGGAGGGAACAGATAAATCTTCTGCCAGTTGTTCCAATTTATGGACAGTGCATCCGTGGCGTAGGCTCGAGGTCCAGGTTGGGAGCCACGTACCAAGGTAGCTTGTGGTTGGATTCTGTTGCGAACAAGTCTACTTGCAGGCCGGGATTTGATTGTAGATCCACTGGAATGAGATCCTGTCCAGGACCATTCATGATTCTAGTGGGATGGGTCTGGCTGAGGGCGTCCGCAATTACATTCCTGACTCCTGCCAGGTGTGTTGCTGACAGGTGCCAATGTTTTCTTTGTTGCCAAAGCAAAATATTGCAATCAACACGTGATTCAGTTTTGCTTGACCTGGAACCTCCCCTGTTTTATACAATGAACTACCACTAGGCTGTCTGAGACTATCCTCACATGGCTATTTCTGGCCTGGGGATAGTCTCTTTAGGGTTAGGAGAACCGCCATGGCTTCCAATACATTGATGTGGAACTGGCGGAGTGAAATCGACCATACCCCTTGAACCTTCTTGTACTGGGAGTATCCCCCCCCCCGCCACTCAGTGACGCGTCTGTGTGAAGCGTCAGCGATTGTGGAGGGAAGTGTAAAGGCACTAACTTGGTTAGGTCTTGTGTTTTGTCCATGGGCGAAGCTCCTCTGCTAAAATGGGAGGAATTGGTGAGTTTGTCCTGAGATAAATGTTGGCTCTCTTTCTCCAGATCCAATTGATATCTTTCAATTTGGCTCTTAGTAGGACGTCTGTTACTGATGCGAATTGTAGTGAACGAGGATCCTCTCTTGGGAACAACGAGCGGCCTTTTTGTTCATGAGATAATGTCTCGTAGCCTTCGCTATCTCCTTCGCCTTGTTGGTCACTAGCGTGCGGGTACTAGTAGTAGTAGTTCGAGGCTGGAGGAGGTGTTGCCGTTGGGTCGGCTCTCCCCTTCTGGGGGTTTTTGGGGAGGAAACCTCTAATTGGCAGGAGACCTGTGAATTGTGGCTTCCACACACAGCCAGTACTTTATACCCGACGCCCTTTGGGTGCTCACTGAGGGTAGTAACCTCTGCATACCATGCCAACTTTTTTCTCTGGTATATTTAGAGATTATATACTAGAAAAGAGGAAAGCAGGATCTTTTCACTGGGCGACACAGGTCTCCCCAGAAATAGATTTTTCCTTCGTCAAAATCCCTTTATTGGAAACCTGCCTTTTGAATGTGATAAGAGAAGAAAATGTTAATATTGTAGCTGTGTTTAGCCAGCATCATCTACTTGTTAATCCTAATTTTGAGCATTTGTTGCATGGTGATAAAATATGCAAGTATAGCATGCATAAATAGTCTCAGGAGTAAATTTCACAAATTTTTTTTATGAAGGGAACAGGAACCATTAAAAGCTAAAGAATAGTGTGTTGTTACAAAGAGTTATTAATTTTTATAGTGATATACTTTAATTATTATACAAAAAGAGTCATCCTCATTTCCTGTTGGACTGTGATTGTCCATTGTATGCCATTACTATTATTTTTTTTTTTGTTTATCTCATTCATCCTATTCAACTGGGTGGTATTTATAGTGTGGGGTTCTGGGTTGCATCCTGCCTCCTTAGGAGTCCATCACTTTTATCATTATGTGGGCTGTTTCTAATACCATGCTATGGAGGAGTAATTTTAGTTTATATTTGACAACATATAGGTCAAAGGTTGTGTGAGAGAGAGAGAGAGAGAGAGAGAGAGAGATTGGTGGAAGAATGAATGGGAGTGGTTAGATGCGGTCGGAAGCATGTCTGTTGTGGCGCTCGTAGGTAGTCAATGGAAGTCTGTATGAGAGTTGTAAACAGTGAGGCGTCTGGTCAAGTCAGTGTTGGTTTTGGCAGCAGTTTTCCTTTGGTGTGTCGTTGTTTGGGTGTTATTTGATAGATTTTGGGGTTGTGAAGTTGTTGTTGCGTGCGTGTCTGTTCTGGTTGTGGTGAGGTTAAGAAGGTTGGTGGTGCATTTCGGTGTCTGTTAGTGGTGGTTGGGGCAGGGTTGGTTTTGGCGGGTTGTTTGTACTGCTGTAAGTCGTGTGGTTGTCGTGTTTTTTCAGGCGGTTGGTGTTCATCTGCATTTAGTCGTTGGGTTATTGAGTTTTTTGTGGGGTTGTGGGTCCCGGGTGGTTGATTTGTGTTGGTTGTCGGCGGTGGTTGTGTGTTGGCTACCCTATAGCCTATATCCGTGGACGACAGCACAGCCTAGTCCTAGGTAGGTATCAGAAGCCAGCGGTGAGTACCTGTTTGTGTTTTTTGTTCGGTATGTAGGTATTGGGGCAATTGTCCCTGCTGTGTTTTTTAGTGTTAAGTGGAAAGTGAAAGTGATTGAGGGTGCGGGTTGATAGCCAACAGGTTAAGTTTATGTGGGGAGGTTACTTGTTTTGTGATCCCGCCACATTATTTTTTGGCGCCCGAACAGGGACTGCTGGTGTGGCAGCTGCAGGACAATTGGTCTAGGCTAGTGTTTGATTGGTGAGAAAGTTTGGGATGGAAGGATTGAGTGAGGTGGAGAGGCTGAAGGAGGAGTTGAGGTTGGAGAGGGAAGTTAAGAGGACATTGGGAAGTAAGAGGACATGGAATGGATAATGAGAGGTGAGGGTTAGGTGTGAGGAGCTGAAGAGCGAGTTAGAGGAAATGAGAGGAATGCTAAGGAGTGCAAAAGTGGAAATGAAGAAGAAGTGAAAGGAGCAGAAGAGAGAATGGTTGAGAAAAATGGATGAAAAATTCTTAGGGGATGATGAATGCAGTGCAGGAGATGATGAAGGGGTTCATGGAGAGGGAGCTGTAGAGGTAGGCCTACTGGGTCTTGTGATAGGCCAGAAGTGGTAAAGACAGTGGAAGAGAGAGGTGAGTGAAACTACGAGTGACGAAGGTGACTTGTTTGTGGTAGGTAAGGGAAGAAGGGAAAGAGCAGGATAAGGATAAACCTGAGAACAAGAAATAAGAAGGGGCTGATGAAGAAGACGAGTAAGGGAAAGAAGTTAGGAGGATGACGGACATGATTGAGACTAGGACTGAAACATTGGTGAAAAGGTCTGAGATTATTGGGATAGCGGTGAGTGGAAACAGTGGGTCAAAGACGGTAAGAGAGCGTACTGAGGAGCATGGATGTTAGTATGAAGTTGTTCACTGTATTCGGACGAGTTTAAGAGGATCAGAATGGTGGTAGCGAAGGCGGGTGAGAGTGAGCGGAAGTACGAAAGGCTGTATCTATGAGAGAGATACCTAATGTGCGCATACGAGGATATGGTAAAGTAGGGACATAGGGGATTTTTTAAGGAATAAGAGAGGTTATGTTGAGGCAAATTATGGGGAAATTAGAGAGTCTGGGCAAGAAAGAGTTGTGCTTTTTTGACAGGATTTTTGTTGAACATGATGGTAATGATGAGTGTATGGATGTGCCGTATGGAAGTGTGAAAGACCAGGATTGTGGAACAGGCGAAGAGGATCAGATAGTGTTTAGCTAATAGGAGAAAACATGGTTGTGATGATGTAAGAATGAATGTTGGTGGTCGTTGTCGATGTATGTGTGCAGTTGGAAACATTGGCCCGGAAAGTTTGGGGACGAAGGGATAAATGGTGTAAAGAGTTAGGTGAGAAGTTGTTGGCGACTGTGCCTGAAGTGTGTATGATTGTAAATCTGAACGTACGAGAAAATTGGCGTGGCGAATTAAGGTTGTCGTGGAACGACATTTTGGATAGTAGATGATATGATTGGATAGGTGTATGAAGAGAAGTAGAATTGTTTAGTATTAGGACTGAGTGGCTGATGTTATACAGAGTTTAAGAGCTATAGGGAGGCAAGTTTTTGGAAGGGCCAAGCGAATGGCAGAGCGAGTGGTGATAGGAGCGTTAGAGCCATAACGTAAGTATGGTTAGCCCCTAATAGAGATCGAGTGCAGCGTTGGAAGATTAGGGTCGGTTAGTCGTGAACGAGAGCAGCAATTGTTACAGATGTGGAAAGCTATGCACAGGAAGAATTGAATTTCGGTGGGCGTTGGGAGCTTGCCTTCGGTTGTGGGGCAGACATGGCATGTAGTGGAGCGAGTGTAAGAAGGATAGGATGTTAAGTGTTACCGGTGTGGGCAAGTAGGGCAGATAGCAAGTGCTGTCGAGTACGCGGGTGCTGAGGTTGCGGTAATTGGGGAAGAATGGGCATTAGCTAGGATGTGTAAGAACATCGGCAAATGTGTTGAATTGGAATGGAAGGTCTGTGGCGAGTGTGTGTAGGCAAAGAGGATGAGTCAGGTTGGGGAGTTCGTAACTAGGTACAAAGGGATTCCGTTGGGTGGGTCCTTCTGTGTGCGTTCCGTAAGGGGATGCCATGTGCGTGAAGGATTGTTGCATGAAAAAGTGTTTGGACGGAAACGCTCATGGAATGTATGAGTGTAAAGGTGAGGTGAAAGGGTGTGTTTGGGTTGCTTTGATTGATACTGGCTGCAGTGTCAGTGTTCTTTTAAGATGGATGTGACAAGTTGCGGAGTGATTGTGAAATTGGAAATGTAAAGGGGAGGTACGAGGAATCGGAAATTTGGGTATGCCTGTGGGGGAGTGTTGGCGTGAAGATGTAAAATCGAAAGGGGTATTGATGGATGAAGGTGACTTTTGTGTGATCGAGGAAGAGTGTAAGTATGATATGTTTGTTAGGATACAGGTTCCTGAAAAGTGTGGGATAGGTGGTCATCGAGCGGGAATATGATTGAGAGTTGCATAGAAGGGAATGTATATGGAAGTTGTACTTGATAGGATGAGGTACGCTTAATAAAATAGGAAGGGAGTGCCCGTTGGTTGCGAAATGAGAGTGTAAAAGTGCCGCGAGAAGTTGGAGACGTTGTTAGTGTGAAAGTTGCGTGGCCCGATATTCGTGGGATTGTCAAGGTGACAATGTGTGCATATTGGTTGAATGGTTGGATGCGAACACGTTTGGTAAGAGCGAGTTGTGCATGTGTACGATGGTATTTTTGATATTGAGAAACCTCGGGTTTTTGTGGCTCAATTGCCGACTGTTAGAAAAAGCGAGTGCGGGGTATACTGAGGGTGATTGTGTGTGGTTGTTTGTATACGTTGGTGGATGTGATGACGAAAGATAGTTAGGGTGGGGCGTTGATGACAGTGTTACACGAAAAAAAGTGATGAGTGGAAGTATTATGAGTTGAGAGAAAGATTGAGGTGGATGAAAATTTTGGTGATGACGAAGGGGAGCGGTTGATGCAGATGTTGTGGGATAGGCCGGGTGCTGTTTGGTCATGGTGACGAGGATTTCAGGATCTAGCTCCCAGAGTTCAAGATAGTTTTGAATGACGATACCCCCAGTATATCATCGTCCCCGACACTTTTCCTGCGCCTATTCCCGAGAGATTGAGGGAACAGTGGAGGAACTTGAGAGAGTGTTGAGTGATCGAGAGGAGTGAGAGTGCTTGGACTAGTCCCCATATTCCCGTACGCAAGACAGATGGGGAGTTTGAGGATGTGTGTGGATTAAAGGAAGGTGATGAAGTACTGTGAAGAGCGATTTCCCGATGATGTGGTGTCTGATTGTGTGTATAAGATGCTGGGATGAGAGTGTTCACAAAATGGATTGGTAGGGGCTTATTACCAGATGCCTCTTGAGGAAGGGCAGGCATGCATACGGCTTTTTTCGGAGTGGGGGTAGCTGGCCACTATCATTCAAGAGGTTAAGTTTGATTGGCTAATGCGCCTGCTGCTTCCAGAGGGCGATGAATGTAGTTTGGCTGGTTTTGATAGAGGAAGTGACTGTGTTTATAGATGACGTTTTGATTGCAAGTGAGACTGTTGAGAGAATGTGGAACTGCTTGAGAAGGTGTTGGAACGGTTGGAAGAGTTGAGTGAAAGTGAAGTTGGAGAAGTGTACGTGGTTGGCTGGGAAGTGGACTTCTTGGTCCATAAGGTGAGTGCGAGTGGTGTAATGAAGAGGAAAGGTTTGTGGAACAAGTAGAGGAGTTTCCACGGCCCGGACCGTGCGTGAGTTAAAGGGTGTTTTTTGGTTTGATTGAGTTTGGGATGAAGTTCGTTAGGGATTGTTCGGTATAGGGAAGCCTTGACTGAATGGACCGGGAAAAAAATTGTACTAAACATGAGGTGGATGAGCGAATGGTGAAGCATTTGAGAAGATTGCAAAATAGTATGCTGCTATGGACGTCACCTTGGCTTTCGGACTACTGAGGATGCAGTAGCTTTGAGTTGTATGCTGATGCTAGTAAGTTTTAGTATGGAAGGTGCTTGGTGCAGAGTGCAAGAAGTGAATGGGGTGACATAGAGTGATCAGCAATGTGAGGTAAGCTTTTTAATAAAGCATAGCTTAAGTATTCGGTGGTTGCGAAGAGCTTGCGGCAATAAGGGTTTTTTGTGTGAAAGCGTTGAAAGTGTGTTTTGTATGGGGTAAATTTTGTCATAAGGACAGATAATCGGCCCGTTTAGTTGAATGATCAAGAAGGAAAGTGTGAATGCTAGGATGCGAGGACATTGAGGATTGAGTGAGTTTGTTTTGGCTTAGAATTGTGATGTGAGTAAAATGTGATTGCTGATACGATGTCTAGGATGCATGTAAGGACTCGTGGGTTGTGAAAAGTGACTGTGATCCGATATGTACCTGAGGGGTTGGTTGTAAAAGATAGGTTTGAGGAAGACAGAATGGTGTAATTGTTGTTTCAGCATTGAAAAACTTGGAATGTAAGGTCTGGTTGAAGCGGTACCGGTAAGTGTGAATGAGTTGCGAGAGAAGTTGATGAGTGATGTGTCAGAATGAAGTGCATGGGCGAGGAGAAAGGTCGGCAAGGAGAAGTGTTGCATGAATGTTGGTCAGCTAGTCGCTGAGTTGTTTGGATTAAAGTGTTTATTGTATTTAGATGGGACAGACCGGTTGAATATCGAGGAGGGTGAGTACAGGTAATGAACTGGGTTTTTGATGATTCAGTGCTGGACGTGTTTGTAATTGGTTGGTTACAAAAAGGTAACTGTGGAAGGGGATCTGAGTCACCAGAATTGTGGAAATGGGGATAGCTGAGGATGAATGTGATGAGGAGATTGTGATGTGGAAACCAGTGGACTGGTAGTGAATGTGTGTATGCCATGTACCTCACGAGGAAAATGGGACGTTTGTCCAAGTAAAGATAGTGAGTATTGAGTTTGGTTTGACCAGGGCACAAGTTTCCTTGGTGATGGTCAGTGGTGAGTGAACTTGAGAGATGTGATTGGGAAGTGAAAAGGCAGTCTACAAGTGTTGAGAATACATGTTGGGACAAGGGAGTGTTTTAGTAATGGGAAGAGGTACGGTTAAAGGTTAAGGTGGGGATCTTGAAGTAAATGCATCACTTTATAGTCATAGGAGAAAATGATATGCCTCTTGTTTTTTAATAGGAATAGATTTTTTTGAGATCCACGATATAGACGTAGGATGGTAGGAAATTGAATTCTTAGAAAGGGGGCAGGCATTAGATAGGATTCAAGATGGTAATTTGTTTGTAGCAAACTTTGTGGGTATGAAGTGATATTGCTAGGGTGAGAGAATGATCTGTTGAGTGAGAAGAGATTGAGAAATGCAAAATAAGTTGCCGGAATAATTGTGTTGCGACAAGGTTTGGAGAAGTGAGTGTGCAGACTGGCGCTGGGAGTTGATGTATATAAGAGGGTTGCTAAACGTTTTGTGTGGCAAAACATTGTGTCTTTTGTTTCATCAGAAGGGGTGTATACAAGGAATGTATGTGCCAGTTTTTTCCTGTTGATTCCAGCGTGTGAGTATGTGTTGTGTTTGTGCTGATCGGTTTGGGCATAGTGAAAAAATAAGTTTGGGAATGCATGAGAGAGAGATTTGTATTCTCTGGTTGAGTAAAGATTTGTGTGATGTGGCTTGTCACGTGTGAAGAACTGTCAGAGGGGAAAGTATCATAGTGTGCATGCAAGTCCACCTGTGTTGCGATTGCAGAGAAGAGCCTTTTGAAATGCCTTGTGATTGATTGTGTTTCGTTTGCCCAGGACTGCGAGGGACACGTGGGTATGTATTTGTGATGTGGATCACATGAGTAATTGCTTATGTGTTTCCCATCAAGAATAGAGGGTGAACTGTTGCACGAATGGGTGGTTCAGTGCTGTGGCCAATGTGTGTGTGTAACCGGCAAAATGTTGAGTGATAATGACCTGCGTTTGTGGGATGGAATTTGAAGCAATGTTGAAGGAATGGGGATATTGTGCATGGTTGTATTCTACTCCCACGTATATGCCCAGTGCGAATGGGTTGGCGGAAAGGACTGTTAGGACATGACTGAGATTTTGCGAATGATGAGTAAGAGCGACAAGGATTGGGACTATGTATGTAGGACGTGCAGTTTGGTATAGATAACGGAACGCCACACTGCAGAAGATATAGAGGTATGTCTCCTTGTAAATATGTGTTTGAATTTGGAAGGATTTCAGACCGCGTTGGGTCTGTCAGAAGTGGATCGGGATTTGTGGAAAAAGCGAGTGAAAGGTTTGAGAGTTTTAAGATTGGGGATATAGGTGTGAAGAGGTGGTTTGAGATGGGCAGAATGATGTGCATAAAGTAAGGGAGAAATTTGAAGGGCCATTTTTGAGATTTTGAAGTGGGACCAGTGGATTGAGTTATGTTTTGGGGAAATTGCGACTAGGTGGGGGACTGGATGAGGTTAGGGCACGACCATAACCAGCTCCATAAGTGAGGTAATGTACCACACGGATGGTCGGGAGCTGGCGATGAGTGAGTGTTGAGGTGAATAAGTATGAGCCGACTGTTGGGAACATTGGTCCTGTGAGATCGACAGTTTTGTGTTGGTTGAGTATGGAAGAAACCCTAAGAGTTGTGAGAGAGGAAGTGGAAGGGAAAAGCGTGAACGGCAATGGTAAGGGGTTGGTGGAGGGTGCAAACGGTGATAAAGCGTGTGCTAAAGATACGGATGACTTTGGAATAATGATACTTGTGGTGGTATGGTGGGTTTGAGTTGACAGGGGACAGTAAGACTTCAGTGAGAGGAAACTGAATAGTGAGAGGTGGTTGATAGTATGGATAGTCCTTTGCAGGAGTTTTGACAGAAGTATGGGATGACTGAGTGTTTGGTGGCGAATAGGTAGATGTTTGGAACCAAGTTGGACAACATCGTGAAGTAGTGAATGGAATTTGGGAGGATAGTAGTGAGGGATATATTGGAGTTTGAATAGAAAATGGTTTGAAGAGTGAATGCGATGAACTGAAAGAGTGTATGCTGGTCCCTCAAACAAGATCCATGGGACCTGCATCTGAGCATCCTTGGGTGTTGCAAAGGCAATTAGTGTGTATGTTGCTAGTGTAGGCGATTTTGTCAAATGTAATGGGGAGGTAATATGGAGATTATTTTAGTTTATAGTTGACAACTCTACAAAAGATTGTGTAGATAGAGAGAGAGCGAGAGATGGTGGGAAGAATATGGGAAGTGTTAGATGGCGGTCGTATGCATGTTCTTTTGTGGCGCTCTGTAGGTATCAATGGAAGTCTGTTACGAGAGTTGTAAACAGTGAGGGCGTCTGGTCAGTCAGTGTTGGTTTTGGCAGTCAGTTTTCTGGTGGGGGGTGGGGTATCGTTGTTTGGGTGTTATTTATAGATTTTGGGGTTGTGAAGTTTTGTGCGTGTGTCTGTCTGGTTTGTGGTGGGTTAAGACGGCTGGTGGTGCATTTTCGGTTGTCTGTTAGTGGTGGTGGGCAGGGTTGGTTTGGCGTGTTGTTGTACTGCTGTAAGTCGTGTGTTGTCGTGTTTGGACAAGCGGTTGGTGTTCATCTGCATTTAGTCGTTGGGTTGATTGAGTTTTTGTGGGTGTGGGTCCCGGGTGGTTGATTTGTGTTTGTTTCGGTGGTGTTTGTGTTTGGCTACCCTATAGCCTAATATCCAGTGGACACAGCACAGCCTAGTTCCTAGGTATCAGAAGCCAGCGTGCGTACCTGGTTGTGTTTTTTTTGTTTCGGTATAGGTATGGGGCAATTTGTGCCCTGCTGTGTTTTTTAGTGTTAAGTTGAAAGTGTGATTGAGGGTGGGTTTGATAGCCAGACAGGTTAGTTTATGTGGGATGTTACTGATTTTGTGATCCCCCCGCCACAATGCTCTTCTTGTATCAGTCCTGGAGCTACTTCGGCATCCAGTTTGCCCGGCTTTTTAAGGGATCTTGATCGTGCTTAGCGTTCTTGTGATTGTGTAAAAATTTCCACTGGCGAATTCTCGTATCCTTCTGCTTATTTCTATTCTGGGCTCAGCTCGTGTCGGCCTATGAAGGTCCTTAATAATCATTCTTTCTAGGTTAAAATTAATCTAAAATTACCAGAGAAAAAGACAAAATTAAGAAATGTCAGTAAAACTGACTCGCTCACTCTTTAAAGGAATGTCGTATGAGAATAGGGGCTAGTGGGAACACTACCACGAGACATCACCAATTAACCTCCTCAAAATCCCCACTAGAGAAGGAGCTGAATACAACGGGCGATGCTGCCGCTACTACTAATACTAGGGGGTACGCCACGGACAGCAGCGCCCCTAGCGGTCACCTTAATTATTAGCGCTAAGGTCGTCGTACGCATTTTTCTTTCTTTAGCTTGGTACTATTATCTGGATTTACACTCCTTCTCCATTATGGAACGTGCTGCTGCATCGCAACGGCTTAAGTTAAGTGACTCATAAGTGTGTTTTAAAAACCGTTTTTTAGTCTTCCGAACCAGTATTGTTTCCTCTAATAGGTTCAATACTTTCCCCCGGTCGACTCGTGTCGGCGCCTGCCTGCCTCATTAAGAATTCCCGGTCTTCCATACTGGGACTTCTTATTCTTTGGGCTTTACTATATCACGTTCATCTTTTTTTTTTACATCGCCGTTTTAGCTAGGTTAGCCCATGTTATTACCATTCTCTAGTTTTGGTATTTAGGGCTATTACTGTGTTTCTGGCCCGGCATCCCGGCTCTTGCTCTTCATCGGCTATGCCGTGTCTCCGAGTAGCTTCTGTTCCTCTGGAACAGTTTTGCCTCCTCCTGGGCTTCTTTTTTCCTTCCTACTAAAGTGTCCTTTTCCATCTTTACATGTAATTTTAGTTCTATTTAGGTAGTTATGCTAGCCTAGGTGCTGTCCTCATGTAGTGTACAGCCTGGTTCCCGTGGCCTGTTCCACGGTTGTGTTGCATCGCGGCTTAGGCCACTTGCGGTCGACGTGTTCCATCGCACCTTACCCTTCCCCTTCCCTCCCTACCAGTGTATAGGGAGGGGTCGGGTGGACCCCTTTTGCCATGACAACCTCAGTTGCCTTCCTCCCTCCTTCATAGGGGAAATGAAAAAAAGAAACAACATTCCAGAACGGAAAAGACATGGGAAAATCCTTATTACTACAGTAGTGAATGAAGGAGAAAACACCAAACCATCTAGTGATGATGCGCAGGGTTTAGTTTACGATACTCAAAAAGAAAATGGTACTTAAGAAGAACTAACCTAAATGAAAACAGAAAATAGATATATTAATCTAAGTGAAACCTGTAGTCCCAAAGACGGAATGATGATCAAATAAGAGGTTCCAAACTTATAGGATCGATAGAAAAAATAGGAATCAAGTGGAACCGCAATATATTGGAAGACAAAAACAAGGAAAATATATGAGAAATAAGTAACTCAGAATGTGAACATAAGCGTTAAATTTGAATCTGAAAATTGATGAACATAGTATATATTTAAGAAAAAAACCCCCATCCAGATACTAAATTTGACTTAATAATTTGGAAAATTTGGATATATATGTAGAAATCACAAGATTGGACTATTCTCCTATCGGTGACTTCAACTTTCCTTTCGTAAATGGAAAGACGAATAGAGATTGTGGTGTACTTATACATATAAAAGAGAGTAATAGTAGGTCAGAAGATAAGATGCAATTTGAAAAGCTATTAGATATGCTACTAGGAATACAACATTCGAACAAATAAATCAACCTCCAACAAGAAAGGAAAATACCTTTAGACCTGTATTTTGTGAACGAATGAATTATGTTAAAGAAATAATCGTTTATAATGCGAGTATTTCAGACCATATGTCATAGAATTAACAGTTCAATTCCCAAAGCAGTGAAAATAGAGATAACAGAAATGAAAAAGTGGGAGGATATGGAAAATACAAAACTCATAACAGTAAAAAATATAAATGGTCAAATTAATGAAGGAATTAAACAAAGTTGTGAGTAACATTTTCGTAAGTGCTGACATAAGGGTTAAATACGGAGATATTATATAAAATCTTGGAGATAAATAGTGGAAAAATATATACCGAAGAAAGAAAATTAACATCATTCCTGCATACCAAGAGACAGAAGGATCTTGTTCAGAAAATCAGAAAGTGGAAAAAGGTCTTGCAAAAGAAAAAAATGCCAGGGAAAGTTTATAGAACTTAAAAAGTAAGATAGAAAATGCAGAAAAAAGATTATACAATCAAGAGAAAATGAAAACGGGACTTGAAAAGAAAAAAAACCCTATTAATATCAAGCAAACACCCCAAACTATTATACTCATATGCTAAGAATGATGAATAAAGAAGACTAGAAATAGGCCCTCTAGAATTTGAAGGAGATTAACGAATGAAAAAAAGAAATTTGCACCATACTGGCAGGACGATATAAGAGAGTAATCCACCCCTAGAATAGATAATGAAGTAATTAATATAAAGTAAGGGATAAATAGTGAATATTTAGCTGACATAGATATTAATGAGGCTGATTGTGCAGGTGGCTATTACTGAATTAAAAGGAGCTGCTGCAGGCCTATGGAATTCCTTTCCTGCTTTTTGTTAAAGAAAGTAGTCTTCTATCGCAAAGCCGCTTGCAATATTATTAAGACAAAGTGTAGAATACAGGCAAGATATATGATGAGTCCAAATTAGCAGATATACCCCTACTTTCAAGTGGGATCAGACTAGAGGCAAGTAATTAGTGCCTGTGAGTCTAACATCACATATTATGAAAGTTTGAAAGGGTAATGAAGACAAATATTATGAACATTTAATAAAAAATAATTTTGTTTAATAGAGGACAACATGGTGTTCGTAACCCGAAAAATACCAAACCCAACGGTTAGTCCCCCGTGAAAACCTCTTCAAAATATGAAAGCGGAAATGAAACAGATGTGGTTTAGTAGACTTTGCAAAAGCTTTGATAAAGTAACCATAATATATTAGCGAAGAATTAGAAACCACAATATCGTGGATAAGTAGGAAGAGGGTTAACCAATTTTTTTACACAACAGAAAAACGGATAGTTATCGCAAAACGCGAGAAATCGATGAAGCCAAGGTATATCCGGTTGTGCCGCAAGGTACGGTGTTATCTCAATACTGTTTGTTATTAATGATTGAAGACATAGACACTAATGTTAGGATTCGGTAGTGAGTAGTTTCGCAGATGACCAAGAATAAGTAGAGAACTTACTTGTGATGAGATAGGAACGCTCTACAAAGAGACCTTAAAAGTTATGTTGGCAGGAGGTAAATAGATGGTATTTAACTCGATAAAATTTGAATCAATAGATTATGGAACAGAGAAAGAAACTATATGCTTAAGGGACCTAATAATGAGCCCATCACAAATAGATGAAGGCGTTTAAGACCTTGGTGTGATTAGATGAATAGAACATGTTATGCAATGATCAATAGCAACTCTGTTGGCAAAATGTAAGCAAAAGATGGCATGTTGTTACGGCCTTCAAAACAGAAGCTGAACACATGATTATTCTTTAATAAACTATGTTCGTCAGTCCCCTGAAATATTGCAATATGATTGTTACCCACACATCAAACAGGATATTGCACAAATAGAGAGTGTACAAAGGTCTTTACAGCGTAGAATTAAGAAAGACACAATTCTTTAAATTATATAGTCTAGAAAGGAGAAGAAGAACGCTACATGATAATTCGGCAATGGAAACATATAGAAGGAATAAGAAAATATTCATGGAAGCTAAATATCAGAAAGAGCTAGCAGAGGTAAGTTGATAGTGCCCCAAACTATAAAACCAGGAAAAATCAGGAAAGCACACAGGACATTAATCCACTACCACCAGCATCGGTAATGCAGCTTCTATTCATGCGTCTGCAGCTCATCTGAGGATATTCAGGAGGAGCGTAGATGTGTTTAAGAATAAGTCGACAAATATCTAACCTGCATCCCAGACCATGCCAGATTGGTAGATGCAAAATATATGGAAGATGTACTAGCAACTCTCTGGTAACATTAGAGGTGCCTCACACTGAGGACCTGGGGCTAAACTAACAAGATGTAAGGTCTGTAAGGTCGTAATGTTAAGGCCATGTTCTTTCTTCCCAGCTGGGGTATAGGGCACCCTATTGTTTCGGTACCGGGTCCACCGAGCGGGTAGTTGTTGGACGGGGAGGAGTAGGCCACCCCCACCCTCTCCATCTCTCTCCGCCCGTGTTACGCCGAGAAACCACCCCCCCCCTCCCCCCCCAGTTGCTCAGCCCAACCTTTCCCCCACTAATAAACGAACGAGACTTCCGCCGTCGCCGGGGCATACCTTTGGTTATAGTTTGCTGGCTCGCCAGCGGGCGTGGTGGTCACTACTAGTGGTCTATTGCGTTGCCTACTATATCCTTCCCTTTTTTCCCCGCTACCATGAATGGAGATTGCTTCTTACCCGGGCACTTCTTCTAGTAGACGGGGGGGAAAGGTTTGATATTTATTTCGTTATTTTTTAAGATATACCCTAATTCTACAATGAATTCCTAGATTTATAATGGTATTTATAACATCTCTCTTCTCCGCCGTTTTTCCGTCGTGGTTTCATCATTTTCACCACACAACTGGTTGGATTCTATCGGCTTGTCTCCCGGCGTAGCCTTGGACAAACTCCAACCATCTTGCTACAACACACAACGTATTAATGGCGGGGCTCTGGTTATCTCTAACTTTTCTTCAGCTCCGGCATCGCGGAGCAATGTTATGCTGTAAGTGTTTTTCTCCTGATACTTATGTATCTTTCCACTTACAGGCTACCAACCTGTCAGGTCCGTGGTGCAATGCGACTTTATACGACCCTCTGCGCCCACGTGATTGCAGGTCTCACGCCCCGTGTGCCACGCCTTACAACGACTGATCGTCCTGCACACCGGAAGCCTGCGCCATCTGTTACGACCTGGTCCGGTCAGAGCGGTGGAGGGGTAGTCGATTATAGACTTTTGTATCGTATTACTAACAACGCTTAGTCCATAAGCTTGTAACCCAGCCCCCCTTAGAACTTCATTTCCGCCTCTCTTTCAGGCTGCCGGTGTGAGGGAAGTCGCCCTAGCAACCCTGAAGGCTTGGGTTGTGGCGTCTTCGGGAAGGAACGCCGCCAAGGGCAGCCTTACCTCTTGGACAAGAAGCTGGCCGTTCAGAATCTTCCCCGGTGGCAAGTCAACATTTATGTTGACCCCATATCTGCAAGCCCCTCTCATAGCCTCCATCCCGCAAGAGATGCAGCAGGTCTTTCGGGCCGTGTCCACTCAGGAGACGGGCCCCGGACGTCGCAACCTTGGAACCTTAATATTGAGCTATGCGGTAGGTGCCTGAGGATTTGTTGGTTGAGGTAGGTGTGTCGGGTGCCCAAGGTCTTTTTCCTTGTGCGCTCCTGGATCTTCTCCCTGTCCCTTCTTCTCTCTGCTCTGCTTCTTTCAGGCTTTTTGGGATCTTAGATCCCTACCTGCGCCTCCCGCTCTCCTGTACCCTCCAAAGGTGAAGGTACGAGAGAACCGAAGACTCCTTGTTAAGACTAACTTCTAAAAAGTCGTCGTCGTCTTCTCGCTAAGAAGTCTTCGAACTGCCATGCTGACGCTGTGAAGGCTAAGCCGAGCTCTTCCTATTCAAAGAGGCTCTAGACGGCAAGGCTTCTAAGGAGAGGGGCTCGCGCTCCCGCTGAGCAATGCTTCTCCGGCCTCCCAACCGCATCCACTCCGGTACAACGCCAGGTTGGGTCGGCGGGACCAGCACCTTTGATCCCACTGCTTTCCTCAGAGTGGTGATGTAACGGTAGGAAGATGGTTGCTCACAGGTCCTCCGCCCTCGGAACCAAGTTTGAAACAGATGTTTCGCACAACTGTCCGAGCACTTTGACTCAGTCGGGCCAGTCCATCCAAGATCTCTTCTAGACAGAGTTATAGAGAACGAGGCCGAGTAGCTTGGGGCTTGCTCAGGCTCCTCATCCATCCTCGCCCCAGTAGCAAGTGCTGGTATTCTCCACCATCTACTCACCTTATGGTCGCTACCAGCCTTCTCCAGTAGACCCCTGAGAGTGGGCCGCTTACGCTCCATCAAGGAGGTATGATCTCCTGTCCCGGAGTGTGGAACCTCGAAGGATTAGGACATTCGAGTTTTTTATCCCTCCGGGACTGGACTCAGCCTTTCATTGGATTGCTAGTCTGACCGTATCGGCACTCACTAGGGAGGACAAGATCTCCAGGGAGTAACGTTCTCTATAGTAGAGACACGCTCAACGCGAATGGGGTTACTGCCTTGAGGCCCTGGGAGTGTACCAACACTAAGCTCCATGCAATTTCAAGAGTCCTTTTTACTTACTATGTTTGCGACGGAGAGGAGGCTTCCTCTTCGTTTGCGCTACGAAAAGTTGTGAGTGAAGCGACTCTTTCAGGGCAGTCCTCACAGGATGAGCCCATGCCACAGCTGAGGGAAGCAGAGTTTACTTCTCCGCTCTTCCCCGCTTTCGTAGAATTGTGGAGAGCTTGCCTGCCACTTTCACGGCTTTGGTAAGCATCAACCGACTGTGCTATGGACCAGTTTTGGCGAAAAAGCTCCCAAGGCTGCCTGATTTCCTTGATCCCCCCTTCAGGCAGAGTTCCGACGCTCGATACTAGGTTTGGCAGGTCCCTCAATTCTCTGATTATCACAGAGATGGCTGCTCTTTCGTAGTGGGGGGGGGGGGCACAGAACCCTTATTTAAGGATTCTGGCCAAGTCCAGTCTTCAAACGGTTCAGACGGATTGCTTTCGACTTCTCAAGCCCACCCTTAGGTAGGAATTGCCGAAAGCACGGGTTCTGCAGGAATGCCTATTAGGACGAACCTAATAGACTCCTGGCTTCCAGCATGTGGGAGCGGACCTCTTCCCAGATCCGCTGTAAATGAGGTTACACCAGAGGCTGCTGGCTCAACCAGCAAAAAAAGCCTAGAGCAGATGGGTAATCTCCCCCTCTAAGAGGAAACAGAATCCCCCCCCGCCCCACGCTGTCTGGTAACAAACTAAAGAAGTCTGGTAAAGGTTCCATCCTTAACCCAAAAACACTCATGCAACAGCATCAATTCGTTCAGGCGTCCCGGTTACTCCAACAGGACAACCTTCAAACCTCGAAGCAGACCCCGCCCATCCTCCTGCTGTCTTCCTCAGTCACAGAACCCTCGACCGTCCTACGCACTTCTCGCCGGCCTTCAACCCTATGTATGAAGGTCAGGGCTTAACCCTCCCTTTAATATCGGCAATCGAGAGGTAACATAGCGAGAGGGCCACTTTTCGCAGCGTGGCACAGGAATGGCGCAAGAGTAAGGCAGTTCAAGAGGAGGCGTTGGAGGTCAACCCGCCCATCAACAATGAGGCTCCCCAGGTAGGAGGAGGCTGTTTCCTCTTCCGTCACAGGTGGGGGTTCAGCAATTGGAACAGAGCAATGTGTCCAAGGGATTGGGTTTGGAGTTGATCCAGATCCCCCTCCAATCAAATCATTCAATCAAGTACCATCAAAGGTAATTGACTGGATTATGCGAGGAACTTTCCTTCAGTAAAGGAGCTATTTGCGAGAGTCAAGCATGCCTAAAATTTCACAAGGTCATTATTCAGCGTGCAAAGAAGGCTGCAACAAAAGAAGGGTAAAATCTTGGGACTTGTCAGGCTAGAAAACTCCTTTCATTCGTTGCGACACAATTTCAAAATCTTACCCTCTCGCAAGTAGGACCTTACTCTCCTCGTGGAGCCGTCACATGCTCCTCGTCTTACAGACTGCTACTACTATCCTATAGCCAACACTTCCGTCCATTCCTAGGATTCAGGCTAGGAATCAGACATTCTCATTCAAAGTGATTGCCCCTTCGGTCTGAATGTATCCCCAGGGTAGTCAAGAAAATAGCAGAATAGTGTTGCACAATGAGACTCGTGGAATAATGATAGCAGCATACCTCGACGCTTGGTGATCTAGGCACCAACAGTCCGCGGAATGTCCTCAAAGCCACGAAAGGTATTCAATTTCTCGAACAGTCGTGAGGGTTCCAGATAACAAAACGAAATCCAACTTACTCCGGAGTCATCGTTTTCGGTGGGCTGGAATCCAATGGGATTTTGTCTTTCCCACTAATCTGTCAAATTCCAGTGGCCAAACGGAAGAGATAGCCAGTCTGTCAGCACAATTTCTTTTCTCAATGCAAGCAAAATCAATGAGAAGCCATGAAGAATCCTATGGTTCCCTTCAGTTTGCTTCAGTGACAGATGTCCGTCCTGAAAGCAGGCTGAAAGATATAATCCGAGGTTTGGCGATCGAGAGCAAAACGCCAAATCTCGAGACAATTGTCATAATGTCCACAGATCCTTCGCAAGTCCAAACTCCGTTGCCATGGACAAAAGTAAAGAACCATGCCCAAGTCGGGTACCCCTTCAATATCCCCTTCAGTGTTAACCATTTCACACGGATGCCTCCCTGTCCGGGTGGGGGGGATATTCTCAATTCAAACAAGTTCAGGGACTTGGTCAGTTCAATTCCGCCAGCTCCACATAAACGTTCTGGAACAATGGCAGTATTCTTGACCCTAAAGAGACTTCTTTCCCCCGGGAAAAGAGTCTCATCTAGACTATTTTGGACAGTGCAGTGTAGTTCATTGCATCAACAGAGGAGGTCCAAATCCAAACATGTGAACCATGTCATGATAGCCATCTTTGCACTAGCAAACAAACACAAATGGCATCTGTCCGCCACTCACCGAGAGGGGGTACGAAATGTGATAGCAGACGCCTTGTCCCGGTCGGTCCCATCTGGAATCAGAATGGTCCTAGACGAGACAGGGTCATTCCATTGGATATGGCCGGAGAGTCCCCAGGTCTCCCAAGTAGATCTCTTCGCATCACAAAAGCGAACCACAAGCTCCCTTGCTATGTGGCCCCCAACCTGGACCCTCTGGCTTATGCCACGGACGCCCTGTCGTTAGATTGGAATCAGTGGAGAAAAATTTATGTTTTTCCTCCAGTGAATCTTCTCTTGAAAGTCTTGAGCAAGCTGAGGACTTTCAAGGGACTAGTAGCCCTGATTGCCTCCAGACTGGCCCAAGAGCAACTGGTATCCTCTGCTTCTGGAATTGGGTCTCCGACCTCAACGGATTCCCATCCCAAGCTGTACACAATCAGTACAAATGAGGACTGTGTTCGCTTCCTCAGGAATTCTTCAGACCCTAACTTTATGGACTTCATGAAGTTTGCGGCTAATAAAGATGCTAACATTGATCCACAAAACCATCCTCTTCCTAGAATCAGATAAGAGAGAGTCAACTATTAGACAATATGACTCAGCTGTTAAAAAATTAGCATCCTTCCTGAAAGAATCAAACACTACAACCATGACAGTTAATTTAGCTATATCCTTTTTCAGATCCTTGTTTGAAAAAGGTTTAGCAGCTAGCACTATTACTACTCATAAATCGGCTTTTGAAGAAAGATCTTTCAGTTAGGTTTCCAGATAGATCTGACTGAATCTTATTTTACGTCTATCCCTAAAGCCTGTGCTAGACTTAGACCTTCTCAAAGGCCTACTACAGTCTCATGGTTCTTAAATGATGTCCTCAAACTAGCATCAGATACTGACAACTCGTCTTGTACATTCATAATGCTTCTTAGAAAGACATTATTCTTATTAAGCCTAGCTTCAGGAGCTAGAATTTCAGAACTGTCGGCTCTATCCAGAGATGCGGGTCATGTGGTGGAATCCTCCCCTCAGGAGAAGTTCTGCTTGCTCCGGATCGTAGTTTTTTGGCTAAAAATGAGGATCCTCTTGCAAGGTGGCTCCTTGGAAAGTCATCCCACTTCCGCAAGACCCTTCTCTCTGCCCAGTATCAACTTTAAGAGCCTTTCTCATCTTGTACATCCTCAAGATCCTCAGGTTCTCTCTTCATGAGAGAAAAAGGTGTACTATTTATCAGTAAAAGGTATTAGACAACAAATCCTTTACTTCATTAAACAAGCCAATCCTGATTCATTTCCAAAAGCACATGACATTCAGGGGAGTAGCCACCTCAATTAATTACTTTCAACATATGAACTTTGAGGATCTTTAAAAAGTATACTGGATGGAAATCTCCGACAGTCTTTAAACGTCACTATCTAAAAGTCCTTGGAATCTTTCAAATTTTCTGCCAGTAGCAGCGGGAAACATTGTTTCCCCTGATACTGTATAGTAGTCGTAGTATAGATCCAGGTCTCCTCTATACCTACCTCGTCCAACAGCCTCACACCCTATCGCCATGCTACTCGGATATTCTAGCCTTAGCCGCTGAGATAACCATATTAGTGGATTGTCCCTTATTTTTTTGCTAGGGACATCCACACTATGTACTGATAATGTACTTCAGTGTACCTACCCTTATTTTTATGCTAGGGTAGGACACAATGTGTTTGTATATTTTGTAAATAAGTTATCTAAGTGAATCTATTTTGTTAAATTACACTGCATTATTGTATTTTACTATGTTTACTATAATTTTAAGTACTTTACATTACTAACTTTCTTTTATGTCATTGTTTAAAATAAGTTAGCCTTAAGTACTTAGTTTATATGCTGTAATAACTGATTTACTTATATTATATCCCTCCTTTTACAACTGATTTTCATTTGTCCTTTTTTTCCCATCTTGTCTGGTTTCTCTGGTACTCTTTCATAGGCCGACACGAGCTGAGCCCAGAAAAGGGTGGGATTTTGACGTAGGAAAAATCTATTTCTGGGTGATTGGCTCGTGTCGCCCTATGAAACCCACCCTGTATTGATTGCCCCCCCCCCCCCCTGCAGGACAAGATGTTCATAGATTTAAGGTGACCGCTTAGGGGCGCTGCTGTCCGTGGCGTCCCTAGTAGTAGTAGTAGCGGCCGCATCGCCCGTTGGTATCAGCTCTCTCTAGTGGGGATTTTGATTGGAAGGTCTAATTGGTGAATGTCTCGTGGTAGTGTTCCCACTCGCCCCTATTCTCATACCTCCAACCCCCCCACCGAACCTTCTTTTTAAAGAGTGAGCGAGTCAGTTTTACTGACATTTTTCTTAATTTTGTTTTTCTCTGGTAATTCTAGATTAATTTTACCTAGAAAGAATGATATTAAGGATCCTTTCATAGGGCGACACGAGCCAATCACCCAGAAATAGATTTTTCCTACGTCAAATCCCTTTTTCATGTCTTCTTAATACTACCAGTTTTTTCTCTTTCTTTTTTCATCTACTCTGGTGTCCATGGTACTGCGGCATCATTTAGTGATACTTCCATCTTGATTTTGTCAATCAGCATTGAATCTGGTATATTGGCACATACACCCTATCTGTTCTAATACCTATAATCCCAGAAGATCTTTTGTCGATCATTTTCTATCGCTCCCTCAGGTTGTATTTGTACCACTTACAATTGCAGGCTCCAGTGGAGTGCTTTTGCTACTGAATCATGCCTCTCTTTGTACTGGTTTTGTGCAAGAGCTGGACATTTGCTTGCTATGGTTTATGGTCTTTGTCTTACATACAAATTGCACTTCCTGTATATGGGTGAGATATATAGGCAGTCCCTGGTTATTGGCGGTCACCGGTTTTATGGTACTTGTCCAGCCACTGAAAAATGCCATTTTCGGCACCAAAATGCGCCGATTTTTCTTGGGTTATCGGCGCCGATAATAGAGTATTGGTGCCTATACATACCTAAACAGAAACACCCATTATCTTATTTATCGGCACCGATAACGCACCAGCAAATTTTTTTATTAGCAGCAATTTTTTCACTTATCATCAAGCTGTTGGAAACAGAACCCCCTCAGATAACCAGGGACTGCCTGTATATGGTTCTCAGTGCCTGATCTTGTACCGCTGTTAGCATTCCTTCATTCCCCTCTGTTTTCTTCTTGAGTTTTCCCCTCTATAACCATTGCCATATTTCATTGCTAGCCAGTCTTTAGTCTGCCTCATGTACTGTCCATGCATTGGTTTGCTTTGCCATTCCTCTGTTCTGTTTTTCCTTCTTCTGTCTGTATATTTCTGGGTCTTCATCTCTTTATCAGTCCTTCTTTCCCTTTCACTCCTTAGCCATCATCTTCACTGCTTTTTAGGTACTGTTGCCCCAGCGCTCTACTCTTAATGTTGACACAGTTCTCTAT
>NC_087219.1:54594917-54605778 GCF_015104395.2 Macrobrachium nipponense | reverse complement strand
ACATTATATTCTAATGAAAAATCGTGATTTTAGTCAAATTAAAACTTTTAGGTCGGCAGTTATTTGGCCGTCAAAAAGCTTCAGCCTTTTCGGACATATATAAAAAGGCCCTATCACATAACCGCTATGGTTATTTGTTAGTAGACTTCGCTCCGTCAACACCTGAAGTGTTACAGCTCCGAACTAATATTCTGGGTGAAACGGAATATCAAATAGCTTACCAATATGGATAAAGAACGGATAAAACTGCTAAAACTTTGTACGGAGATGCACGGGGTGTGGGTAGTTTCAGCGGGGTGACTCTTTATTCAGAGTAGCGAAAAATCTGAATAGCCAAATTACTCGTGAAAATGTTAAAGAATTCTTACGTGGACAAAAGTCTTACACACTGCATAAAGTCACTCGAAAAAAATTCCCCAGAAGAAAAATCATGTCACCTAAACCGAGAGTAATAGCGAGCACCGATTTAGCTGATATGTCCAAATTAGCTCGGTATAATAATGGGTTTAAATATTTGCTAGTCTTTATTGACGTGTTTTCCAGATATCTACAAATTGTTCCCTTGAAAAAGAAGGATGGTGTTACTATGCGTCGCGCTTTGAAGAAGGTTATCGAATCTACCGAATTTTGGGAATTTCACGTTGAATAGCGATGAGGGTAGGGAATATTATAACAAACACGTCAGAGAATATCTAGATAGTAAAAATAAAAATATAAAATTATATAGCGTTTATTCGAGAGAAATAAAATCCTCTATAGCTGAAAGAGTCATAAGGACTATTAAGGGTCGTATATATAGATATCTCACACATAAGAATACCTTAAAATACATTAAACGTCTTGCGCGACATGTTCAGAGTTATAATCATACCCCCATAGAAGTTTGGGTCGCACCCCGCAAGAGGTTCACGCATAACGGATAGAGATGACATTGAACGTCAATTCTCGAGCATGTATAAAAAGGCTGTTCTCGTTAATCCTCCCGCCATTTCGCTCTTGAATGTTGGAGACGTACGTATTGCCGATGAGCGTCGCAACGCAATTTTTAGGAGGGGATATACAATTCAAAATACTCTGGAAATTTTTAAAATCCGAAAAGTGGATACAAGGCAAAATCCGGTTGTATACTTCTTGGAAGATTTAGCGGGTGAAGAAATAAAGGGCGTATTTTATCGTGAAGAATTAATTCGCACAAATCTACCAGAAACGTATGATATCACTATTCTGGGAAGGAGGAGGAAGATAATAAACTCAATATTACGTCATTGGAAAGGTATCCGAGTCAATTCAATTCCTGGGTTGATGAATCTCAAATTGTACGGATATGAACCGTAAGCAACCTTTAATACGTAAAAATAAAAAAACTTTATTTTGATTCTCTCTGGTTTATCACCCAGTGAAAGAAGTAAAGTTATTCCCATCTTAAACGGTGGTTTGGTGTCTACTCTCTCGGAAATTTTTAGAAATTTTCTTTGTGGTAATCTAACTCAAGATAAGAAGTTTATTAAACACTTAAGAAATGTAGACGAGAAATTCATCTTGTGTCCTTGAAAACAACGTCCATATCTAAGAAGAAAAATATACTGAAAAGTCGTAAAGGGGGGACTATTCTATCGGTTTTATTGCCTATTGCTGCGAGTTTGGTAGGGAGTCTTTTTAATTGAAAATGAAGGAGTTTTACGTTATCCCTGCCATTACCTATGAGAGGTTAATGAATAGAAAAGAGGTTTGTGATGGTGATATTAATAACCTAGAGGATACTGGCAAGTTGGATACGGCAGCTGTTAGTAGTAGCGGACACGTCTCCCTTAATATCCAAAAAACCACCTATGCCGGCTATATCGCTCACGGGACCTCCTCCTCCTCCTCCTCCCCCTCCTATAGAAAATGTAGGTGCAGTGACTGGAGGGGAGGAGGTGGTAAACGCCCCCATTACATTGAAAACAATTAAAGGGGACATGACTCGCAAAAAGAGCAATCCCGATTTAACAGGTATTATTCCAATATTTTTTAAAGAACCCCAAAAGTCATACGTTACGGCTTTTGTTAAGCACTTACAAGATTCTAACACGGTTGAATGGAATGAAGAAGGAGATTTAACTCATCCGCTCGCAGGTATTATATATTTTAGCATATAGTCGAGAATTTCAAGGGATAAAAAACCACGTTTGATAATATTTCGAATTATCGCTACTTCATGAAATGGCGGGGGTTAAAGATTGGATGTTAAGGAATATAGCCATTAAAAAGCAAATCGAAACGTGGCGAAATATGGGGAAAAAGGGAGGAGGAGGAGGAAGAGGAGGAGGAGGAAGAGGAGGAGGAGGAGGAGGAGGGGGGGGGAAGGTGAGGGCGGGACATGCGAAAAACAAGATGGCGAGTGTGTGGGTGGCTTATTAACATTTTAGGAACAATGATATCGGAGCTGTTTAGTCACGTGATACTGATTTTGATATGAGTCATGTGTAGATGACTTGAAGGATTGTCACATCAAGACGTGGAACTCTCGCCATGGCTTCATCAACCTCTTCGTACAAGTTAGTGAAAAAACTTGTTAGCTAAATTTAAAAGCTTTGAGGTGTTAGATGAAACGTCGTCGTCTTCGATACACGGTCGGGAAAGTGCTGGAGAAGATGTTTGTGGTATATACTAAGGGCTGTGATGTGAAGGAACAGGTTAGAAAATATATAGTAGCCGTAGTATGTTTCGTTGAAGTATATTGTTTTTGAAAAAGCGAATGCGCATATTATCGCGTTCGTGTTGTACAGTTTTTTTCTAATGTATGTATTTGTATGGAATATTAATTCATTCCCCTGTATTTAGGATTGGTTATAAATATAAAATAACAATTCCGTCTGTAATTTGATTTTTCAACACCTCTTTTTCAAACTCTGGTATAATAAATAAACAAAATTGAAATGTGTACCTTTGTCCTTGTGTTCGCCACCTAGATTATGACTCAAATTCTATGAAAAATAAAATTTCACGTTGGCGTGAAGTCAGCTGGGCAAATATGGCGATAAGGCTCGTCGTTTCTTCATATGTGTGTGTGTGCGTGATTCATCATCAGAAACATTGACTCTGATATGGTTATTGGGGAGATATCACATGTGGATGAAGTCAGTCGCCAAATATCCTTTTATCATGATACTCTGGAATATCTAAGCAGCTGTGATATATATATAAAACAAAATGTAACGGCCCTGAGGAGAGAGGGAGAGGGAGGGAGGGTGGGAGGGTGTGGGAGGGAGGGTAAGTAGAGGAGTATATTCGCAATGTGCATATATAAATGTTTAGAGATTTTATAGGAGGAGGATGAGGTTAAACGTCCCGGTTACTGAAAACAATTAAAGGGGACATGAAGTCGCCAAAAAAAAAACAGTGAAACCGAGTCTATTTGGGGTCGGGGTGGGGTCAAGTTTTATTCCCGTAGAGTTACGTGACAATTTGGGGTGGGGGTTGAAATGTTGGTTTTTATTCCCGGAGAGTTATGTGACGGTTCACAGGGGGTAGGAAAGGTGGAGTCAATTTGGGGTCAGGGGTTGAAAGAATGGTTTTATTCCCAGAGAGTTAGTGACGTCACAGGGTAGAATAGTGGAGTCAATTGGGGTGAGGGGTTGAAAATGTTGGTTTTTTTCCATCCCCGAGAGTTACGTGACGTCACAGGGGGTAGGAAAGGTGGAGTCAATTTGGGTCGGGGTTGAAAGAATGGTTTTATTCCCCAGAGAGTTACGTGACGTCACAGTGGTAGATAGTGGAGCAATTTGGGGTGAGGGGTTTTTGAAATGTTGGTTTTTATTCCCGTAAGGAGTTACGTGACGTAACAGGGGGTAGGAAAGGTGGAGTCAATTTGGGGTCAGGGTTGAAAGAATGGTGTTATTCCCAGAGAGTTACGTGACGTCACAGGGTAGAATAGTGGAGTCAATTGGGGTGAGGGGTTTGAAATGTGGTTTTTATTCCCGGAGAGTTACGTGACGTCACATGGGGTAGGAAAAGGTGAGTCAATTTGGGGTGAGGGCTGAAATGTCGGTTTTATTCCCGGAGAGTTACGTGACGTCACAGGGGGTATGTCAGGGGTTGAAAGAATAAGAATGGTTTTATTCCCTTAGAGTTAGTGACGTCACAGGGGGTAGGAAAGGAGAAAGGTGGAGTCAAGGGGTTGGGGTGAGGGATTGAAATGTCGGTTTTTATTCCCGGAGAGTACGTGACGTCACAGGGGTATGTCAGGGGTTGAAAGAATAAGAATGGTTTTATCCCTTAGAGTTACGTGACGTCACAAAGGGGGTAGGGGGAAAGGAGTCGATTTGGGGTTAGGGGAGGCCACGACCCCCCTAATATGAGGCTCATGTACGTACATGAGCTTGTTAGACAAATGGAGTCAATTATGTTGGGGTCAGGGGTGGCCACGCCCCCAGAATAGTGGAGGGTTGAAAGGATGGTTTATTCCCATTATAGTTATGTGACGTCACAGGGGTAGAAAAGTGGAGTCGATTTGGGGAGGGTTGGGGAGGCCACGCCCCCCTAATATGAGCCCATGTACGTACATGAGCTTGTAAGACAAATGGAGTCAATTTGGGGTCAGGGGTGGCCACGCCCCCCCAGAATAGTGGAGGGTTGAAAGGATGGTTTTTATTTCCCTTTATGTTATGTGACGTTCACAGGGGTAGAAAAGTGGAGTCGATTTGGGTTAGGGGAGGCCACGCCCCCCTAATATGAGCTCATGTACGTACATGAGCTTGTAAGACAAATGGAGTCAATTATGAGCTCATGTACGTACATGAACTTATCATACATATGGAGTCAATTATGAGCTCATGTACGTACATGAGCTTATAATACAAATGGAGTCAATTTGGGGTCAGGGGTGGCCACGCCCCCCAGAATAGTGGAGTCTATATGGGGTCAGGGTGGCCACACCCCCCAGACAAGTGGAGTCTATATGGGGTCGGGGTGGCCACGGCCCTTTTGGGGGTTTTGGGGGTTGCCCCGCCCCTTTTTAGGCCTCACGTACGTACATGAGCCAATCAGGAGGGGGAGGGGGTAGCCACGCCCCTTGTGGGGGGCGGGGGGCGGGGCTAGAAAAGTGGAGTCTATATGGGGTCTTTTCCTCTACTGCTCACAATTGTTGATGATTATTCTAAGTTTGTCAGAGTTTATTTTCTAGTGAATAAGAAACAGACCAAGGACAGAATTATGGAATATGTTGCCCGATGTGAAACCCTGAAAGGAAAAGTACTGAAGGCTTTCAGATCTCTTTTTCAAGAGTAAAGAAATTGTATAACAAAGATCTGATAGGTATACCCCAGAGCAGAATGGTGTTGCCTAAAGGCAAAATAGGTCAACATTTGAAGCAGCTAGAAGTATGATATTTGATGTTCGATGCTCAAAGGAATTGTGGGCAGACGCTGTCAATTAGTAGGTATGGTGTTGGCGTCCCACCTCGGTGGTCGCGGGTTCAATTCTCGGCCATTCCACTGAGGAGTGAGAGATGTGTATTTCTGGTGATAGAAGTTCACTCTCGACGTGGTTCGGAAGTCACGTAAAGCCGTTGGTCCCGTTGCTGAATAACCACTGGTTCCATGCAACGTAAAAACACCATACAAACAAACAAACAAATACTGCTGTGTATGTTCAGAACAAAGTACCCCATACTGGTGCTAATAATTGTATTCCTGAAGAGAGATTCACTGGACTACCTGTGAAATATTCTAATTGAGAGTTTTTGGTTGTAGTACATATATGCATGTACCGAGAAGCAGTTAGAGGTGACAAATTAGATGCAAGAGTAAGAGATTGGTTTTTGTTGGATATGGCAAAGAGAGCAAAGGGTATCGCCTGTTTGATACTGATAAACCAAAGGGTATTTCTGTTGAGCAAAGTGTCAAGTTTGATGAAGGTAAGTTTACTGTTTGTTCCGAGGGTGTGACAGATGTAAGTGATGTTTATTCTCCAGTGGCTGATTTGGTCGAGGGAAATGATGTAGATAGCGTTCCTTGTGATGGGAAAGAAGATCAATTCCGGATGCTGAACATGGTGACTTTGAGGGGGAAAATATAGGCGAGAGAATTAGTGGGGAAAATGATGAAAATGTGCAAAATAGGAGGTACCCACTGAGAGACAGCAAAAGGAAACATTTTCCTGATTTTGAGATGCATACTTCATCTTTGTATTGTAATGTTGTGTTTGATGGTCGCTTTGAACCAAATACTGTTAGTAAGGCCCTGGAAAAAAGCTATGAATGAATATACTCAGTCTTGCATAGAAAACCAAGTGTGGGATCTTGCTGAGAAGCCTGTTGGTAAAAATGTTGTAAAATGTAAATGGGTTTTTAAGATTAAGCAAAATTGTGATAGGGATGTTGCTAAGTTCAAAGGTAGACTGGTAGCTGTGGGATGCTTACAAAATGATGGTATTGATTTTCAGTCACCTATGCCTACGCCTAGTTGTTAAGATACAGTACACTGAGACTTTTCTTTTTTCTGTCTGTTAAACTTGATCTGGAAATTCACCATGTTAACATTTCTACGGCCTTTTTAAATGGTGACTTAAAAGAGGAAATATATATGTGCCAAGCTGAAGGTTTTGTAACGGATAACGGTATATGTGCAAACTGAATAAGGCAGAGTATGGGCTCAAACAAGAAAGTAGATGTTGGTGTTGGTATGAGAAAGTGCATATCATTCTGGTTGGAGATGGCTTCAAACAGTCTAAATATGAGACACGTTTCTATGTGTGGAAGAAAGGAACCAAAATTGTCGTTGTTGCATTTTATGTTGGCGATTTTTTCATATCTTTTAATGATATGTGCCATATTAAAAAATTTGAGACTGTACTACGTAGTAGTTTTCCTACCAAAGATTTGGGAGAAGTTTCTAAATAGAGTCTGAGCATGAGAGTAACGTGGACTGAAGTGAGTGTCAAGTTGGACCAAGGAGCCTATTAGAAAAAAATTGTTATCCAAGTTTGAAATGCTAGGCTGTGTTAGTGCTAAGACTCCCAATGAAAGTGGTCTGTTGTTAGGTAAAAGTAAAGACTGTCCCAAAGATGTGATGTATCAACAAGCGATAGATGGATTGTTGTACTTGTCACTATGTACTAGACCTGATACCGCTTACGCAGTGAATGACTTGAGTCAATTTAATTATAGTTATTCTAAAGAGCATTGGCATGCTGTTCTAAGGATTTCCAGATATCTAAAAGGAACTATGGAGTTTAGAATTAATTATTCAAAATCTGAAAAGGATGTGACAGGTTTTTGTGATGCATCTTTTGCAAATGACTTGGAAGGGAGAATATTGTGCCAGGATATGTTTTTAAACTCCATAATGGTCTTATTAGATGGGAGTAGAAAGTAGAAAGTGACAGCATTATCGAGTACTAAAGCGGAGTACGTAATCATTACCCACGCATGTGAAGAGGCAGTGTTTTTGAGAGGTTTTCCTTGAGCTGTTTAGTAGATCTGGAAGTTTTTTTGTGAATAATGATAATAGTTTTCTTTTTGAGTTGTGTAGTAGATGTGGAGGTGTTTTGATGTATAATGATAATCTGAAAGTCACTCAAGTTAACTAAGCATGAAGGCTTTCATGCAAAAACCATACATATTGATGTGAGGTATCATTATAGAAGAGTCATTATGTGAGAGAGTTGTGTGGACTTGAGAAAGTGTACCTGTGCCATGTTGTCAACCAAAGATATGTTGGCTGATGTACTGACTAAGGGTCTAAGTGCACAAAGTCATGGCGAGCGTGTAAAAGGGAAATGGGAATTGGGTAACATGAGTGTCTCGATTAAGGGAGTGTGTTGTGAGGTTGCAACAGCTCATAGTACTGTAATCTGCGACATTATTCTATTTTATTTATTTATTTTTGTACGGGGTCCACATTACTGTAAGCCCCTTTGTATCCGTTAGTCCCGAATAAATGCTAATTTAGGAAGGTGTGTGTTTCATCGATCCGCCTCAATAGTTGGAAACTGAATATCTTAAATAGTGAATTAACTCCATATGATCACAATTCATAGCCTGAGTACATGGCAGAAAAATGCGTTTTCCAGGGCCTGGAAAATAAACTGGAAATTCAAAGACTGAGATGGTTTGTCTTATGAAGAGGAGGTATGGGTAACGGTTAGCCATAAAAACACAGTGGATATAGAGATTTGGAAGTAGTGAGGAGTGGTGACAAAGACCTTGACCTGACCGGAGTACCGGCAGAAATGGCACAGCATAGGTTGTATAAATATGAGAGAGCATGTAAGTATATATACACACACAACCACACTTCTACATGTCTGTATGCGAGGGCATATTTGAAAATATATACGACTACGCTATACGATACAACACAAGCTGGGTATATATATACCCATATTTAGCAGGCATCTAAGTAAATCAGGGCATAAAACACAATCTCCCCGGCCTCGGTATAATGCCTTTGTTTTTATTCCGTCTCTCTGATGCAAAATGACGAATGGGCGAACTATCATTGTCAGCACCGTGCCACTGAGCATAGGCTTACAGAAGCATTACTCTGCAAATAAGCGTCTTCCCTACAGGGATGTATCGAGTATCTCATTTTTTTTTCTCCTTTTCCTCTTCATTCCCAACATATTGAAATGAAAAATGACTCCCAATAGGAAAATGTTTGTTGAATACGAACGTCATGTAAAAACTTATTTATTTGTTGCAGGCGACATGAAGAGTAGGGATTGACTGGCTACGAGTGACATGACAGATAGTACTTTTTGCTTGGGAGTCAAATGAAAGATTCATTTGTTATCTGTGGGTGACTTGAAAGACATTTATTGTTTGTGGGTGACATGAAAAATAGGGTTTTATAACCAGTGGGTGACAAGAAAACTAGGACTTGTTGATTGTGGGTGACATGAACTGGTAACCTAAAAAGGAAGGCTATTGGTTATCAAATACATTTGCTATAACGTTAAGTTTAAAAAAAATTATATTAACATGCAAAAATCAGTTGTAAGTAAGAAGTTTTTTTTTCCCATTTCTTAAGGAGAGAGAGACGAGACAGCCGGAAAAGTACTTTTATCTAGCCCAGACCTGAAGAACGAAAGTGATTGGGTTAAAGGGGAGAAAAAGAAGCTCTCATCCAAAGGAGGAAACAGGCTTCTGATTCAAAACCACGAAGGTTATGCGGAGTCAATCCAACGATCACAAACCCACTTAATTTGCTCCTTTATTTATCTTAACCTCGCTTCGCTCCATTTCTCCAGAGTTCAGAAGACAAGTCTGACCATGGTTACGCAGAACCAATTTGTTCGCTGCAAGACGGTTGTTATTCGACTTTTCAAGGAAGGACGAATGCAGCTTTTGAATAGAAGTAGTAGGTTAAAGGACGCTGGAACAGTATAAGAAGACCGACAATTCCCAATTCTGGAGGTTTGTGTTTGGGAGGACTGGCCAAATCGGTTGACTAACGCGTTTTTTACTTCTACGCAGTATTTGTTGAACTTTAAAGTGTCATGTGTGTAGGTGGACGATAGAGTGAGTGTCAATCAGTCGTGAGGGTTTCGAGAGAACATTCAGTGTGATCTCAATGGCAAAAGAAGCACAATGAAACGATACAGTGGTAGTTAAAGCGAATCCTGGGTGGAAATAAGAGCTAGGTTTTAAGAAATGTTAAGTCTTTTATCAAAACTATCAATACGAATATTGCTCAAACATTCTCCCCAGACACGGCTAAAGAGGGAGTTTAGATAAGCAAATGTAGCTTCATACACTCAGCTTCATAGGCCTTAATTTATCCTGTCCCATGTTATAATTTTCCCAAGTTATGCTATTTACTCCAAGGCCTATTAAGCTGATATATCAGAGAGCTTCAAACACAACAGAAAAAATAGAAGGATTATGCGACAAAGAATTGAGGAGGAAATTGGTCTTGAAAGCATTAAGTCAAACCAGGTCTCAGATATCCTACCTATATCCACACTACAGACTCACATTAACCTACATGAGACTGGTGGAAGTGGACAACTCGAGGAAGTGGACAACTCGAGGACGAATTACAGATAGATAACTGCAGAGAGAGAGAGAGAAAAAAAAAAATAAAGAGTTTGAGAGAAGTACCACAAAGGCTCGAAGTGGCGGCCCGGAAACAGAAAATGAAGGGATAGAGATGCTATAGGTATGAGACCAGCAAACGTTTATATGGATATACACAATGGTCAGCAGTAGGGCAACAATAACAAAGGTTTTCTTACTTAAAACTGCTATCAAATTGATGGGAAATTAGAGGAGCAGAATATGGTCTGACAAGTGTTAAGTGCAATCGAAGCATTTGATTAACTATACAGTAACAGAAAAGGAAAATGAAATGGTGAAATAACGGGAAAGAGAGTTTAATGCGAACTAAAATCATTAGAAAAGGAAAATTTCAAGACGAAAACTGCTTTCGGCAGACACTGTTGTTTGCCTTTGACAAATACATGTGTACAAGGATCGTTTACCCTACGCCCCACTTTCAGAACATTTGGCATCACTTAGGGGTCACTGAAAGACAAACTACTATAATCTACATTACAAATAAATTACACAAATCATCAAATTTCACATTTTCAAGGTATTATGAAAGCTTCTTAATGACACTTCTTTTTTCATATCTCAACAGCCGAAGGTTACTAACTTCACTCATAAAATTCTACCAAAACGAGATCTTGATACAAATCAAATCAATCTCATAAGTCTGTTTGAAATCAGGCATGATCCTTTCCTATCTTGATCAGTAAAATTAGAAATCAGGTATGATCCATCCCTTATATCTTGATCAGTAAAAAGAGGTAATACTAACTCTGGTTGTGACATAGAGAACCTGACAAAGCTATCGACTTCGGTACATGACCTTCC
>NC_087219.1:54557417-54592417 GCF_015104395.2 Macrobrachium nipponense | reverse complement strand
ATAAGGTTATCATCGAATTTATACATTTATGACCTTGTCTCTCCCGGCTACCGAATTTTGCTTTGGTTCAGCCTCGGCCAACGTAATGAAGCGTATGATTTTACAGGTAGCAACAAGAACGAAAAAAGGGGGCAGGAGAACATACTGCACAATGAAAATGCCAAAATTTGCGAAGAGGCAATAATTCATCACCGGTGCGATACGTTCCTAATTCCTCGAATTCACGGAGCACACTAGAGGGCCAATTGTGGTCTGGATCACAGCAACTTAGTGGTTTGGCGCGCAGGGATTCACAAGGAACTCGTTATAAAGGACCACCCAAAATTTAATGCGATCGTTACCATGTCTCTAATATGCATATATGTAAACCAGAGCGACCGAAGAGCGCTACTGAACATACAAAAGGGATAATCTTCTTTGCAGGGGCCTCTTTAACATAAGTGAATATTTAGGTTCAGAAAGGTTAAGAGATGTAGTTTTGGGAGCGAATGGATTATTTAATGGGCAATGACAACATCATTCCAATAGAAGTTAACAGCTGTAACAGAAAGACTAACGTACCTGATTAGAGTCGATACCTGTTAGCAATTATTTGTATTCTGCCATCTTCATTTGATGCCAGATAAAAAGTGAATAAAAATTCACGCAAAATCTATCTTAGGAGACGCAGTGCATCCAAACTTTTTGGGGCATTATTTCCAACAAAAATACAAAAAAATAAAAAAAAGTTCATATTCTCTCCGAAATTGTTCTTTTTATAGAAGGTAATTGGATGCAACATCGCCACACTTAACGGAGTGAAGTTTTTCTTTCGCTGAAGTATGTCTTATGGAAGAAATGATTAGCGAAAAAAAACCCGCGGACTACTTCCGGCAAGCTATCACCGTTCCCGTTAGGTTTTATCTTCTATCGTGAAAATCATTCTGGTCTGGCGCAAGATGCTTGGTCTGGCACTGAAATGAATTCTATAAACGTATCACCTCTAAGTCTTGAAAATGCTTGCGAATTATTCTCTAACCATCGAAATTATAGGCTGCTCATCTACCTTTCTAGCGAAAATTCAAAATCTTCTCAGTTTCCTATCTTGGCGGATTAGTTTCTGTTTGAAAAAAACAGTTATACTACTCATCTCTCGAGCTCTGCTCTCTTTAATTAGCTAGATTTTGATCTCTCTACGCGAATCAGCATGTGACTGGAAAAATGGCTAACATATTAATGCCTTTTTTTTTGCCGTACTCAAACCGAACGTGTGCACATTATACATATTGAACATAATTATGTGGCTAACCAAGGCAAGGCCCGCTGAGAACATCATGCCTATCATATACATAATAATATTAGGTTTTATTATTTATATAGATTTTTGGCATTATGCCAAGCACTGGGGCAACTAAGGCCATTCAGCGCTGAAACGGAAATTGACAGTAAAAGGTCTGAAAGGTGTTACAGAAGGAAAACCTCGCACTTGCACTATGAAACAATTGTTAAGAGAGGGTGGAGAGTAAGATGGAAGAAAGAGAATATGAAAGGAGGTACATTAAAATGAATGAAAGTAGTTGCAGCTAGGGGCCGAAGGGACGCTGCAAAGAACCACAAGTAATGCCTACATTGCACCGAATGAGGTACACTGACTGCGCTACCCGTACGGGAGATAATAATATTAGGGCATTCTTTGGTATGGAGTATCAAAATAGTATTCACTTTCACTTCTGGCATCTCCAAGGTATTCAACAGGTTTAATACAAGGTCCTCTAAGATAAGCTTCTTGTTTGAAAACTATCTACTAACTTCTATCGTTCCTCTATGGAATCTACTGCTATTTGAAACTGAATATGGTTCCCCTCTCCTCACTCAGCGATATTCATCAGGAATCTATTACCTCCCCTTCTCTTCTCCTTTTCTTTATCAGCGCGATCTTTCCCAGCCAATCTTTTCTTCTCTTCATGTTTCCGTATCAATTCCACCGCAATGTCCCTCCTCCTTCTCTTAACTTTCGACTAGGAGAATGAAACATCTAGATTTGGATTACATAGTTTTGGAAAAGAGAGTTTCTACCTATATCTCTGCTAAATCTCCTTCCCATTTCCTCAGTTGTATCATTCACCAAAATTGCTGGTGTTTAGGTTGCTTCAACTTGGTCCTGTTTGTTCTGTCCCGATCCTTGCTACAATGCGATGGAATGGAGAAAAAAATTTAGGCCAAAGGCCAAGCAATAGGACCTATCAAGTCATTCAGCGCCGAAAAAGGAATTTGAGAGTAGAAAGGTTTTCAAGTTGTGACAGGAGGAAAACCTTATATACAGTTGCACTATGAGACAAATGTTAGGAGAGGGTGGGAAGTACGACGGAAGAATGGGAATATGAATGAAGGTACAGTAAAAGGAATGAATGGGGTTGCATCTAGGGGACGCTGCAAAGAACCAACCTTAACCAATGACAACAGTGCAACGTGTGAGGTGCACTGACGACACTTCCCCCTATCGGTGGGCTCTTGCTACAGTTGCTAAATTTGTCTGCAGAAAATTAACAATTCTGCTTAAATTTTAAAGTTTTCTTCGGCCTGGTAACTAAAACTCTGTTGGTCTCACCCATCCCGGTTCGCGCCATTAATCCCATATCCGGCTTGCTGCTTCCTTCATTTCCCTTCTTGAAAGGGCCGAGGCGCAGGCAACAGATCTAATCTGTTGTTCTTCACTTTAGACAGTCTACGCCTTAGCTTAAACGGAGCCACGGCCTATCTGTCCTTTTTCTTACTCAAAACACTCGAAGCTGCAAAAACATGTCGCAATCACTGACTAAATTAAGGATATATATATATATATATATATATATATATATATATATATATATATATATATATATATATATGTGTGTGTGTGTGTGTGTGTGTGTGTGTGTGTGTGTAGAATCTACTGGTCATCTTTTTACCAGAGGCATATGTAATGCCCTCTGACTTCTCGAATTCTTCACGCCTCTTGGATACGCTTATCACTACAAGGCCTCAGATGCAAATGGAAGAATACGAATAAATTCGCATCTCCGTAGCAAGATTCGAACTCGCAACCAGAGTATCGGAACGTGACCACATTCCAATACTCAGGTTACGGAAGTCAGAATTTCTTCATATTCTTCCATTTGCGTCTACGGCTTTGTAGTAATAAGCGTATCCAAGAAGTGGGAAGAATTCGGGACGTGAGAGAGCACTTGAGCAATAACATCTTGTTGCAACCTTCTTAGTGAAATTAAAGCTCAAGGAAAATAGCCCAAAAAAAAGAAAGCTACTTCTTCAGGCTATTTTACATGAGAGGCGAAAAGTGTTAAGATGCTGGTGGTTTTATCAGGCAAGGGAGAACAACTTTCCAACATCGCTTGAACAAAAAATCGAAAGTATTTGACGGTCACAGTATATCTATAAATGAAGAAGTCGTCTCACTGAACTGTACCTTGCATTCTGGCTTTGTATGATATATTGCAAGCGCTTTGAGAATACAGACGATGCACCAAATTTATATTCTAAAATACTGAAGTGTTAATTGTCTGGCGCACAATGAATCACGGAGTCTGATCATGATACGAGACCTGCTTTCAAAAGCAAATCTTAAGTTTCGCATGAAGTCGTTTGTTCCAGTTACTACATACTTACAGACAGCTTGTTCTTAGTTATAAAGTTAAAGATATGGTCATTAGAGACTTAGTGCATCAAAAATACTGGAATTCTCCTTTGAGAAACCACACAGGATAAATTCAGACTGACTTAGGCTATACAAACATCAACAATAAGACTTTGTGGCCCTTCCACAAGAAAAGCGGCTTCTATCACCAAAATGAAAAATAATACATAAATACACCTACAACGCAATGTAAAACAGTCTCACCAGTCCTATGAAAAAGAAAAAAATTAAAAGTCGGGAAGTAACCGGAGGTGAGTACGTTTGAGAAGCTGGGGGAGGGGAGGGGGAAGGGGGAGGGGGAGGGGAAGGGAGGGAAGGTTGGATAGTGGAGGCCTGCTGTTTTGTGATGCAGCCTCGCTGATGTCAACGCACGCAAAATGAGAACATCCGTCCAAGACCCTTTTTCATTTGCATATAAACAAGCCAGATCTCAGCCCACCTGGCTGAAAGAGAAGCGACGGCTGAAATACGTATCGACTCTTAAGGAAGTTTAGAAACGGCCGTTACATAAAAACGAGTGAAATGTGAATCGCGTGATGCCTATGATGGTACGGACCGTCAGCCTAAACCCTGGAGGCTCCGTTTTTGCGCCGATAGAGGGGAATGTGAGGAGGCCGTTAGTGACATAGGCTGTCATATGTGGGTTGGAGAAAGAGATGTTAATTTATCCGGTGCATCAAGTATAGCCGATGGGATGGGAGGCTCATTACCACATTATTAATGACGTAGTTAGTGATTTATGGGCAGCCTGTTTTCTGGGGCGCTCCTCCTCTTTCTTCTTCTTTTTTTTCTGTGCCTTAATTGAGATATTGCGTAATTGCTATTCAGCCTTTCGGCCATCAATATTTCACCTTCATTTTTTTTTATCATCTTTTCTTGGTTGAGCAGTTTTGAAAAGGTGTAACGAATTCGAGGTTAATGAGTAGTTTGTCCTCCTAATTTGTATAAGTTTGCTTTTATTTACGAACATATATATCACTTGCAAGTGCTTTATATCTTTGTGTGTGCATTTCCCCCCCTCTTTCCCTTATTCCGGCCTTCCCACATCATGATAAAAGTTCCCAGCACTCGGCAAAACACAGTTTTACGTTTCTTTGAACGTTGACTTTCAGAAGTTACTTGTATCAAATTCATGAACCAGATTATCAGATGGTCTTCTTCCAACTCTTAATTCTCTATTTCAATTTCTCTCTTTTCGTCACATTATTCTATTCGGGTGTCCCCTTCTCACTCAGCCAGGCAACAAGCTTTGTTTTATCCCAAATATACGCGAAAATCTGTAGTTTCTCAGTATTGTAGCTGACTCTCAATGCGTATTTCAACTTCTTTGGAAGTAATAAAAATGTCTGTGACTGACACTAAGTTCTCATTTCCATTCAAAGCTATATTATTATTATTATTATTATTATTATTATTATTATTATTATTATTATTATTATTATTATTATTATTATTATTATTACAAGCTAAGCTGCAGCATTGGGTGGAAGAGCTTACTACAAGTCCCACACCCCCAACATGGAAAGCAACCCCAGTCCAAAAGGATATCTAGAAGTAAAGAACAAACTGTAAAACAGAAATACAAAGAGAGAGAAAAAAAGAGATAATCATCAAAGCAAAATACATACAAGACATAACAAACAAAATAGCAGGTAAGATTCATAACAGCATATGCTCAACAAATGAGGATTTGCACCAAGTTTGAACTTCTTAAGTTCCAACGATTCAACTACATGATTAGGCAGATCATTCCACATTTTGGAAAACTGTGGTATTGAACCTCACAAAAGAAAAGGCAAGAGGGTTAGAATTAACAGCATCCGTAGCCCCAGAAAAGGCAGGACTTGGAATTAACAATATATGTAGCACTACATAATGTACAATGTTGCCTGGGAAGATCTGAATGAAAATGTTCAGAGTTATGAGAAACCTTATACAGCATGCAAAATGACTAACTGAACAGCGGTGCCAGATATTAATATCAAGAGCAGAAAAAAGAAATTTAACAGAAATCAAGTTTTCACCCAACAATTTGAGTCAGCTACTGAAGACCATGAAAGAGCAAAAGAATGTTAACATTTGCTCAGGACAACGATCTCCAAAAATCTTGAGAGACTTTCTCACTATAACTCCCAAAATAAAATAACTTGAAGAAAAAAAGTCATAATGCAAAGGAACAAGCGAAAAGGGTAGCAATATGACTAACAAACTTCCAAAGCAACAGAGTTTAAATTATACGAAAATTTTAGCGAAGTTAGCAACTACCAATGGAACGGAATGGAACACTGCGTTTAGGCCAAAGGCCATGCACTGGTACCTATGAGGTCATTCAGTGTTGGAAAGAAAATTGAAAATAGGTAGGTTTGAACAGTGTAACAGTAGCCCTATGAAATAATCGTTAGGAGAGGGCAGATAGCAAGATAGAAGAAATGAAAGGGGTTACCAGCCAGGGGCCAAAGGGACGCTTCCGAATCTTGAGTAATGCCCACAGTGAGGAGCACTGACGGGGCTATCCCCCTGCAGGGCAGCTCCCTATGGAGTTAATTTGGTGGGTGAACCATGGCATAGAAATATATGAATGTTATTTCTTTATTTGCATGCTAATCTCGACTCATGACTATTAATGACCCGAAACGTCAATAGTGACTTATTTTTTGTTATGAAACATTATATCGTTAAAAAATATGGTTTCCGCGTTTCTGTTAACATACAATTTGTAAAGAAATTAGCGTCGATATCATTGTTCTAATAATGAACCGAATACTAGTTATTCACATTTTAAGTACTTATTGCTTCCAGCTAGAGATTAGTCAAAATATCACCGAAGAACAGAGCTTTGAAAAATATATTTCAATAGCAATTTTTTTTTTTTTTTTTTTTTGCAAAGAACAAAGAAGTTGATCACCATACCTCTCCGACTCAGAAGTTTGGATATGGCGTCTCAAGCAATCGAGGCTATTTTTTTTAGGTTATTCTACTTCCTGAGAAGTTTTCAGTCATTTGCAAGCCCGAAAGTTATCTGACAAAAGCTGCTGAAAGGTTTCTTTCACTTTTCTCCTAAACCAAGCGAAAGGAATCAGTCCCATTGCACGCTTTGATATGATCTACTTCTGCATAACAATTATTCAGCCGCTGCCAAGCCAACGATTGATGACCGTATTGACGGGCAGAGCAATGAGGCCTTCAGGCAGTATATATAAATATATCTGTATATATAATATATATATATATATATATATATATTATATATATATATATATATATATAATATTTCTGATATATATATATATATATATATATATATATATATCTATATATATAGATATATATATATATATATATATATATATATATATATATATATATACCAAGTACAAAAGTCCTATTAAAACACTGGTTTAAAACTAGGGACTATATTTAGTCCATACCTTTAAACCAAAGTGTTTTCATGGGCCTTTTATACATGAGACGTGTCTTGTTTTAACAGAAGAATTTATTTACATACACACACACACACACATATATATATATATATATATAATATATATAATATATACATATATGTGTATGTATATATATATATATATATATATATATATATATATACATATATAGCATAATGGCCCAATGGAGCCTCACTTAACGACAATATGGATCAACTTAGGACCTAATTACTCCTCCTCCTGAATGGCCTGATTTATGCGAACCCCATTCTTCAACATCGTCGATAAATCAGATCAATTACTATTATCAGGACCCAAGAGTTAATGAGTTATCGTCGACACAGGGGTCCCGGATTTTTCAGCTATTGAAGGTAACACGATAAAAAATCAAGTCAAAATAAAAGCTTGAATGATGCAGTGCTTGCATAATAATTAGGGTCCAAATAAGGGTTGGTGATATTTCATAGTCTGTTACCATGTAAAACGCTGAAAGCTAGTTAGGAGACTTCTGAGGAAGAGACTAGGTAATTGGTGGCATATGCGTCTATAGATGCAAAATCCCAATTTGATATATATATTATATATATATATATATATATATATATATATATATCTATATATATATATATTATATACTATAATATGTTAAATATAATACATACATATATATATATATATATATATATATATATGTTTGACTTTAAATCACGAAGAAATAAAAAAACGTGATGTTTATAAGAACAAAGTTACAGCCACGAAGAAAAATTGAAACACTGGAGATGCTAAGTAATTTTTGTCTTATTATCAAGACTTGTTCACTTAGTATCTCTAGTGTTTCAGTTTTCCTTCGTGGCTCTAACTATGTTCATATATAATATATATATATATATATATATATATATATATATATATATATATAGATATATATTATAGTGTATGCGTGCCTGTGTGTATGGCTGAAAAATAATTCACGTTCACTAACATTAAAGATCTAGTGGAAATGAGGATACCAACCAGCTACATTCACCCTTTATCTCCAACATTTGACATAAATGAAAGTTCATCAGTGGTGGAATAGAATATAGAAATTTGGTCAAAGGCCAAGCATTGGGGCCTATGAGATCATTCAGTGCTGACAGGAAAACTGCGAGTAGAAAGGTTTGAAAGGTGTTACAGGAGGAAAACTCGCAGTTGCACTACGAAACAATTGTTAGGAGCGGTAGGGAAGTAAGATGGAAAAGGATATGAACGGAGGTACAGTAAAAGGAATGAAGGGGTTGAAGCTAGCAGTCGAAGAGACGCAGCAAAGAACTTGAGTAATGCCTAATGTCTACAGTGCACCGCATGAGGTGCACTGACGGCACTATTCCCTTAAGGGAAACTCATCAGTAGTTCTGAGAATCACTGCCTGAATTTTCCTCATCTCCTTCAGCTAACTGAATTGAATTGAATATAGTATTTAGGCCAAAGGCCGAGCACTGGGATCTATGAGGTCATTCAGCGCTGAAAAGGAAATTGAAAGTAAAAGGTTTGAAAGATGTAACAGGAAGAAAACCTCGCAGTTACACAGTGAAACATTTGTTAGGAGAGGACGAAAGGTCAGATGGAAGAGAGAGAATATGAAAGGGGGTACAGTAAAAGGAATTAATGGGGTTGCAGCTAGGGGCCGAAGGCACGCTGCAAAGAACCTTAAGTAATAATATTTTACCACGTCGATGTAGACTTTATGTTCCTGACCCTTTCAAACGTTCTTAGTCCATACATGCAATGCAAGTAACTTTATGCACATCGATGTTTGTTTGTATGGTGTTTTTACGTTGCATGGAACCAATGGTTGTTCAGCAACGGGACCAACGGCTTTACGTGACTTCCGAACCACGTCGAGAGTGAACTTCTATCACCAGAAACACACATCTCTCACTCCTCAATGGAATGCCCGAGAATCGAACCCGCGACCACCGAGGTGGGACGCAAACACCATACCAAATACGCCACTGAGGCGCTTTATGCACATCGAGAGAAAGCTTAAACTTTTATATTTCATTTGTTTGTTTGTATGGCGTTTTTACGTTGCATGGAACCAGCGGTTATTCAGCAACGGGACCAACGGCTTTACGTGACTTCCGAACCACGTCGAGAGTGAACTTCTGTCACCAGAAATACACATCTCTAATACCTCAATGGAATGCCCGAGAATCGAACTCGCGGCCACCGAGGTGGCAGGTCAAGACCATACCGATCACGCCACTGAGGCGCTTTATATTTTAATTTGCATTTAACATCTACACCTCACTTCCATTAAGCAGAGTTAGTTGAATCCCTTTAAGACTCATTTCCTTCTTACATCTGTCTTCCCTCCCATCCAGATCTTCGGACGCCTTTGATGGAAATTAAATTGAACCTTTCACTTTTATGGATATTTTAGAAAACAGGTTGTTTGTAACATCTCTTCAGGAATCTGCCTCTGAAGAAAATTCCGTGCTACACTTAGTTTCTGTAGAATCGCTTCGTCATTTCAGCTCCTAAAGCTTTATGTATGACATTTCCGACCATGGTTGGAGTACGGACAACCTATAATAATAAATTCCGAGTGGATCTTTCTTGTTAGTCTGCCCAGGGTTGGGGCAGGGTAGGTAGGGGATCGGGAGCGTAGGGAGAATCATGACAAGCAGCGCCGGGTTCAAGCACATCGTAGCACGCACCATCAAACTCGTACTTTTATATTTGGGGTGTCTCATCCTTTGCCTCCTCCTCGACAGGATGACCAGACCAGTGATCCTACTGTCGCTTCATCTATCGATCGCCCCTACCCCAACCCCACCTCTCTCTCTCTCTCTGGACCCTGAATGAACAGTAAAACCTGTTCCTAGGGATAAGTGAACACACGATGTCTCCTCGGATGGACTAACAAGTCTTTAGGACATCCTAATCCTTGTAACTCCTTGTAACTCTCTCTCTCTCTCTCTCTCTCGTTTTTACAGGTACTATTTCGGTCATTGTAGTGTTGAGCTCGTGGGGTCTCCTGTGAGTCCTTCTTCGCTCAGATGACCTTGTATCACCGTCAGATAAGTCCTCTCACTATTCTTTGTGGTATTCAATCATCTTTTGATTTACACAATTTTACCTTTATTTATTTATTTATTTTTACTGACGAGATTAGGTTTCACCTCCTAATTCTGCTTTTCCTAGCTCTTGCTAACGTTCAACCGGCATCCTTCTTCATTCCTTTATCTTGTTTTCATCTGGTCTGGGCTAAGAGGCGCATTTGGTTGTCTAACCCATTTAGCCTTTGCCACCCTCATTTCTTCATAATTTTGGGGGGTGTTTACCTTATCCCTAACACTAAAAGTACTAGTACCATACTAATTTACTCCAAAATGCTTATGTAATCAATCATTTTAACTCCTGTAAAACATATATTTGCCTGTGTATATGCACACACACACACACACACACACACACACACACACACACATATATATATATATATATATATATATGTGTGTGTGTGTGTGTGTGTGTGTGTGTGTGTGTGTATGAGTGTGTGCATATACACAGGCAAATATATGTTTTACAGGAGTTAAAATTATTGATTACATAAGCATTTTGGAGTAAATTAGTATGGTACTAGTACTTTTAGTGTTAGGGATAAGGTAAACACCCCCCAAAATTATATATATATATATGGGAGAGAGAGAGAGAGAGAGAGAGAGAGAGCGAGAGAGAGAGAGAGAGAGACTGACTTACAAATAAGGTCGATTCGCATACCGGCTACTTCGGAGATAACTTACAGACCAACCTGATCGCTGAGGGGCCGTTCTACAGGCCACCTCTACATCTGAGGGATTGTTCTTCATCATAATTACAACTGTTCATTTAAAAGATAAATACTGTTTATGAAAACTTCAAATTGATGACTGATGATGATAATGTTTCAGCTAAAAACTGCTCCTTTGAAAGGTTCAAAATATTCACGCAAGAAATCAGGTTGCAATGCTTAGGTTAAGGCCGGTATGGCTTTACACATCGGAAATTTATCATCTTGAAAACTGAACGATAAACCCTCCGTTTCCCAAAACAGTAACCTTATGCATTTGGCACTGAATAATAATAATAATAATAATAATAATAATAATAATAATAATAATAATAATAATAATAATAATAATAATAATAATAATAAAAATAATAATAATAATATACCATCTTGTGAACTGAATGATGAACTCTCAGTTTCGTAAGCTTTAGCAATGGGCACTTCATAATAGTAATAATAATAAGAAGAAGCATTATTATTATTATTACTACTTGACCGACCCAGCGCTGCTTGGGATAACTCTGAATGACAACTGATAAACTTGCTCCCTCTCTCTCTCTCTCTCTCTCTCTCTCTCTCTCTCTCTCTCTCTCTCTCTCTCGCTTTTTCCATCTGTCTCCTACCTAACACCAGCTCTACTCTCTCTCTCTCTCTTTCTCTCACTCTCTCTTTCTCTCTCCAACCATATCTGTCTCTTTCCCTCTTTCTTCTCACTAATACCAACTCTCTCTCTCTCTCTCTCTCTCTCTCACCTTTTCCTTCTTTCTCCTACCTAACACCCCCTCTACTCTTGCTCTCTCTCTTCTCCCAAACACCCGCTCTTCTCTGTCACTGTCTGTCTGTCTCTCTCTCTCTCTCTCTCTCTCTAACCCTCCCTGTCTTTTTTCCTCTTTCTTCTCCCTAACACCCCGTCTACTCTCTCTCTCTCACTCCCTCTCATTCTCTCTCTGTCAACCCCCTTCTCAAACTCCAACCTCAGTGGCGTCACTAGAGGTTAAATTTTGGGGGGCTGGAACCCTACCAGCTTGAACGTATTCTTACAGAAGAACAAAACTGTTTAAAAAGGTAAAAGAATACGGAGCTATTTCTCTCATAAAAAATAAATAAAAGTAGAATAATAAGCCACATTGATTACATGAAGTATATTGCATCTAACTTAATTAAAATTAGAGATAAACGCCTTGTGGTGGATTCACCTGAGTTTGACTGTAAAGATATTGGGAGAGCTGCAAATCTATCCACTACCTTATCTAGATTAAGGGAATCCACTACAGTTTTCTCAATAGAAATTGTGCCTAGACTCGTCAGTCGTTCCTGGCCCATTGATGCCCTGATGTAAGTTTTGACCAATTTCAAAACAGAAAAGGATGGCTCACATTTGGCATTACTGACAGGGAAAGTTAAAGCCACATGCATAAAAATTCCAAAGTGTGGTGAAACCTTCCTTCATTGGTTTCAGTTTATCCAAAGCATCAGAAACAGATTTCACATCATCCCGTAGTGTTCTCTGAGCAATAAGTAGTTCTGCATGGAGGCTTTCCGTTTCAAGTTGAGTACAGTAAGGTATTGCAAGTCATTTTCATTTAAGAAATTTGGAGATGATGGGTGGCAAGCAGCTACACCAAAGAGGATACTTTTTGGTTCATCAAATCTTTTGTCTAAATTCACTGAGTACTTTGTCAAAAATAGTGATATACAGAGACCTTTTACAGTAGGCTTTCGGATCCTCAACCCTTTCAAAAGTGTCTCGTTGGCCTGTGCTTTCGATTACAAAGGATTCCAACAGATGTGAAGATGTTTTCCTTTTGCTTGAAGACTGACGGAAAGTTGAAGTTATATTTTTCTCAGTAGCAAAATCAATTGATTTTTGCCAAATGGTGTTGAAATTGTAGTCTGTTGTTTTTTTTTTTTTTTTTTTTTTTTTTTGTCGCTAATAATTTCAAGTGTTTCTTGTGCCATGCTAAGTGCTGCAGCAAGTTCCATATTCTCATTCTGCCATGTCTTTGATAGTGGGGTTGTAATATCAAAGACTGTCTCAAACTTATTCAAAGCTTGTAGGAATCTTATTTGGTTTCAATACACAGGCTATGCTTCCTACACAAGAGAAGATACTAACACCAGAACTATGATTTCTGAGTATCCATAGATTAATCAAGGCAAATGTACATGCACTGTTACATGCTACTACTATTGCGTAATCCGACAACATGAATTTAATGTCACGCAATTGCACTATTTTTGTTTCTTTTCCACGTCTTGTTTATCATCCATATATCACGTAGCACCTATCATGGGCCTAGAAATTAACTGATTACCAAACACTCAAACCATTACACAAACATCACACTTAACACCAAGATGTAAATCGATTACTAAATACCAGACAGCACTACGTTCCTACAGAGCGGGAAGTAAACAAACCGTAATAGCAACGACTCATCGAGCCCCTGAGTCTGAGAGTGCAGTATGTGTAAGGAACATGTAACGGATTACATGAAGTAAGCATCTGTTAACGCATGGGAATTTGAAAATGTCGTCAAAATGCTCTTCACTGGTTTTAATGAAATTTGTAAATCATTCAGTTAGCTTACCTGCCTAAGTATGTTCTAAAGAAATACTTCTTACTGAATTATCCCCTGACTGCGGTCTATGACTTTCCTTGGATATTTGATATGGCTGCTAAATTGCTAATATCTGAGGTTTGCATGTTGATTAGGGATACTGTAAGTTTCTATGGGACGTGTTGGGTCAGTGTTTATGGCGGGGTGCCCAGCCCCAATAACCCCCTCTTGATGACGCCACTGTCCACCCTCTTTGATGCTTACCCTATAGTATTATTTTCCAAATGATAAGTCATATGTATACAGAAATTATGTATGATAAATTCGTAAAGTAACTAAGTCTACGGGCATAACCAGCCCGTTTTACAGGCAGACCCAGGTCCGTTTCAGAGAATTCCCTCTCACCCCCACCCCTTTCGGAGGGGAGGAGGTTGGATGAAACCCCATTATAAACTATCTTAGGGGTCCCCACTCTGACCCTGCCAAGTTTCATGCCCATCAGACCAGCCGTTTGGCTGTGATTGAAGGACAGACAGACGGACGGATGGATGAACAGACATAACCCCCATTATAGTAAGATGATTATTATTTTTATTATTATTCTGTTGAATAAAATGGCAGAACTCGGCAAATTAATCTTATATATTATCTTTTCCATCTTTCTTATTATTCGCTTCTCTGGCTCACCGATACTTCTTGATATTTGGCCAGTATTCATATTAGGAGAAATCTAAATAATACTGAGTGTGATATTTTCTTCTACTACTGACCAGCCAAGAAGATGACCTACGAGAAGGTCGAAACATTGCGATAAGCCAGCTACACCAGCAATAATACCAGCTGAACACAAGAAACGACCCCAGTCTGACACTGACCTCGCTTTTGCAATAATATCAACACCGACGACAACCCCTGCTTGACCTGGACCCGGTATCCCCATTTCAGTACACCAATATACTGATAATACCAGCATTGACTGCAAAATCCTGTTCTAAATAAAATATCACATTCAGCATTATTTATATTTCTCCCAATATGAATATTGGCCAGCTATTCAGAAGTATCGCTGAGCCAGAGAAGCGAGTAATAAGAAAAATATTAAAGATAAGATTAATTCGCTGAATTCTGCCATTTTATTCACCAGAATTTGTTTAAAAGACGATCATCTTCCTTAAATTATGAGTAAATATAAGATTATCACAAGGAAGCGGGACGAGAGGGGAAAAAAGGAATAAAACAACCCGGGGAACTCGAATATTACTGATACATCACAACTGTTGTAATTTCGGCCAAACCGACCGCGGTTTCGGTTACCTCAAGCTGATAGAAAAGCTTACCTGACAGGGAACGATAGAATCCTCGATGCTGTTTAAAGGGATACAATCATTCCTAACGTCTCTATTACGGAATGATTGATGGTCCTCTATCGGGAGATCAAATCGCAGTGAATTCTCTCCGTCAGCCGAGCCATCCAGTTATTTGCAAGTATTTAAAAAGCCATCAGCGAGGTTCAAAATAAAGGTGATTGATGGGTACAAAGGAAGGTTAAACTATCTTATAAGGAGAGGAATTTGATTAAACGCTCTGGGCTTTTTTTTATTTATTGCGTTTAGATAGTGAAAGTTTTTCCAAGTGATTCTGAATGCTGAGGATCTTACTGGCTGATTTGTATCATATTTTGGCGTCACAAAGACGAGCTCTCGCGTTGATCTTCCTATAAGATGAAATAAAACTTTGCCTAATTTACTGCTTTTACCCCGGCAAACATGTCCCCCAAAAAGCCATGTTTCATTATTTTCCTCTTTTAAACATCATTTGGGATGGAGAAGAACCAAATACTCTTACATATATACCCAGGCACGAGGAAAACACTAATCAAAAATAGAATGGAAAAGGAAAACAGCGAAGGATTAACCAGAAAACCCGATAGCTTGCCACCTGAAGGACCGAGGGCTACTGGAGTAAAAGGAAGGCGAAGCTAGAAGAGAATTCCACAGCCTGGCATTGCAGAGGAAGTATCAGTCACCGAAATGGTTGACAGGATGGGACACTATTGCCCTTGAGGAGGAATGCCCAGGGAAAAGACGTTGGTAAAGAATTGGGGGCTGAGGAGGCTGAAATTCTTCTCCTAAAGTACCAGACAGACCTGCCGTTTTTATACCGTTCTTGCTAATGTCTCTACGCAATTCAAATTCTTAATTCATCACATCAGTATCAATATTCTTTTCCATTCGATATTCACATCCGCACATCGCTTCTTTAAAGGAGGTCTGGCTAAATAGTCCCTTTATACGTTCCAGTTTCGCCTCGGCGGACAGAGGCTTTGCCCTAGACCAATAGCATGCCAATACATAAGTTTCCTGTGCATTTTCTCTTCATTGCTCTTATCAAGCCGCTGAAATTTTGCTACACAGTACTGTTCATCAATGGTTTGTCCCTTTCTCAAGTCATCTAATATAATAAGCATTCTTAAGTCGCAAAATAATGACTCCGACACTGCCAATGATGCTACTTGTTTAAGTGGAGATTCAAATGTTCCATTGCAAGAAAAAAGCGTCAGGGCAAATTCGAGATTGACCAGCCGCTTTTTACGATAATATTTATGATACCCATCTTGCAGACAGCTTACTCATCCCTATAAGTTAGTCGAGATAGTTTGCAATGATGGTTGTGGTCTCCGTTTTCTGTTTCCTTGTCGAACATTTGTCATCCAATCGCATGCTATGAATAGCATGAACATAATTGTGGACGGATGATGTTTTTGGACGTCCTACCCAGTCAAAAATTTTGTAGCCCACTTCTAAATGGTGTGGAGTAAAAAGAGAAGACCTCACGAACTTTGTTCATCATATCCTCTTAGAAATAGTTTAGGGGACATGACGTTCTTTTGCAGATGATCTTTGGCCACATTTTCCAATCTCTTATATTTGTATTCTTTTATCTGGAACAGCTCTTCGAACAAAATCGTTTTTTTTTTTTACTAATCTTCGAACTTCTCATACCATCATTTGCTATTGCTATGCCATCTTCCTGCCCTCCTATAATCACAAACACTCCATGCTGACAGGTATAACATGTTTGAGGAAGATATTCTGTTCGAAAAATTTGAAAATATGACTACCCTGAATCCGCAATACACCCTTGCACAGAAACAAGATCTGAGGATGTTCTGGATGAAGTGGCATACTATATTGCACACATTACGTAACGTTGGAGAAACTCGTGCCGTCTCGTTGTTTTTAAAAAAAAATTAAGAAAAAAAAAGACTGGGTGTCGGAGGCTGGGGTGAGAGAAACCACGACCACTGCAGGTCACACGCCCTCTCCAAGAGCCGACAATTAAATATGCGGGATGGCGAACGTGGCACCTTATCGGAACTCATCGGAGACCGGAATCAATAAAGGCAAGTATAAGGAGGAGGGTGAGGACCAGCCTAGAGTCTTCGTAATGGCGGGAAATTTATGCCTCTCGCTCGTCACTTAACTTAGGCCCACTACCATTTCTTCACTGCGTCCATCCCTCCTCCCCCATCGCGTCGCGCTAAGGATACAGTCGGGGGAAACAAAATCCTCGCTACGGTGGCCACTTGTATGTTTATTGATCGTAAATATACAGCTTAATAATGCATAAACACAGACGCTATGGTCACTTGCAGCGATTAAGATCTGACGGTTCCGTCTCTAATGTTTGGTTATTCTCGTAGAAGCTGACACGAAAAAAAGACGAGAGATCCGAGAAGACAAGACGAGTATGAGAGAGAGAGAGAGCGAGAGAGAGAGACAGAGAGAGAGAGACAGAGAGACAGAGAGATCAGTCAATGTGACACTTGCATCATGAAAGATGGTACCACCTCTCACCACTACTATCATTATAAACAGAGGGAAAAATAATTTTCATCGATATGCAAGACTTCTCGATTCTTCAAAGGTGGGAAAACATAAAAGAATAAGAATTTTCCTCTACAAATTGGTTACGTTATTAGTAATTCTATCCTCCCCCTCCCCTCCAACATTCACGCCAATACATTATACATGTAGGAAGTAAAAAACAATACGAAAACAATGGGGCAGGCGATTAAAAATGAAAGCTTAATATTGTATCTATTTCATTCGTAACGACTATTCCACACAAACCTCAACTCCTCGAATTTAGAAGTAGCTACAAATCTAGTTTTTGCATTTATCTTTTCTACGTAAAAAAGCAAAATAGACGTTCTCAGAGTGTCAACTAAGAAATAGCAATAAAGCCTACAATAAGTACATCTGAAAACAATTCATTCTGAATTCTGATGGCTAACAAAATACAAATATAAAGCTAATAGATGAAAACGCGATTTTTCATTCATATCAAAACAACTGGAATTAATCTGCATGTTAGTGATCTTTAAGACACCAGGTGGAGGTAAATAATATTTTTTTATTTATGAAGGATATAAAACGCAAAGATATCTCGCCAACAATCTAGAAAGGAAACTCCCAGAGGTGAACGCCTAAGGTTATTTTAAATCAGGGGTGTCAAACTCATGGCCCACGGGATGGTCTTAAGTGGCCCACGAGGTGCCAAGAGTTTTTTCAACTCGAGCTACTGTAACTGTCAGAACTGAGGAAAATTTAACTCAAGTTACTAAACTGTTAAAACGAGGCATAAATAAGTTTTACTTTTCATTCATATGACAATAATTTATTAATTTATTTCATATTATAATTGCTGGCAATAAGGCTCTTTTATTGCAAATCTTAATAAATGAGTCATATGGAATAAAGTATAAGTAATTACCAAATCTTTGATGGCCCTCGAGACCATAACCAAGAGCATAATTGGCCCTCGAAAGGATTTGAGTTTGACACCCCTGGTTTAAATATTCAGAGGCGCTTTCCAGAGAAAGTCACGCAATCTCTCAGTAAAGCGCCCACCTTGTTTCTTGGTGGCAGACTCGCTCTATCCCGATATCAGGTAATTCAGATGCGTTTGACCACTTATAAAATGGTAACATCGTGAATTTGAGTTCTTTTCTTATTTTCGGTCATTCTGATTGGAAATTTTTTATCTCCGATTTCGGCGAGAAGGCAAATCCTCTCGTCGAGTGTTTTCTGTTATTTATTTGATAAGTAATACCTGCTCAACTCTTCAAGCTACAATAATGAATTGTTTCAGCAGTTTCGACAAACAGACTTTCCATCAACTGACCTACAGAGGATCGTATTGGAAGAACTATACTCTGTTTATTTCCATCTGTCCATCCGCCTGTGGTGTTTGCGCATGGTAACACTGCGTTCCGGGCTTTAAATAATATCCTATTTCGAATATTAACGGTGCAATTCGCATAGTGTAAATTATTAAAACACTTTTCAGTTGCAAATGTACACACAGATATCCTTTTATTTACCTAAAACTTACACATAGCGTAACTATTTAAAGCCCGGGATGCAGTGTTACCATACGCAAACACCACAGGCGGATGGACAGATGGAAAAAAAACAGAGTATAGTCTTATAGCAATTCACCTACAGCCCTTACAGCCTCAGTCAAGAATGAGGAAGACTGTGAGCAAACATCACACGAAGGACAGTAAGGATAGAAACATTTTATGAGAGGAGAATCGTCTGCATATGACCCGACGAGACACGGAGGTTGATTGATTTAATAATGGTCTATGAAATTCTGGTCCAACCAAACACTGGGGCACTTTTGGCCATTCTGCCCTGAAGACTGGGAAATAGGGAGATACTGAGGTTGGGCACCAAGACCGAAGAAAGTCAGCGGGAACTGGGGAAGAATAAAACACTAAAAAGTAGGTGCAGAAACGGGCCGAAGGGACTCCGTAAACACCTTTTGGTAATGCCTACAGTGCACGCGAGGAAATGGGAATCTGAAAAAACGGCAGATCGATAAACAAGGAAATACTCCGTATCTGTACGCTTTCATGACAGGGACGCTCATAAACAAGAACGGGAGCAACACGAGCAACACCAGTGAAGAAGTCAGAAAAAGCATTGGAAAGAATATGGCCTGCGGAGAAAGTGAGCGAGCAAATTGAGCCTACTTTGATGTGAAAAGTCAAAAAAGAGAAATGCCACATTTCTTGATCTGAGGTAAGTTATTGCATCTGCCGGGCTAAATCAAATCTCAGACTATTTTCAATAAAACAAATATTAAGCAAAACACAAACACTGGAAAACAAAATAAGAAGATAAACCTTTACAAATGAAAAATTCTTTGAAGGAGTTATTTTCAAGAGGTACTGTGTACATTATTCAACTTTAAATAGCATTATAGTATTCCTAAATGTCTTGCATTGTTGGTCTGAAAAGACTTCTTGTAACTTTCATAATTCTCATCAAATATCTGCTTTTGAAATACATTCTCTCTCTCTCTCTCTCTCTCTTCTCTCTCTCTCTCTCTTCTATTTACGTTTAAAACGAAAAACCAGACAAGAAATAAATGGATTGGAAACTAGAACTGAAAGAAAGACAAAACACATCCCATTGTTGGGGGAACTTTCTTTAAATACAAAGATATGTAACACGTGGAAATAAACTGCCACTAGAAGTTGCAAACCAAGCAACAGTGTGGAAGAGTTTTAAAAAGAAAAGCTAGACAAAATCATTAGGTCACTGTGAATGATAACAGATAAAAAACCTGTTCCCAGGAAGATAAGTGGAGCAACACACGATGTCTTCCTCGGAATGGAACTAACAAGTCCTTTGAGGACATGCTATGCCTTGTAAACATCCTTGTAAACTGGTTGGCCTTTCAAGAAAGTTAAAATATTTTAGGCCGATGTCTTTTTTGATCCCCACGTATAATATCTACTTTGCTCAGTTATATGATGTGCTTAACGCAGTGACATATTTTGCTTATCCTCACACGAATAAAATTTTTTTTAGTTTACTTATAAAAAGCTGCTCTAACAAATATCACTAACAAACGAATCCGTTCAACTCTTCACAATGAGATAAATTATTTCCAAACTGCTCTGTTTCGGTAACGTGTTCCTTAATCTCTACCAGTAAGCTTTCGAGTTTTCTCTCTACTTTTGTGTGTTCAGATCACCATTTCAATAGTCGGATCTAATACTTTATATCGGGTAAAGCTTCCTCGTGTTCCTTTTAGTGGATGCATACAGTCGAGTACCTCAGTCGGGTTGCAAAGGTTAGGTAGACATCCACAGCTGTCGTTTTTGAATCATAAATAACCGAAACGCACTGCTTCTCTCGCCAGAATACACCAGAAAATAAATGCGCCACGAAGTTGCAATATTTCATCAAAAAAACTAAAACGCAAACAATTGGCAGCGCCAACAGATATGGAAATGGCGGTGACTGGAAGGGGTGATAAAGTAGGAGGAGGAGGAGGAGGTGGGGTGGGGTAGGTGGGTGTGCGTTTTGGGAGGCTGGGGAACGGACCAAGAGAGGAAAAATGTCGATAATGACGAAGCAAAGGAGCTGCAACGGAGTGCTCCCATAATCTACGCCTTTGGGAGATCGTTGCGAGGGAGATACCCCGCCATTACCAACAGTCTCCCGCCGAGATCTTTGCAATTGCCGCGCAATATAGGAGGTATAATTGTCTTAATCCTGCCGCATCGGTGATCGATTCATGTCCTTGCGATCAACTGGGCGTCAGCTGTTTCCAGGCAGCACGGAATAGATAATTATGCAATTGCTCGTAATCAACAGCAAGGAAGGAGTGCAATTTCACTTCTGATCAGAAACGTCCGAAGATCGCAGGAATATTTAGAGGAACCTGCAGGAGGAAGTAAAAAACGAGAATATGTATCGATGGATTAAACACGATGCTAAAATTAGCTTTGGATGGTAAAGGTCGGACAATTTCTGCTCTACAACTCCCTTCTAACAGCTATCGTAAACGCGGCGTTGTTACTAGAATTACATGGGTCTATAAGACCAAAATGCTAAAGTATGGCGAACTCTGGAAATAATAAATACGTAAATTGCCTGTACCCCGATTTACTGATTAGACTGCATGGATACCATTCTTGTTAATGTAACATATTATGGTCTCAGAACAGCAAATTAAAGAATTTATATATATATATATATATATATTTATATAATATATATGTATGTATATATATATATATATGTATGTATTGTATGTATGTATGTATATATACTATATGCGAATACCACAGTTAGAATAGGCAAGAATAAAATTCGTTGCCGAGCGCTTTCGTTCGTCCTTTAATAAGACATGTCGACAATGTCTCATTAAAGGACGAAAGATATTATATATATATGATATATATATATATATATATATTTTATATATATATATATATATATATATATATATATATATAGATATATATATATATACAGCAACAAGAGCGTCTGTGAAATCGCCTCTCAATTTTCATCCAAGTATAGATCCGAGTCTTGTAACTCTTCTGGGGCCTGCAAGAGATCAGCTGACACTATCACATGGTATTCTTCCATAAGTTGTGCTTAGTATATGTCTAAGTCATCTATCCTTAATCTCTTCCCCTTGACCAAGGGTGTTGAGTCTTTGGTCGATGGGTGATGGTGTTTTTAATTTTGTGGTGTAGGTGAGAACATTGTTGTCTGGTTGAATTTTTTACGGGATTGTGCCTTAGACAGGGGCAAATTTTATGCTTTACTAGCGTTCGGAAATGTCCTTCGCTGTGAGGTCCCACTTTTGGAGCACCTGCAGTAGCTCTCTTACCGGGTAAGGAAACAAGCATTGGATCAATGCCAGGAATTTTTCTATTCTCAAATTCATTACATTAACTAGTGTTTTGCGGTGCAATATGTCTTTTTCCCACCTCCTTTCAGTGTGGGAATCAGCTATGTAATTACTTGGTAAATTAATTTCCCCTTCACCATTACCTCATCTACACATGAAAATGTCGTCGTTTCCATTTTGCTATCATTCCCTATTTTATCATGCCACTTGACTCCTAATATTCTACTCAAGTTGCCTATTCATATCGACAAAATCTTTTAGACATAAGCTTCACTATCGTGCCCATGGAGGTTCATGTCTGTTGAACAATATAGACTTTTGTAGTACACAGGCTAATATTTAATGTTAATTATGTCTGCAGTTTCAATCTATTTGATTTCCCATTGTTATTCAGCCCGTCCACTGTTTAATTTGGGTTGTTTAGTCGTATTCCAATTCAAGATAACATGCTATTGGAAACTGCTATCCCTGAATATTTAAACAAAATTAAACTTTATAAAACCTTTCTCAATCCAGTGTTACTTCATCCTTTTGCGCGTACTCAAAGCTTCGTAAAATCTTATGGTTTGATTTGATTTTATGAAATTTAGGGAATCAAACCAAGCACTGCGGTGCTTTCAGCTATTCAGTGCTTCAGACTGTGAAAAGGAGCAAAAGTGGTTGAGGTGAGCAGTAAGACTAGAGAAAATAACGGAATGGAAGTAAAAGGCTGGAAACTGAGTGTAGCTAGGGCCCGAAGGGATGCTCCAAGCATCCTCTAGTATTACCGTGCAGTGCACGGCGGTAGGAGCAGAGTCAAGGAACTAACACCACCCCTCTAAGTTTTTATAACACAACTCCAAGAGTCTTGACTTCATTCTTTGGTGTATTCATGCCTTCCACAGTGTCTGGTACATACTGATAAAATAATCACCATCACACCTCTCATTCATGACCTTAGAAAAATGTTGTGTCCAGGAAAATATTGGCTCATTTTACTTTTTCACCCACAGATGTCTCATGTATAATTTTGTGGGCTAGCCTAACACCGATACCATTTCCTGGGTACAAGGATTTTCCAGATATTCTAAGTAACCTCTGTGGCCGCTGCGTTGAACTTCATTGACTAAACTTCAATACTTATCTTTAATCTACTTAGCACTATTCAGCTCGTCTTTAAAATATTTCTACACTTAACTTCGGCTTTTGTTTATCTGCACAGTACTCCACGTCATCCGATATTTACGAGCGCCCGCGCGCACACACACGCGCACACACACACACACACACACACACACACACACACATATATATATATAGTATATATATATATATATATAATCTGAAAGGTCTCATTACGACTGGATTATCCTTCATTAAGTCAAATCAGTATAGGTTAGTCAACTTCTGAGGTTTCATGCCACAAAAGAGCAAAAAACCAACAGCATTTCGTTAATACTAATAACTAGCAAGCACTAGACTTGTCATTGTAATAAAAAGCTGGCCTGTGTGAAATTTTGCAGCATTTTAATTCCAAGAAAGTAGCTAAGAACAACAGATCTTGATGTAGTAGTTGCTCACTCAGTTCCAAAGTCGACAGCTTACTGTATCAGTATCTTATTAAGCCATGCAGTTTAAAGAAAGGATACGCTTAGCCTGCGATGTATGAATCTAACTCAGTCATGACAGAAAATTAGTTGGGAATAAACCTCAAAGCTTACAAAATATAGAGGTAGGTATCGGAATCAGATTCAACTGAATAACAGGCTTGGGAACGAACTCACACCTGACTCAATATCAGGTTGGAAATCAAACTTAACAGAATATTAGGTTGGAATTCAAACTCAGACATAACAGAATATTAAACCGAGAATTAAAATCAGACCTAACAGACTATTAGTATCAGGCTGTGGAATGGAATCAGACCTAACAAAATATCAGGTTGAGAATCGCAATCAGACACGAGAGGATATCAAGTGGGGAACCGAACTCAACCCTAATATAAAAAAAGGAGCCGAGCTCAGACCTAACAGACTATCAGACGGGGAATCAAAATTCAAACCTTGCAGAATATTGGGCTTGATATCCAGTTTTGATCTAACAGACTATCAGGCTGAGAATCGAACTCAAACCCACCTGCATATAACAGCATTTTAGAATGGAGACATAACAACATATTCGAATGGGGACGTAACAGCATGTTAGAATAAGACCTAACAGCATTTTAGAATGGGGACCTAACAACATATTAGAATGGGGACCAAACAGCATATTGGAATGGAGACCTAACAGCATGTTAGAATGGGGACATAATAACACGTTAGAATGGGGGCATAACAGAGTATTAGAATGGGACCTAACAGTAATTCTTAACTCACCGTGAATTTATAGAACCTGCCTACCAGACTTAAAAACAAATCCTACATAATTTTCCTTTTGAAAACCACCAGAGTCCATTTATTTAGTTACAATAAAGACTAAAGACTGGATCTTCATTAAAGACAGTTTTTACAGAGGATTTGTGAACTACTTAAGGTTAGAAGACCACTTTACAGACACCAGTATTGCAAAGGCACAGAATGGAGAGATCCAAGTTCCTCCGTTGAATCTGCAAAGCCCAAATACAGAGAACTGCAAGTTAAAAAATAATATGAAAAATTTCTACTCTCTTTATGGAGTGGTATATGCTCGATTATGGACTGCATTAATTTCCAAAAGACAGGGTCTTAACCTACAAAACTTAAGGTCGACAGCCTTATAAGAAAAGCCGTTAAACCTCGTGTACATATAAATATATATATATATATATATATATATATATATATATATATATATATATATATATATATATATATATACGTAGTACATATATATAAATATATGTTCTCTGTATTTGGGCTTTGCAGATTCAACGGAGGAACTATATATATATATATATATATATATATATATATATATATATATATATATATATATATATATATATATATATATATATAGCTACTCGGCTTCAAAATGGAGAGTTGAAAAGCTTAAAAAACTATAACCAGAAACTCCCTAAGATAGACAGACATTTTCGAGCGAATTCAACTCATAAGAAGAAGAGGAAGAAGAAGAAGAAGAAGAAGAAGAAGCAGCAGCAACTGTACCATCTGGTCCTCCCAAACTAGATTAACATCTCGGGTGTATATGTAAACGAAGTCTTCGCTACACGGATTGCTCATTTCGCGCCAAAATGGGACTTCATGTTCACCAAAGATCAGCCGCTTAATAACTAAGAAGATTTAAATCAATATCAGACGTCATTAGAATATCAAAACGATTAGCGGGAAAAACGAGGCGCTCATCTGTAGACTGAATGGCTCAGGACATTTTAATCATTATTTCTCCAAACTGAAACTTTCGCATGATTTCAATTCTACCTCACTTGAGTGAAACAGACCTGCAATATTTCCACTTTATTTTATCTTATGAGCAGTTTGTCTTTCTCTTCTAGCTTTTTGCGAGATTTGCAATGGAGACAGAAACAAACGAGACACGCAACCTTTCCCCTCTGCCATCTCGGCAAAGAGGATCGCGTCCGCTTTATCGTAATCGTTTCTTTCACGCGCTGGGCGCCAAATGAAAGCTAAGGAGTTCCCTCCCAAAAACCCGCAGCAAAACCTCCGTCTAAAACCCAGTATCTCACCACCTTATAAAACTGTCGTGCCTTATCATAAAATGGTCTAATACACATATAATCCGGCGGGCAATTTTCGCTTACTCTCTCAACCATCGCATCCCATTAAGATCGGAGCCTCCTATCTGATTCCAATCCTCTTATGGACTGTGAACTTCAAGAGCGGGTTCGCGCCCTTATACCCCTCGGCGAGGTGTTATTGTTTTTATAGATGCGTCACCGTTTGGTTCCCATCAAGACCGGGGCTTTCAACACTTCCTATTCTTATTCTTTGAACTATAACTACACCACCCCCTCCAACCCCCACCCCCTTACAAAAGACAGATCTTCTTCAAAAGAAACTTCCGTCGGTCACGCTTTTATTCAACAGCAACATATCCAGTGCAGTGTATTTCCATACTTTGAGCTAATAAACATTCAGCATATTTTCTAATCCCAGTTTTCAAACTTAACAACGAAATGAACTTTGGAAACGAAACCCGAGTTACCCGCCCATGATGGAGAAAATAATGAAAAAGGTGTTAAAAAGTTGATGGTGATAAGAAAGTAACAAAAATTCTGGGGGTTTTGTAGATAAGCGATTTATTTGAGGAGAGAATGGCGATGCTTAAGAAAAGCTCGCGATAGCGGGAGATAGCAAAGCGTTTCCAGGAATCGCCACCTTATCCTACAAACCGCGAATTATATGACAATAAATAGTAAGATTTTTAAGGAGTTCGTTCTGAAGTAGAAAAAAAAAGCACCCTTTTTAGTTTTCTGTAAAAGAAGACGATCGAGATGACTTTTTGTCCGTCCGCCCTCAGATCTTCAAAAGTCATGAAGCTAGAGGGCTGCAAATTGGTATGTTGATCATCCACTCTGCAAACATCTAACATACCAAATAACAGCCCTCTAGCCTCGGTAGTTATTATTTTATTTAAGGTTAAAGTTACCCATGATCGTCCTTCTAGCACATCTATAGGTGACAACAACAACAGGCCACCACAGTGAGTTTCATGGGCCGTGGCTAAAAGTTTTCTACAGCATTATATGCTGTACAGAAAACTCTATAGCACCGACGAAACTTTGGCGCATTTTGTACTCGTTTTTATTGCAAACGATTTTATTCTGTACTCGATTGCAATAAGTTTAGCGTTAATACATTACATCCCTGAATAACGAAAAATGTACCTGTGGCTTATTTGACACACACACACAAACGACAGTAAACTATATATTACGTATTATCGAACAGTAAGTGCCAAACAGACGAGTAGATAATTAAGTCTCCAGCGAGCACAAACGCTTCCGACGGATATACCTTAAAACAAGGTCTGTTTTTTACACCGTTCCTTTACCGTTGAATAGAGGCCACTCTCCTTTCAACGACCGTGATCTCTGACCTTCCAATTAACCCTTCACAACAGGGGTCGTCTGCCAGCAAAACCAAAATGTCGAGTATACCCGGAATTCTCGACCAGCAGCATCACCTGAGATAATCTCGTTTTTTAAATTTTTTTTTATTTGCCAGTGATCCGTTTTCTTTAACAGGAGTCAGTCTCGGAAAAAATGAACTGAACAGAAGCCAGAGCTATATTACTTTTGTGAACTTCCGCATTTGAGAGTCAAACGCTTCCTCACGATCTGGTTGTCAGGACACAAGTTCAGAGGCACATCTCTTTCCAGGTCGGAATATTATTACACGTTTCTCTAGGAAGATAAAATGGGAACACCACTAGACCTCGTTTTTTTTTCGTCTAATTCCTCGTTAAAAAAAAATAATAAATAAATACAAACAAACAACGAAAAATACGCCGAAGTTTCTTCGAAGCAATCGAGTTTTCTGTACACCTTGTAATGCTGCATGAGCCACAGGCCACGAAACTATCCGCTACGGCCCAGTGGTGCCCTGTCCTATTGCGTTGCTAGATGCACGATCATGGCTAACATTAATCCTTAAATAAAAAAAAAAAAACTACTGAGGCTTCAGGGTTGCAAATTGGTATGCTTGATGATTGGTGGGTGGATGATCGACATAACAATTTGCAGCCCTCTAGCCTCAGTAGTTAATAAGATCTGAGGGTGGACAGAAAAACTAAAAAGAAAGAATCAAGGCATTTCGACTCTCGCTAGCGGGTTTAAAGGTGCGTTCACACGGTCGAACAATATCCGACGGACAAACATTGTTACCATATCATAAGCGAAGCAGAATGACTTTATAAGCGTTTAAACGATGGAAGTAGATCTGGCAACAAACAGTGATACCAGACGAGGTTGTATACCACTGTTTTTACTCTGCTCAAAAGGCAAAGACCGGCAGACAATTGTTAATTGGTAATAATGTTTGTCCGTCGGACATTGTTCGACCGTGTGAACGCACCTTAAGACATTTGAGGGTTTAAGACATTTGAGGGTTTAAGACATTTGAGGGTTCTTTCTGCAATCCTTCACTGAGATATGAAGTGGGCAAAATTTCATCGTCTTGAGATAATTTTATGACTGAGAAGCTCTTTACCTTTCAAGATATTTCAATGGTGTCGCGTAAAACGATTCGAAGCAAAGTTCGCAGACGAATTGACGTCACTGTGGAAAGTTATAATGCGGGAAATTTCCACCCTCGGTGCACCTCACGGTTTACACTGTAGGCATTACTCAAGGTTCTTTGCAACGTCCCTTCAGCCCCTAGCTGCAACCCCTTTCATTCCTTTTTCTGTACCTCCATTCATATGATCTTCCATCTTGCTATCCACCCTCTCCTAACAATTATTTCATAGTGCAACTGCTTCGAGGTTTACCTCCTGTTACGCCATTCAAACCGACCTACTCTCAATTTCCTTTACAGCGTTGAATGACCTCATAGGTCCCAGTGATTGGCCTTTGGCCTAAACTCTATGTTCCATTTCATTCAGGAAATCTCAAATGATGTTCAAGACTCCAGTGACGTCACTGAATCATGGCAACTTGAAAGAAGCGTTCAAGAACAAAGTGACATTCATGACGGGAGTTTGCCGAACTGGTCAGAAGTCATTCCGGATCAAAGTTCACAAAGTAAGTCACTTGGCGGAGTGAAGTTCATAATGAATCGTAGCCATTTGAAGCACAGTTCATGGGTGGAGCGATGTCACAGCAATCCGAAGCAATATTTTACTACAGGAGTGACATCGCTGAATAAATTGCAATACTCTTAGAGCTAATCTGAAGCAAAATTCGTGAGGGAACTGACGTCAACAGTGCAAGTGCAAAACAATTCGAAACAATTTCAAAATAAGTTTGTGTTCACTGCAATGCGAACCAAGGCAATTCGGAAAAAAACCGAGATAATTTATAAAAGGTCTATCTTCTTTTAACAATAACAGTCTTTGAAAGGCTAATTAATGAGAAATCACACAACCGTGTTCAGAGCAAAAATGCTTGAGAGGATTTAATCCAAATTTCAAGGAAAATTCGTAAAAGCTAAAAGACTCTTCACGAATTATATATTCATAGCTTTGATTCTGTCGTACTTCAATTAGATGCAATGTTGTTAGTTTATTAAAAATCGATCGAAAAATTTATTAACAATTTTGTAAAGACAAGAAAGGATAGGAAACGTGGGCTACTGGTTAATTCTTTCCCTGAACATTAAAAGTAATTTTCACTAAATAAGCAAGCTCTATGCCATGAAGAAAGTGACAGTACAAATTTCCCTGCAATCATATCTTAAAAACAGCATTATCCTCTAATCTTCGAATTGAGAGAGATGAAATAGAAAAGAAATCCACCATAATAAAACCTTATAAATGATGCAGACAATACCAGTGCTGTAGAAACCATTCAAAAATAAGACAATTTAGGCATATGATAAAATTGAGTAAAATCCAGGAATCGAAATATCAGCAAAACACCAAACCATTTTCTTTTCAATTCGAAAAGCCGTTGTTCTCAGAAAGGCAGAACCAATATCTATTGTTTCTTAGTCAATCAAAAATTGAGAGGAAATACAAAGCGTTGGCCTTGTGAAACAACAACAAAAAAGCAACCTAAGCGGAGCATAATGTATAAAATGCTCATTCAAAAGAACATTAAAAAGGATTATTACAATATAGTCGGCTTTTGTGAGTTTCCTATTACACGGCTTTAATAGTAAAGTGTCACGCTAACACGAGTTTTATTCCCAGCGAACTCCATATGAAGTTGACCTACGGTCTTTGGCCTATGCCTTTTAATTTTTTTGTTCCAAAGTCTCGGATCTCTCTCGAAGCTGTCAAATAACGCGATAACAATGATGTTATTTACCAGGCGCGTTCAGGAGGTTAACGAGATGGCGGTAATAAAACACAATGCTAACGAGGGGGCAAATGAGATGGTTGACTCCTCATGATATATGAGAGAGGAGAGGGGCCGGCCTCCCTCACTCCCGAGGTGTTAAAAAACCCATTTCGGGCACCCAGCTCTCTCTCTCTCTCTCTCTTTAGTTGCATTGATCTTGAACTCTCTATTGGCATGGGTTCAAATATGTGCTGCTCTGGATGGTGTGCCAAACGAATTATGGGCACCGCGCTCCTTCTCCAGGCTTCACTGACGCACAATATACTATATATATATATATATATATATATATATATATATATATATATATATATATATATATATATATATATACACACACACACACATATATATAATATATATTATATATATATATATATATATATGTATATGTATATATACATGTAAATAAAATTCCGTAAAAATAGGATACGTCTCAAAAAGGTCCATAAAAAACACTGATCTGAAGCTAAGGAATATATTTCTTGACAACGGTGGTAGTCAGTCCACATAAATATAGTCCTTAGCTTTATACCGGAGTGTTTTAATGGGCCTTTTATACTTTATATATATATATATATATATATATATATATATATATATATATATACGTGTTATATATATTATATATAATATATATATATATATATATAATATACACGTATATATATATATATATATAGGTATTACATAAAGAGGATTCACGATTTAAGGATATATTTCTTAATAAACGTAAGAAATTTATCTCCGTCATTTGTTTACATTTTCTCGTTTTTGTTTGCCTGTTCCCGGGGCGTTTGGTAATGCTGCTGGGGAAAAATGACTGGACATTTGTCATTTCACTTAGGGGGACGTTCTCTTTCACTGGAGAAAGTGTAACAACACTGGAATTCATGATCTTTCAAATGACCTCTTCATGTTCCCTCCCCAAACTAATTGCAACCAGCAACAGCCGACTACTAACTAGGTACCTACTAACTCACTGCCTAGGTCAACAGACATACTCTGTTATAGAAAACGACCCGAAATTGTCCCTCCATATTCGATTCCAGAATGAAATATGAGAGCTGATACAAGTTACAAGGAGTTACAAGGATCAGGATGTCTCAAAGACTTGTTAGGCCATCCGAGGAGACATCGTGCGCTCGCTTATTTGTAGGAACAGGTTTTACTGTGCATTCAGTGTCCTAATGATTTTGTCTAGCTTTCTTTTAAACTCTTCCACACTGTTGCAGTTTATTCCATGTGTCACAAATCTTGTTTTACAACTTCTGGTGGCAGTTTATTCCATGTGTCACAAATCTTGTTTTACAACCTCTGGTGGCAGTTTATTCCATGTGTCACATATCTTGTTTTACAACTTCTGGTGGCAGTTTATTCCATGTGTCACAAATCTTGTTTTTAAACAACTTTCTGTTGGCCGTTTTATTCCAACTTTGTTGGTCACAAATCTTGTTTTACAACTTCTGGTGGCAGTTTATTCCATGTGTCACATATCTTGTATGTAAAGAAGTTCCCACAATGGGATGTGTTGTATCTCTTCAGTTCTTGTTCCCATCCATCATTTCTTGTCTGGTTTTCGTTTAATGTAAATAGTGAAAGGAAGGAGAGAGAGAGAGAGAGAGAGAGAGAGAGAGAGAGAGAGAGAGAGAGAGAGTCCCACGTCGATTTGTTACTCACGACTTTTACGAGGTTGGGGAAAACGTCTCTATTGGAGAACACATCCACCGATGACCTCTTATATGGTCGGGCCGGACGTCCCTCGATCTTATTTGGAAGGTGATTCGCCGATGGTCAACCCAGATCGTAAAAGGAGTTATACTTCGAGCGATGCCAACTTTTGGTGATCGTCCCAGTTCCCTCTGCGGGGTGATTCCCCCATTCTAAGAGTAATGGGGGAGCTCCTGTGTCAACAGCATCTAGCATTTAATGGTGAACGGGTACCATACTTTGTAGACACTATGACACTAATAGATTATTGCTAATTAATCCCTTGAGAGAAAGAATAAAAATCATTCCGTAGTTTGACTTCTTCTTTATTCACTCTTTCGATACACTGCGCTTTCTTTCCATTTCCTCCGATGACTCGAAAACTATCTCCTCTCATTCTGCTAGTCAATTTATTCCATTCTATTCCATTTGAGATAACATTTAGATGTATATCGTACACGACCCACCAAGTTTAGTGGGTCGTAATATCATATAACTTTTAAAAACTCACGGGAATAAAGTAACTCAGTTCATCTTATTGAAATAACACCGTGAATTAAATCCAGCAAATCAGGCGAGGATCTGGAAAAACTGATGACGTTTAATTCAGTTACGTTTATCATTTTGTATCGTAATCTAGAGATAGTATTTAATATCAAACATGCGAAGAGAAGATAAACAGAAAACGAAAACCAGTTCACGATATTTCACACTAAATATTATTTGACATGGAATTATAAACTTACATACTTTAGCTCACAATAATCAAACGGAAAATTTGCCTACTGTACTTGAAACCACCGAAATTATGAAAACTTTGATAACTCAAGAAAAACCTATATCTCACAAATAATAACTGCTTCCGTAAGTCATTTATTTGAAATATGACTGGAACTACACTCACGTTCGTATCCCGCCAAAGAGGGCAGGCTATATATAAATATGGATGTATACGTCTATGTGTATATATATATATATATATATATATATATATATATATATATATATATATACATATACATATATGTGTGTGAGAGAAGAGAGAGAGACGAGAGAGAGAGAGACGAGATGAGAGAGAGAGAGAGAGACAAGCAAGAATTCAGCTCAATAATAGCCGTCAAAGGATGAATAATGCCCTCTGGAACGACCACCTTAAGGGAAATAGGGAATGTTATTTATCATATATATATATATATATATATATATATATATATATATATATATATATATATACATTTATGCGTACACCCACTATATATATATATATATATATATATATATATATATATATATATATAATATATATATATATATATATATACACGACCAAGTTGCAGGCAGGTGAAGCCCAATAGGAAACATTCCGACGTTTCTTAATACATTATTACATCTTCTGAGAATAAAATGAATACGGTAAATTACGAAACAAGCTTACATTTCTGTGGTGAGACTTCATTTGAACATTGTGCATCAAGACTATACAACAAAATACTGCCTGAAGTGAAGATCTTTCAAGAAAGCAAATTTAAAAAAGAACTAACGACTCTCCTATTCTGAAGGAGCTACGATACTGACGAGAAAACACTAAAAGACAATTATAAAATATAAGCTACTTATTTTGAAAACGTACAAGGCCCCGCCAGAGAGGGAATCATCCCTGGAGGACTGTACATAAAACAAAACAAAGTAAACAAAGCACGTAAAGCAAAGGACGCAAGCTCCAGTCCTGAGCATTCGGACACCACGAACAGCGTAAAACTTTGTAAAACCTACTACGTATATCGAAAGAGGCCGCTTTGAATCATAGGACAAACACAAAACCCTTATGAACTACTCATTCTAGAGTCGTTGCTTATGAAGCAACTAGTTCCCCAACTGAATGGACAAAACCCCTCCATCCTACTTGATATGATAGCTGCCAAAATATAATTGTTCTTTTGAAAAATGAATTAGAATCACAAAAGATGCATATTAAATGTAGATATACAATCAATATTTCCAAGTATGCAACTAAAGAATTTTTAAACTTTACGTTTTGATTTTGATTTATATTGATTTTGTAGCAAAATGTTATTTGAGTTTATATATATTTTTTTGTATTAAGACAATTATTCAGATAATGCAAATTATTGGAATCTAATTGTGTTTTTATAATAAAACATAAAAAAAGAGATATGACGGGTGGTAAGATGAATAAGCTTTTAAAATTATTTTTATAATAATTGAGAAATCTTAGTATTTTTAATTTTTTTTATTTTAGAAATTTTAGATTGTTTCTTAATTTGCTGTACATATTTATAGATGCACAGTTGTTATAATCTATTGAGAAAAGACAGAATAACGAAAATGAAAATGTTGAAATTGGCCTGTTTCGCCAGTCCACCCATATATTATATACATACATACATACATACATACATATATATATTATATATTATATATATATATATATATATATATATATATATATATATATATATATATATATATATATATATATATATATATATATATATAATTTGAGAGAGAGAGAGAGAGAGACGAGAGAGAGAGAGAGAGAGAGAGAATCATCATCTTCATACATCTATTCCTCGATCTGTATAAAAAAAAAATAATACAAAACTAAGAGGAATGGCAGAAGGTAACCGACAGGGCCCCAATAGTGAGAAAGGTTATGAACGTAAGCGGATAATGGCATGTCCTTTCACTCTACAAAAACATAATGTAAAACGTCTAAACATTTGTGAGACGATAAGATTAACTTCTTCGTTCCTTCTGAGAGAGAGAGAGGGAATTTTATTTTTAGGATGTCAAACACCCTGTATTCAGTGAAGCTTCACTCGCACCAAAACTTTTATACAATATTTTGAAGACAGTTTTCTCCGCTCTTCATATTAATTTGAGTAAGGTCATGATGAAATCACAATACCTTGGATACAGTAAAATAACGTGAGATGACATAGAAGGATATGGCGTTCGTTTAAAATAAATAAATTTGCATTGCAATAGTCGAACTCAACACCGTTGTCAGGTAAGAGATAAGCAAGTATCGGTATTTCCGTTCCTACTCGCACTGAGGACGACTAGCAACCACCGGAATTTCGCCCAGAGATTTTTTATAGAAGAA
>NC_087219.1:54537417-54554917 GCF_015104395.2 Macrobrachium nipponense | reverse complement strand
CCAGCTCTATACGGATGCACTGTCCCGATTAACAGCGCCTTTTTCGCTTTAACATTTCAATTAACTTAGAAACTGATGCCTTTCTGAGGCTCATCTGGCAGGGTGGGAGCTATTGCTGGGTTACTAGTTAGTGCCATGGTCAATGACTTCGAAACATACAAACTTGAAGCTTATTAGTCTAATATTTCTTTCTAATACTTCTCTCTGCCCTTCTTCTTATGATTAAGATATACCAAGTGAAAAATAGAAAAGAGAGAGAGAGAGAAGAGAGAGAGAGCTCTATAATTATGATGCAAACGGTATGTCTCCCACTTCGTCATAACCGTTTGCGTGCGCGGAATGACGCTCTTCTATCTCGAAAAGGTAGTCGAAAGTAGTTCGGTGTTTTAGGGCCGTCCGCAGGAGACAGCCCATCTGAGCCCTGCCTAAACGTTTTTCTCTAACCACTAAAAGGCACTAATTCTCCGCATATGAACTGATACAAGGATATTCTGCAGCGCTTAAGACCCCGAGTTCAGCCTGCGAGTCCTCGTTTCAAAGGACCTTTTTACTGTCGTTTATAGATTCGACGTATCAGCGATTCAGCCATAAATTCGCCGGCGTAAAGATTTGAGGTATTTATATATATCCGTCTCACAAGGCAGGCAGGGGGAGGGGAGGGGCGGGATATAGAGGGGGTGAGAGGGTGATCTCTCGTCCCAAAACTTGAATCCACTTCGCTGACTTCCATATTTGGGCTCCTGGAACAATAAGGCTTTATCTCGACCCCGTCGCTTTGGAAGCTTTTATGAGGCCATCCTTTTCTCCTTTTTTATTTGCTATTTTTTTCTCTGTATTATTCTCTCTTTAATTCTCTTATGCGCTGCAATGAAGTTGTTCGTCCTTTATTTTGTATCTATTGTTCTCTGAAATTACAGACACTTCACCAGGAGCAAGAGTTTATATTACAGACTATTCTTTGGCAAGTCCATACTACTGAAATGCTTGGGTGCTTGCAACAAAGCTGTTTAATATCAATACATGTTTTGGCTGAAACTGAAATATCCCACGAATGAAATTAAACTGTATTGCAATGATCAATATCATCATCTTCAATCTCCCTATTTTTTCACTGGAACATTAATCCCAACCATTTGTTTATATTTTAAATACAGCTTGGTGTTTTCAACTAATGTGTGGAATTTCGTCATAATTTCGTAGCAATAAGGGAGTATTAATTTTCGTTAGTTTCTCTCTCTCTCTCTCTCTCTCTCTCAAAGTTTGCAGTAGTGAAAAGACAGACCTTGATAAGGTCCAAAACACAAGTCTAATGATGACCTGATATTAACGTTAAGGAAATGAAGCGGAGGACGCACGAATAGAGAATGAGAGCTGGTAGCAAGAGTCGAGATGGCAGGAGAAGACGAATAATAAAACAGGAAGGACGCTGAATATAAGCCAAAGGCCAAGCGCTGGAACCTATAAGGTCATTCAGCGTTGACGCTGACGGAAATTGACAGTGAAAAGGTTGGAAAGGTGTACCGGAAGAAACCATCGCAGTTGCACTGTGAATCAATTGTTGGTGGAGGGTGGAAAGAAAGATGGAAGAAAGAGAAATTGTACGGAGGTACAATAAAAGGAATGAAAAGGGGTTGCAGCTAAGGCTGAAGGGACGCTTCAAAGACCCCTCAAGTAATGTCTACAGTGCACCGCGTGAGGTGGGGGAGAGAGAGAGAGAGAGAGAGAAAAGAGGGTCAGGGGGATGGCCTCCAGCCACTGACCTCAACACTTACAGATAGATCTGTTAGAGTGTTGAGTTCAAGCAATCAGCAGCTTGATTTTGCAACCGAGGGGATGGGGGAGCAAGTCTGCACCTAAAGTAGCATCATATGCAACTTGTACAATCTCATTTTCTTCACCAGAAGTCATGTCACTGGTAACGAATTATAACAACGAAGACATCAGAGCATCGCCATGTAAAACTTCAAACTCTTGCAATCACCATTCTTCTCTTGAACTGGAAACCAGTCTGTCATTACTCTTCGGGAAGATTATCAATGTCGATGGAGGGTACGACTTACACAACCCTCTGTTGTTTGTGTTAGAGACATGCCACGCTGAGTTACGGGTAAATAAATGCAAGAGAATGCTTGCCCAGGATTGGTACTAGACGCAAGTTCATGAAAACTTTGCAGTTGGGAATTTGTGAATGGACAACCTCGTTACCAGATTCAATAAAGATTTCAAAATTGCTTCCTTCAAATAGGAACCCGAAATTTCTGAAATATCTAAATGTCTACTACATTTCAGTTGTAATTTTAGCTTCCAAGGATACATTGCATCGCCATTTTCTCTGTGATAGTGTTGAGTCTTTAAATCTGTTACTTATAATCTATGATAAAATAAAATAACTACCAAACCATTACTTATAGCAATAAAAAAAAACAATAATACACGAAAAACGTCGACAAAGATGAGCTGGTCGCTGACACATTTCACCAAAGATATATTTATATTTTTTTGCTATATTGTAAGAGGATCAAGAGTGATGATATCCATTAATAACGGTGATGATGATTTAAGTTGCCTTTCCTTTGTTTTGCGATTCACGCCATGCAGCCCCAGGAGCAATGAGGCCCTTCCCTGAAAAGGAGGCTGCGCCATTCATCAGAGACGCGGCCGTCCACACCGTCGGGCCAAAATGGAAAAACTTTTCGGTGGGTGTAATGGTTTGCCAATCGGGGCTTCCAGACCTCGCGCAAGAAACAACTCATTAATAAGGAGATAATGTCGTCACCATCAATCTGCCTCTAAAAGGATCTGGCCAGATGGAAGTTGCGTCGTACAAGGCTTCCTAAAAGCGAAAATAACGAGCAGATGCGAAAAAGAAGGCGTGCAATAATGAATGCATAATGAATGAGATGGTAAGCACCACATAACTTCCTCAATTTTTTTTATTTTTACTGAAGAGGTAACAGGGTTTAACAGCTATTAAACAGCTATCAATGAATAAAAGCGCAAGTTCCCTACGTGATAGGATTAGGCATGAATAGGAGACGCTGATTCGACCTACATTGCAATGAAGAACGTAGCAGAGAAATATGTAATGGATGCCTTATAGATTCACAGAATAAAATAGAACATAGAATTTGGGCCAAAGCCGAGCGCTGGGACCTCTGGGGTCATTCGGCGCTAAAACGGAAATAGAGAGTTAAAAGGTTTGAAAGGTGTAACAGGAGGAAGACCTCAAGGCAGTTGCACCGTGAATCAATTGTTAGGAGAGGGTGGGATGTAAGACAGAAGAAAGAGAATATGAATGGAGGTACAGTAATAGGCATGAAAGGGGTTGCAGTTAGGGACCGAAGGCACGATGCAAAACCCCTTACGCCATGCCTGCAGTGCACCGTGTGAGGTGCACTGACGGCACTAACCCCCCACAGGAATATAGACGTATACCACCGGAAGGAGAAACACCAAACACAGATTAATGGACCCACACACAAAAAATGCTAGACGGACTTTTAAATACTTGTTATAAAGGCTGTTGGTCAAGGTGCAAAAAGAGCTAAACAGATCCCATTACAATTTATTCCAAATGACTATAACGTGATACTGACGAATATATGGGACCCCCTAGGTGAACCGTTTGATGGAGAGTTTCTAAATAAACAAAACCATTCAATAAAAAAAAAAAAACAGCGAATTACGTACACAAATTTTTAAAAATTAGGATGGATGGTAAGATCTTAAAAGGCGTAGTCGATGGTACGGGTAATTTAATGCTTTCATGTAGCCAAGGAATGAAAAATAACGAAAATAAATAAACAAACAGGGAATGAAAAAGTCGGGAAATAAACTTCCTTTTCATACGCGGGAAGTTTATAGGGCCGAGTCCAATGGAAGTAGGCAGATAAATGAGGAAAAAGGTGGGGAAGAGTGATTTAGCTACATAAAACAGTACATAGAAAAATGAAACAGTCGAAAGGAAAAACGTTCCAAAAAGGAAAAGGCAAGCACACGAAGAAAAATACATTTTAAAAATGTCAACATGAAAATGGTAGACGTCATTTCCTGTGTTTCTTTACAGGCATTCGTCACTGACTCTCAATTATAAAAATCCCATTATTAAGTTTAGAAATTCTGGCCTAAACACAGAATCCCGGACGCACGCAGAGAGCTGGATGGAAACCAAATGGTTTTTAGGCAGGTAAAGAGTGCCATCGTGAATAACACATAAACACACACACACAGATTCCACTTTTGTGTAGAATTGACATTTCCTGTAAATTGGCCTACCAATGAAATGAATTGAAGTTCTACAGTATAAATTGAAGACCAGCTTGTTAAGAAATCATTGCGTAAGACATCAGGAAAAACAAAAGCCAGCCAGTCGCGCCTCAGTGGCGTGGTTGGTATGGAGTGAGGGATGTGTATTTCCGGTGATAGAAGTTCACTCTCGACGTGGTTCGGATGTCACGTAAAGCCGTTGGTCCCGTTGCTGAATAACCACTGGTTCCATGCAATGTGAAAAACACCAGACAAACTAAACAAAACGAAGCCAAAGACTATGCCAGGATTTGAAGCCATTAGTGTAAGGAGTTAGCTTGAATACTGTGAAGTACGTTTTGCAGCAAACGGACAAAACCGTATTTATTCTTCTGATAACTCGATTTTAGCCTAATTTAGATTTTTGCAATTATGATTCGGTCGTTTAGAGGAACGGCTAAATATTTACATGCCATTACAAGAGAGATGGATATGTTCAATTTTCTAACGCTTCAATCGTTTGTTCATAATACCAGTGATATTTTGATATATCTGGAAAACCCGCCATTTTAAACGGATTTTATGCAAAAATATATATACGCAGTTCTGGGATTGAAAAGTTATTCTGTAAAGGGTCACATAGCACATGGGTTTGCCTTATTCTTTTAAACGATTTATCTGAAGAATTCGTTATCATTGGCGTAAACTTACGCCATTCAAAGATTATTTCGATTCTCGTAACATTATCAACAACTGAATATGATTGTACCCTTGAAAAAATTAAGTTAAATAAAAACTGGTTTCCGTACTCCAACATTTTTCGTAACATCGAATTCTGGCAAAGGAACAACACCAAATTATACAGACTAAATTCTTGTAAATTCGGGAATTCTGGGAGCGGTCTGTGCCCATGAAGTGTACAAAAAGTCAGCGAATATTGTGAGTTTTGAGCTTAAGTGGGATAGAAAAGAACCAGTATGCAGGTTGCGCGTGAAGGTGACATAAACAGCTTTAAGACTAGGGACAGAAATAAAACTATAAATGTAAGCAAAGAGCTGGGCAGACCTTCCCGCCACCTCGATGCTTGCTTAATAGGCTTCCTATCCTTCAAGACCAAAGTTATCATCGGGAGTCTATCACCATGCTAAATGTGTCTGGGCGAAGTCCCAGCAGTCATTCTCCGATCGTAAATTCTGCGATTAAACTCCAGCAAAAAGGCATCTGATTATGTTTTTCAGATTCCTATCTGATTAAAACATTATTTTCTGTTTGAAGACGATTTCCTATGTAACTAACATCCCACAATACTCCTGACGAGAGCACCATGACTGCCAACGGGTACTTCTGAACGCTATGCTGATGATTGCAATCTTTTCCTGTTTTTGGCTTTATTTTCTGAGCGTTGAACTGCATATTTAGCAACACGAACGAGAACTCCGCAGCAGAATCAACAAAAGACCTGTTTTTCCTTATCAGCGAAACCGATCGTATTGATTTCCACTTAAAAGATCAAAGCTAGATAAGACGTAAATAGATTTTACTGCCGATAAATTAAAATAAAAGAGCAAAAAACCAGGGAACAACAGACGGTGACCAGCGAAGCGTGGAGAATAACATTCCCAGTGCCGTCTTTATCCCGTCAAAGCTGAAACGTCCGATTCGGGTAATTAGGGACCATCATTCCGAAAACGATGGTAACCTAATTACTTCCTTATCTGAGTGATTTTTATTTTTCATTTTCTTAAGTATCTCCGGCCGATAAGAAACTTGCACCGGTCAATTATCTCGGAATGTTAAACCTCAAGCCCGAGTGTCTTCGACAATCAGATGTATTCATCTTCATTAGAAAGGGATTTGGTACCCAGCTCATGAACTTGTAGCGACTTTAAAAATAACTATGGATAAGGTTATGAAGCAGATAAAAAAAACAAAAACTTGAATACAAGATTCTTTTAGTAAGCGAGAGTTGAATCATACTATGTCCGTGAATTAACATTTGGGAGGACTTTTACGAAATGGCCTTTATAGAAATGGTAGGCCAGAGGCTTCAATTAGCAGTGTAGGGCTAATAAAAATGGCCAGAGTTCCAACGTTCCTTGGAAAAAATATATTCATGGAAACAGAAAAGCCATGTCTTGATCATTAAAACTAAAATGTTTAATATTGAAGGTAGCTTTGGAGATTTTCAATTATTTTCTGATCTGACAAAATATAAAGACTTAATTAGGTTATCTTTTTGGCTCTGTAGCTTCTTGTTTTTCGTTCTTACTGTACTGCAAAGAGAAAGTTGCGTTATTTTTTTCGGGAAGGTTTGGTAGCCAGATAACAAAGCTAAAGACGTGTTAAGAAACTGAAAGACAGGATGAGGTTTCAGTGGCCAGGCTGGCCACTGATACAGTTGGGTATCCAGCTTCTTTGTGACAAGATTGCCATGCTGATTTCTATGATAAGGTTATCTTACAGAAGAACAGAACAAAACTGAATACAGGTTTTAAACCAAAGTCCAAGTGATAGGAACTATGAGGTCATTAAGTCCTGAAAGGGAAAATGAGTGTAAAAAGGGTTGAAAGGTGTCACAGGAGGAAAACCTCTCAGTTGCACTATGAATCAATTGTTAAGAGAGGGTGGAGAGGAAAATGGAAGACAGGGAATACGACCGTAGGTACAGTAAGAGAAATGAAAGTTGCTGCTGCTAGGGGCCGATAAGGACGATGCAAAGAACCATTAATTAATGCCTACAGTGATCTCACAGGTACCCTTCAACAACAACAAAAAATCTACCCTTCAACAAAACTAAGTTACAGCTTCCCAGTGGCCTGGCTTCATTAGACATTTCTGTGATTAATTAGGTTATGGATTCATGCGTAAATTTCAAATTGTGATTTCTCTCTTACACTGCCACAAGACTAGGTTGTGATTTCTCTCTTACACTGCCACAAGACTAGGTGTAGTTTCATGACAGCAAGGTTACAGCTTCACTCTGACAAGGGAACGGCACCAATCTTCATTGAAAGGTTAGAGCTAGACTACAAAGTTGCATGACAAAGTTGTTATGGGTTCCTTGGAGCATACTTGCATTACAAATCTCCATGACAAATAAAGTTACAGCCTCCCAAGTGACGACACTAAGCTAGATATATCCTTGATTAGGTTAATTACAGCTTTGCAGCGTAAAACTACACAGTTGACTGCCATAATTTTAATTTACTGCTCTATGATATGATAAGGTTACAAAGCTCAACGGCAAGGTTAGGCAACAGTTTCCTTAAAACTAGTTACATTTTGATTATCAACAAGGGTATGTTGTGTTCACCCTCTAACTAGACTAGGCTACAAATCTCCATCCCAATGTTAGGTTAGTTCCCTTGTGATAAGGTATCGTTATGCTCCTTTGCAACAAGAATAGTATACAAAGCTCAACTGCAAGGTTAGTTTAGTTTTTTGTGACAAGGTTACGTAATGGGTCCCCATGACAAGGTTTAGGTTACAGCTCCTCTGTGACAATGCAAGTTTATGAAACTTCATGACAAGCTTAAGTTATAACTTTCCCATGAAAAGGTCACATTACGGATCACCCCATTTAGATCATTTACTGCTCCCCTAGGACTTGGAAATGCTACATGATGCTTTCCTGGCAAAGTTGGATTACAGTTCAGAGTGATAAGATTATAATATGCATTTTCACGATACAGATAAGTTTCAGGTCCCTTGTGATGGCGAAAGACAAAAACGTTCAAATCTAATTTAAGGGTTATCTATCAGTTCCTCTGTGACAAGGTTACATTATGGACCTACATGGTTATGTTGAGCTATACTTCCCGATGCAACAAGACAAGACTGCAAACGATGGCACAATTACGTTACAGTTTCCAAAACAAAACTTTTATGACAATTTTCACAAAAAGGTATTTTCACAAAAAGGTTAAGTTACAGGTACTTTACAAAGCTCCATGGGATGTCAAATTACTCTTTTCGCTGCGAACCAATTCACATCACGAATTTCCATGACAAGGTTAATTTACAGCTCTTCTGCAAGAAGACAAGGCCACAACACTCAATAGTATCATCAGGTTACAATTACCTTGGCACTAGGTTACCTCAGGGAATTTTGCAACAAGGTTAGGTAACAGTTCCCATGCAAGTTTACAAAGTTTCACTGCTAAGTTAAGTAAATTTTACCTAAGACCTGATCTGGCCATGTTACCAGTCTCCTAGTACTGCATAGAATTTATAGTTCCTCTGCAACAAGGCAAGGCTACAGAGCTCTGCAGCATGGTTATGTTATCATTTCCTCGTAACAAGTTACTTTGCCAATCATCACCAGAATTACAACTTCTCCACATGCACCTCAAACCACAACACTGCACATCATGGTCAGGCTGTAGTTTCCTTATCAAGTTGCATAAATGATCCTCCCTCCTTAATCAAATTACATCTTCAAGAGGATTAGGCAAAGTTACAAATTCCACATATGGAGTTTATGGAAAGTTTTCCAACTAATGTTACAATGCACTTGGGTTAGGACCTTGTAGGAACTTTAGTTTAGGTTGGATTTAGTGTAGCTGTTTAATGTATTTGCTAACGAATGAACTTCAGAAACGTTAACAGCAAACATTAAAGCACAAGAAAATCATATTTTCGTGTCCAAAATACGATAATGGTCTAAAGTAAAATTTTACCAAATTTCCCAGCAGACTATAAGAAACTACACTGTCTAACGTTTTATCTTAATGTTTCGCTACAACAATGAACGTGTGAACAAATTTTGCGATTCCTGTTCACCAGAAACCATCCCAAGTTACCTTTTTTGCTCACATAGGAATACAGCACCTCCTCTTTGGTACTACGTCTACAATAGCTTCAAAACAAACAAGCCTAAGGCTATAACAATTAAGTAGTAAATATGTGGGTTTCTCATATAAAACTTACGTTAATCTCGTTATAAACAAATGTGATTAAAGGCGTTCCATTGTGAGTCTTTTTAACCTTAATTAATCACCAATAGGCTAGTTGTTCTGAATAAAAAAAAATTACATATAGCCTAGAAAACCGCACCCAAAACCATGCATTCCCAACGGGTCCCCCTTACCGTAAGACAGCGTTCTAAGGTTAATTACAGTCGACCGCCAAAAACAAACGCAAAATTGTGGTTAGTACTTAAGCACCCAAATACTATAGGAAACAACAATTTCCAAGATTAACCCTGTTGCAAAGTACATAGGCCTAATATTCATGGCGAAAATGAGGACATAATGTATCGTTCATTTACCAAGGTGATCATATTTTAACCTATATTCTGTTTTTTTTTTTTCATCTGCCTGTGGTGGTCGCGCATGGTAACACCGCGTCCCGGGCTTTTAAATAGTTGCGCTTTGTGTAAGTTTTAGGTAAATAGAAGGATATTTGGGTGTACATTTGCAACTGAAAAGTGTTTTAATAATTTACTGTATGCGAATTACACCGTTAATATTCGAAATGGGATATTATTTAAAGCCCGGGACGCAGTGTTACCATGCGCAAACACAGATGGAAAAAAACAGAGTATAGGCTAATACAACCTATCCTAAATGGATGTCCATTAACTTGAATAGTTTAGTACTCACCATACCAAAAGCGTTTCTCTACAGAAGTTCAACTTGGTTTGCATTCAGCAGCAAAGACTTCGACTCACAAAAACGAAACGGAAGTTAGAACATAAAATATACGTCTCCACAACAGTGACGAATCACTAAACACAATACCTTTTCAAAACGGTCAACTACAGGGTAACAGGAATTATGCCCAGGCCCCAGGGTTCCCAGATGTATCAGACCAAATTATCGTACCATACCTCTTCAAATTATCGTTTTTTGATTAGCATTATCGTACATTTTTTCATTTCATAATATAGCAGTGTTTCACATACAACTATATATCATTTTAATGCAAGGCTTAATAAAAAAAATTGCGATACCATTCCTATTTATTGCCATTAATGACAAAAAAAAAATAGAACAAAATAACAATTTCTGTAGGCTGTAATAACAAAGAAAAGAAAAATATGTACAGAAAAAAAAACTTCACTGCCTTATTCATCATCCATTATGTCACTGATGGAAAGGGAAGTATCATCATCCTTATCATCACCTTCATGAGGGATTTGGGGCCCAGCTTTTCCTGGAAGACTAGGGTACAAGTTATCTGCAGTCATCTTCCTTATCATGGATATTGAAGACATGAAGGGAGTAGAGTCCCTATTTGGACTGATCGTAACACTTTCTTTGGCAAGCATTATGTTTTTGACTGTTTCAACTTTAAGTCTGTTCCTATCTTTGGTTTTAATATGGTTTATATTTGAAAAGCATCTCTCGCAATCCGCATGATTTGGCATGCGGGAGAGAAAGACAATTTAAGGCAAATTCAGACACAAGTTTAAATTTCGGTTCTCAATCGAAGTCCAAAATTTTTTTAACAGCTACCCAAAACTTATTTGGATTTCTCTCTTTAACATTCAACGTGTTTTGTGTCATGCTGATGATATGTTCTGGAATGTCTTCTATGACAAGCCTCCTCCATTCATTGTCCAGTTGTTATAGGTTTGCATCATCTTGTTCGATTATTCTTGGAAGCTTCATTGCAAGATTTGTTTGTTTGTATGGTATTTTTACGTTGCCTGGAACCAGTGGTTATTCAGCAACGGGACCAACGGCTTTACGTGACTTCCGAACCACGTCGAGAGTGAACTTCTATCACCAGAAATACACATCTCTCATTCCTTTATGGAATGGCCGAGAATCGAACCCGCGACCACCGAGGTGGAAAGCAAACACCATACCAACCACGCCACTGAGGCTCGTCTTCATTGCAAGAGGCAGGAGAGACTGTTCACGATCAAGATTCAGAGCATTGACTGGATCTAACACAGATAGTTTTGGTAGTATGGTGTCTCCAAAGTCAAACCTCATCTTGATCCGGTTTGCAGCCGTAATCATGAAGGCTCTGCAATTCGTGCGGAATTTTACCATTTCCTCTCTACTGGAATACAAATTTGGATTTTCACTAATCCTCTTGATCACTGAAGTTCCGAAATATATCTGTTCTAGCATTAAAAACTTACGTTCATTGTTGGGTCTATGTTTGAGGGACCATTTTTCATAACATAATCACGGCTCATGTACATGAGTAGAAATTCCTTGTACAAATCACATACTTGCTTATACAATGAAGTGATAACAGGTCTCTCACTTTGAAATAGAAGGTTTAACTGGGTAAATTTTGGTAATACAAATTCCAAGAAGCAGTAATACAAGCGAACAAAAGGATTTTGTAATTTCTCATAAGCACTAGTAATCATGATTGCAGAAGTACTCCTTAACGGTTGACATTGCAGATCTGTGCGTTCTATCACGTTTCTAACAACCGCTTCATAGGAAAGCCATCGTGTCCTTCAGAGAGATCAAATCCTACGTTGTGGAGCAGCAGAAAATGTTTGAAATTCACTGAATTGAATTAATCTTTTTGAAGAGTGGTTCAATACATTATGTACATCATGCGCTAATTGTTCAATATCCTGTGGCAATTCTTTGCATGCCTCGGATGCACACAAATGTGCAGAATGGCATATACGTTTCAAAACGTATATACCAGGGCAATGTTCTTTAAATCTACTACTTACTGAATTATTTGCACCCATCATTGTGTTGCGCTCGTCTGATCCAAAACCAATGATATTAGATGCAGGTATCTTGAACTGATTGAATGAATTCATAATACTAGAGAAAATTCTGCTATCTGTTGCATCTTCGTGAGCACCAACTGTGTCTTCTTTGCTGAATATAGGGACCAAATCCCAAAATCTTTTGCCAACAATATTACCGTCTGGGAACCTCACCATTATCACAATGTTCTGAGAGGTTGCTATGTCTGTAAATTTATCCACAAGAATACTAAATTTGTTCTGCCTTAATTTTTCTGATAAACTTTCTTTGTGTGTAGACGCAATAACATTTTCAGCTACACACTGACATGTAGGTCGTTTGAGCTTCACTTCTTTTAATATAACAGAATCTGGAAAACAGTCTTTAACAACATCGGCCATATGATCAGCTGTTCTGAAACTAATGTTATGCTCCATCACCATAACAACAAGTTTTATTTCTGCTCTCTTAACTGCATCAGTTTTTTTAATTGAATTGCACTCCTGCTTGCAAATGCATGCTCTATTGTTTTTGATGAAGAAGGAACGTTCGTTTTCTTATGTTTCTCGCTCTTCTGATGAAGCTTCAGAGTCGTAATTTTTGCGGATATTTCTACGTTACATGCACTATGCACTGCCTTGCAACGATCCTTAGAAGGCTAAATTTATCCAGGGAAATTGTTTCCCCCCATGCTTTCCTGTAACTTTGTTCTCGTCCTGCTGATTTTGGTTTACGTTGTTTTGAGCCTTTTCCCTCTTTGTTCACTTTTCTCCTTTTGACTTTCACTGGAATCCATAAACTCAGAATCACTATCACTTGTGTAAGGCATGATTGTCCTGAATCTATTTAGTAGTGTGAGGACCAAAGAGTACGACAGGCAGCTGGGCACTGATCATTTATTACAGAGATTAATGCCGCTCTTCTTTGCCCATTCATTCGCTGACTGTATTATAGAATACTGCGTTTCACCAGCAATCGAATCTAAATATATCACAAAACACAGTCAGTTAGTAAGTATCGATTATTATATATCGAACACCTGAGCATTTCACCGGAAATACAGTTCACCTAATTAATCCAACCAGTTGACTGGACGTTTCACTCGTTCGTTGTGTTTACATTTTGACAAAGATTTACATATTGCCATAAAAAGAAGAACCGCTGCAGTCTTCAGAAAGGCCAATATTATTTTGCCTTGCAAATTCTATAAGGAAATCTGTGTCATAAGAAACGTAGAAGCCAAAAACTGTTGTTACCGTGAGATAAGTTGCATACTTTATTATAGTAGGTTTTCTATAAACACTGCATCTAAACACATTACTATACTCTGTTTTTATTACATCTGTCCACCCGCCTGTGGTGTTTGCGTATGGTAACACTGCGTCCCGGGCTTCAGATAGGTGCGCTATGTGTAAGTTTTAGGTAAATAAAAGGATATCTGGGTGTACATTTGCAACTGAAAAGTGTTTCAATAATGTACTGTATGCGAATTACACCGTTAATATTCTAAATAAGATATTGTCATTATTATTGAAAGTGAACTGAATGTAACTATCTAAAGCCCGGACGCAGTGTTACCATACGCAAACACCACAGGCGGGTGGATAGATGGAAAAAAAACGAGTATAGTTTTATGTATTGGCTAATTGATTTAACTTGTTAAATAAGTTATTACATTTTCGTTCCTGTCCATATACAAATTGTTTCGTCAACATAAAGAAACCATATCATAATGCATGGAATGATTTGTTTAACTATTTGCTTTCAAGAAATTCCACATGCAAATTACGTACTACTTGATACTGAATATCGAGGGTTGCCCAATGCCATAGCAAACTTTTGCAAATAAGAATTGAGATTAAATTAAAATTACGTTCTTTTACACAACCCAATTACTTCAATAAGAGTGTTCTTGGAAAAATGGTATATCAAGCTATTTGTTTTCTTATAAATCCGATAAAAAATTCTAGATCGTTTGTGAACAATAATGCATCAAATCTCAAAAGCCTGTCTGTACTTCATTTAATATATTCATCAAATGATCATTATTCCTTATATTTACATACGAGATTTTACGAGCCAACGGGTCCAGAATTTCCACTAGGTAACCTAATTTGTTAGTCTGTAGGATGTGGAACCAATAGAACTGATAATTGGCCTGGTGGGAAAATTTGTTTAGTGTCAAATGATGTTTTGTTTGCCATCGGGACCCACCCTCGAAGTATTGGCAACCACTTATTGGTAATATATATATATATATATGATATATATATTATATATATATGTGTGTGTGTGTGTGTGTGTGTGTGTGTGTAAAGTTATGTATATACATACATACATATATATATATATATATATATATATATATATATATATACATATGTAAATATAAATAGATGGATGCATTACAAGTCTTCGTTTTCTTTCCTTCGGAAGCACTGCATACTCCATCTAAAGCTATTTAGAAGCATGAAACGACCCTTTATCATCTCCAAAATAGTATTGGGTGAGGCAAACGCATTAACCGTATAAGGAAATGTACTTGAAGTAACCCTTTACTTACCTTTCTAGTGAATAAGTTACAACGTTTGGCAATGCATCACCTCCCAGGCGCTGCATGAATGAACGAGCCGCTCCGCCGGACATTTTAATTAGGCCGGATGACGGGTATCAACGTGGAAGACTGCCTCAGATCTTTCTTTAGCGCCGCTAATGGACTCTGAGAGCTTCGTTTTCTCTCGCCATAAGTCATAGTGCGGTGGTTAGCAGCTGCAGAGGCAATATACATCACGGGGAAAAGTCCTTCATTGTGCAGTCACAGGCGTTCCATAAATTCCAAGTGATATACTGGGGCCTTATTTGTAAGTCATTTGTTTTTGTCGTTCTTGCTCTCGGCACCCGATCGTTCCTGCTTTCGTTCGAGGTTTGCTGGTAACTCAATACATCTCCTTTCGAAGCAACTTCTGTTTTTGTACGTGGTCAGTGCTTCTTATCTCTTTTCGAGGTTGGCTGCAAATCGGCCGGTATGTGGTGCAGTGCCTATACACAGAAAACATTTTCTTTCGGTACGAGAAGCAAGACTAGCAGCTGTCGTAAGTGGCTGCATATTGCTAGGCGTTTGCTTTTTATTCTTTTATGTAAATTAGCATTAGCAAATAACCTAATACCACATGTGCACTGTGATATTCATATGCATGGACGCTATATTAACACACATATATATATAATATATATATATATATATCATATATATATATATACACATACTAATATATATATATATATATATATATATATAGATATACAAGAGAAAAACCATGGTGATCTAGGCCAGACTCTTACTTTAATTACAGGATGAATAAATATGCAGAAAACCTCCTCAGCCCTAGCAGCTACATGCACTTTTCCACAAGGCTCATAAACAGCGTCTCCAAACACCTTGCACACAGCGCACAATCCACGTCCATGTTGCACCTACTTTCCCCTTCCTGGGTGTGAAGGCCTACCGTAGGTCTAGTCTTCGCATTACCTTCCCTGTTCAGTCTATGCATGCCTTCCTAGTTCTTCCTGTCCTCTTTCCTTTGAATACTTCCAAATCTTGCTCTCTTTCTGCCATCGCAAGCCCCCATTCTTTCAAAATACTGAGCATTTCAAAACAGAGATCGGCCCTTACCTACACTTAGGCTAACCGTCTTACCACGTCTACGTTTGTCTACACTTCAGAACATTCCACGCCGTGTTATGTTACATATCTAGACAGATAATAATTTATTCACTGTCCCTCTGTTTTTCTATTTAATGCAATGAAATGTATACCTGGTAGTTAGTTAATTACAATAGGTCATGGGGCGAACAATCTCATCCCAAAATTCTTACTGGAAACCATTTAAGTTGCACATCCTAGAACTACCTAGCGTGTAAAACAGAAAATTTATATATTAAAATTTATTATTATATATTATATATATATAATATATATATATATTATATATATATATATATTATTAATTTATAATTTATATTATATATATATAGAGATTGAGAGAGAGAGAGAGAGAGAGAGAGAGGGAGCTACAATGTCCTTTAATATCTAATTCGCTCTACCTCGGAATTAATATATTTTCATATATGCTTAACCGAAGGGGAATTTTTTCTCGATAATAGACTTGCCTGGACCAGGGCGCGAACCCATGGATCCTTTCAAATCCAGGAACGTCAGTGAAGCTTTTACCTACTACACCACCGCGAGAGGCTAAAAGTTCATGTCGCCGCTCACCCTCATATACCTTTCGCGCTCAGGTAATTAGTTGGTTTGGAGACAACATCAACCCACCTCGACTCCGGTAGTGTTTAGTGCTTTTGACAGCACGTAGCCAATCCAATCTATATTAATTCCGAGGTAGAGCGAATTAGATATTAAAGGACATTGTAGCTCGATATATGTATATGAATCACGGAAATGATATGACACACACACACATATATATATTATATATATATATATATATATATATATATATATATATATATATATATATATATATATATATATATATATATATATATATATATATATATTCCTTCTTAAAGAATGGTTCTAGTGGTATTCAGAACCTGTCGTTTAAATGGGTTTAATGTTGGATGAATGGGAGACAAAACCAATTCCCACGCTCATTTCCAGCCACCTCCTCCTCCTCCTCCTCTTCCTCCTCCTCCTCCTCCTCCTCCCCCTCGACGCCCCAAGTAGACCAGGCGAGTGACGTTTACTTAAAGTGAGACTAGAACTTGCGAATCCAAATATCTAAATCCGCGAAGCTATTCTGTCGGCAAAGAAAACTCGTAAATGTTTTCGTGTTCGTACAGTTCTGGCACACCTACACACTCCTAGCTATATTATACGCACTAAGAGCATATGTTTACATTTGGACGTGTGTTTGTTTTCAACTAAGAGATAAATGATCTTGCGAAGCCTTCACGGCAGGACTGGGCCGTTAACTGACACTGACATATTTAACTAGAATGATGGTTGATGGCTAGCCCGGGACATGCAATGTATCAAAGTCAGTAAAAGAAGAATTTATGAGGGAAGAAGGGTGGTAATAATAACGAAGTAATGAATAGAATAAAAACGTTAAACCTACGATAGAAATGTATAAAAAAGATATAGGGAATAATCAGGCCAAAATAATTAGATTTTATTTTCAATTTTGTAACTTGATAGTCTCATCTTTTCTCTGGTTTCATTTCCCTTTTTTCGGATGACTGCTAAGTTTTTAAATGAAAAATAACAAACAAGTGAAAAGAAGAGAAATGCAGCACTTGTTTACTTGGGGCGTTATAACAACTTGCCTTTTATCCTTTTATCCCGACTTTGGTATTTTTCTCGAAACTCTGGTAATCGTTGCTGGACTTCTAGAAAGATAAGTAAAGCAACCATCAAGCTGATCAGCTGAGTCTTCTAGTTGAACGACCACTTTTCGCTGCTTTCGTAAATGCTATACTCTGCTCGTCAACCTCATGTGTACTGAACACTAATAAATGATGACTGGTTCAGAAATGGAAAAAAAAAAAAATTAGAC
>NC_087219.1:54502417-54532417 GCF_015104395.2 Macrobrachium nipponense | reverse complement strand
TAAAAATTCATGGTGTACATGAATTGATTCAAGTAATAAGATACAAAACAATGATATTGGTAAATAATAGTGATCACGTGATATATAATGATACAGTTTTTCACTTCATCTCTTTAAGATACTTATGCTACAGAAAATACTAATGTACTCTGATAATTGCATAGAATGAAGATTAACATGATAAAAATCATATTTTAACTGATAAAAAATTTCATATATGAATTGATAAAAATTATTAATGTTTATGCTAACTGTTATATATCTGATTCATTAATCCATATACTAACTCATATATAACTGCAGATATTGGTAAGATAAAGGGTAACAGATTGATTATAGGCTACCTGATTTGTTTATACATATGTATATGGATTCATATAATTATGATTAATATATGTGCACTTTAAATAGATTCCTATTGCGTACACGCAAAGATATATTTCTCGATTCCGTTATTTTTATATAATTTATATAGATTCCTAGTGCGTACACGCAAAAATATATTTCGATTCTGTTATTTATGATCATTTATATATATGGATACATGATACTTTTATTTATATATAGGATACATGACCGAGGTGATACTACTTCACATTTAACTAGCGTACGAACAACTTTTCGTCCATTACAGAGTTCCAGACAACCACCTATAGCCAAATGAAACGGCCTATTTCAATGGTTAAAACAAGGGGAAAATTTGCCTGGGCGGGTCCAACATTCTATATTGCGCTCATACTTATTCTCTGCATCCTAAGCTACACGATTACGTTCGCGATGAATAAATCATCCCAGCATGAGTCCTTCGCCAGCAAAGTAGAGTTGAATATCCTTCTGGTCGTAATTTGTCGGAAGTATGTCCCTTTTGTAGTCGATTCCGACAGCCGCCGGAGCGTTCCGTATTAAAACGAGATTAACGACGAGATACGGTGTCGGTCGAAGAAGTCCATGATGGTGCTTATTCCTTTCACATTGTAGGCGGTTGTTACTCGACTGCCGTCGTCCGCAGCGACGAACTATTTTTTGAAGTTGCGATGTGAAACTCTCGTACTGCAGGATATTGTAACAGGTTCCATTAATCAGCCTGCAAGTGAAATTATACTTGTCACAAGGGCAAAGTAAATTCGACGACATCCAAATACAGGGGAGGGGAGAGAGCCATTTAGACCAGACGTTAACCAACCCAATGAATTCGGACTGATATTTTGGAATTCAAAAGAGTCCGCTGTACAAACTTTTTTATCCATGGCTTTAACAATGAGTGAACCTATCCAGGTCTATGAGGACTGTAAAAATATCCATAATTATAAAAAATAGATAGATATCAATACGAATCCCAAAGAAAAAAAATTTGATATACTGGTAGTAAATTACTAGACAAAGAAGTGGGAAAAACGGAGCTATTTGTAAGATTGCCAGGCAACATAAGAGTCAAAGAGAAGATTAATCATGATTCTGTATTTCTCTATGCTAACTGAAATTAAGTTGTGATAAAATCTGATCCTATGTGCCCTAACAAAAGTTTCATATTCAATTTTCTCGCGCGCATCCTCTGAGGTTAATTTTTAAACTTTATTAATAGGTAGGAGATGCAACGAAAAAACCCACATGTAACTAATTTCTAAATAAACTTTGGGTTTTTCAAGAAAATGTGACATTTTCCCATGAATGTTTTACTTGAATTGTAATAGGCTAATGTTGCAAGTAAATATTTCATATACATATCTTAATACTTCTAAATGTCTATGAGGTTCAGAAAAAATTAATTCATTTTGTTGTTATAGAAATTCTATTTGCTTATTTTGTTATTAATTTTAAAATGATTGCAACTAAAGTTGCATTGTGCATACGGATAGACACGTCTGCCTTGCCCATGAGAAGTTCGGGCTAAGCATTCCTTTCTCCAGTCAATCTGCTTCGCAAGCAGAGACGACACACAGATGAAGCCTGTGTAAGCAGATTATTGAGGTTAAAAGGAACAAATGCTGATACGGCAATGATGACGTCGTCACTTGGCAGGAGATTGCTCTCAGCCAGCTAAGAGTTACGTTACTTGCTGTAATAAATACGACTTTAGGATAAATTTTTTGTTTTTTAATACTCGACCCACATGAGAAGAATGTCTGAAAAAAAACAGTACCAAAATTGAACAATATATTAGTTTCATGTTGGAAATCTGCATGATTATGTTAAATTAAATATTCCTTATTCAAACTAATGAAAAAAGGGTTTCCGTACAAATTTTTATATATACTATTTGCCCTGTATAAGATTATTCGCATAGATATACATTTTCACTTCTAGACTTCCTGACTTTAAAATCTCTTTTATTTCATATTATTTTATTTATTTATTATTATTTTTTTTTTTTCATTGACTACGAATATAAATCACCGGGACAGACAATATGTCAGTAGGTTTTGATATGTGTTTGAACTTTTAGCTTATTTGTCATTACTAAAGCGTTAAGTTTGAGTTCAAATCTTTACGCATATATATTTGGATATTTAATTAACCTATGGTTACGTTTTGCTTATTTGATTTTATCGTGATTCCTTTTTTATTATAATTTGTAACCCTTCCGACTTCTTACGGAGTGTATTATATTGACTCCACTTGTATCCATTTATTTTATATTTTATATTTATTTATTTATATATTTTTTATATATATTTGATAAATTAATGGTTGGCTTGAATATGTGGAAAAGTGTTCTAGCGGCGTACCGTATAAGGCTACTTGCGGCATCAATTTTATAGATACAAGATATAAATGATAAAGGTATTTAAAACCGCGAGAACCGCTATAATCCAGTTCGGATCCAATATCACGAGTTGTAACTCGTAAGACATTGACATTTTCTGATTTATCTCTTATTCTACCAAACCGATTTGACTCTGGGTGATAAAATATAGTATTGGTTTTCTTAATGGAAAGGAATTCACACAACGTGTTATGGAGATTATTATTGATTTACACCACCCGAGTCAGATTATCATGTGTTGAATTCCATGTTTACTGATTTAGCACTCATAAATATTCCTAACGCACTCAATTACGGTGTTTGTTTTTAGTGCTATTAATTCTATATAACGTGTCAAGGAACTATTAACACTAAGAAATGTTTATTCCCTCTGTCAGACTCGTATTATTTCAAGGAATGATTTGGCACAGGATAGGCCCTTAAACTGACAGGTGTCTTAGTGTGTCCCTTGTTTTCATGACACGTGTTACAATCAGTTATGTGCTTTTTATATCTGTAAGCATTGTAGGCCAGTAAAACAGTGATTTGGCTTTCTGTGACATAGTAGGGAAACCTGGATGACGGAATGCAACCAGTTTATGATGATTGGTATGAAAGAGATTATTACTACTACCTGGTCGTTAGTCATCTGCTGTGTTCTTCGGGTTTTCCTCGTCACGGACCTACATATAATATTACATTTGATTACATAATTCTGATACACATACTTTAAATATACTTTTGCTTTAGGGTTTCTGCTCGAAGTGTTTATTGTTTTTGCTTAGCCGCTGACCCTGTTTCTGTTCGAAGTGTTTATTGTTTGGTGTTATTGCTGCTGACTCTGTTTCCGTTCAGTTTGTAACAGTTCTGCGCTCCAACCCAGATATTCAATGCTCGCGATCTCTTGGGTTAAGGAATTTTCTTGTTTAGATACGGTTTTAACAATAGGCACGGATATTTCTATATTTGTTAGTCTAATTAATGGTTCTTTGCAGTATGGTGCGGGATTGCGGGATAATGCGTAAGCTATGATAATTGCTTTCCCAGGTAGATATCTTATCTTGGCTCCAAAGACCTGAATGATCATTTGTCACCGAGTTCCTTTTGGACTGTGATTAAAGCCTTTGAAAAACTCGGTAAAGGACTCATGTTCAGTAAGGACTTTATCAGGATAGCCATAGATTATGAACTTAAAATGTACTAGTGAGTTTAAAGATACCTAGCCCTTCCTTGCCTATTACTGCATATTTACTTTCAGAGGGCTTTAGTTTACGTGAATAAAAAGCTATAGGAAAGAACTGTTTATCATATTACTGAAGTAGTACTCCTCTTACCCCTTGGTCTGAGGCGTCTGTTACAATAAAAAAAAAATTCCTTATTTAAATCACGGATTTTTAAGTTAGGTGAGCTGCATTATTCCGCTTTTAAGATATCGAACGCCTGTTGATGCTTTTTAGACCATAATAAATCTACGCTCTTCTTCGTAAGATCTGTTAAAGGAGCTGTCATGATTGAAGAGTTACATATTTACATACGATTGTAATACCCACTACAGCGCCAAAGTGCTGTATCCCCCTTTTACGTTAATAGGTACCGGAAAGTTATGAATAGCCGACACCTTACCATGGACTACTTTAAGACCTTGACTAGACACATAAAACCTAGATAAACATGTTCGGTTTTAAAAAACTCACATTTAGATATTTTACTCTGAGATTATTTGTCTTTGTCTCTGTAGCACTAGCTCTAGTTTATGTGAATGTACTTCTAAGGTATTAGAAAAGATTATAAGACCAACCATACAAGCATGTAGGGTATCCCCTAAAAGTCTCCAAACACTATATTGTAATTGGGGCGCAACGTAAGCCGGAGGCATACGTAAAAATTAATAATGTCCCCTGAGTGTGCTGAAAACGGTGTATGGGGTACAATCACTTAGGTAATGGTATCAGGTAAAAGCCTTTAAGTAAATCCAAGCTGGTGAAAAATAATTTATTCTGGCGTTTGAGGGAAAAATTATATGGGCTATTTGATTTCCTAATGACTCCTATTACTAACATTTTTCAACTTCGTCATTTATCTCTATTTTGAAATTTCATTGAGAGTCTATACGAAGGTATGTATATAGCTTTATGTTTGTCCTTAGACCGTATTTTGTGTTAAATTACATCCGTTTTTTTTTTCTCCCAGAGATCACTCGCTAGTGGACAAACTTCCTGGTATTCAGGTAAAAGATAAAAAAAATTTCTGCTGAATCACCTCTGCTTGAATGACTTTACGGATATTACTTTAGATAGATTATCAGAGAGATTCATCTACGACTGGTTGGGCGGGATTAAAAATTAGCAACAATAAAAAATGCGATATTTATAACTTCCGTATCCACGATATGTATATGTTTGTGGATCACTAGATTTAACTTGTTGCTGCTAGTCAACCGTGTCTAGGGCTTTGTTCGCGGAAATCGTTATATTTCAGAGTGTCGGGAAGGATTAAAATTTCATTTCCCAGCAAAGTCTTTTTACACGCACTAAAACATTCGAGGGTGCATGCTTCTCGAGATTTTGCGTGCAAAGTGCGACTGCGGTTGTGGGAGAATTCTGTTGGGTCATTTGAACAATGTTACGATTTATGAGACAAATGTATAGTTCCTTTATATAAGTTATTATTTGATTTACTGTCTCTTTTTGTTCAAACGGATTTCAATATGTTTGAAGGTTTATAGGATTTTCATTTGATAAACACGCCTTATTTTGCAGGATGTAAGATAATATTTTGTACCCCTAGATGAATCTTACAATTACACTAGATACAGATCAATGTTTTTTATAACTATAGAGGTATCTGTAAACGCTCGCTTATCCGGACTTCTCATTAGGGAAGTTCGAACAACAGACGGTGAGTCCGCAAATACAGGATATTACGTGTACTAAAGAAATAAAACAAGATATTCTAATTTTCACGGCGCGTACAGTCGGGCTTTATCCACCACTACTATAATAACTACGTATTAAAAAAAAACGAAAACCTGCTCTGATTACTTTATACGGTCGTGTGTTTCATAGGAAAAATCCTTTTTAATTCAAAAAGATATTGGCATGTATGAACCAAACATCGCTTTTCCCCACTCTGCTAGAGTCGCTTATTGTGTGGAATTTGCTATGCTTTGAACACTCGGCAGATTTAACTAACCTTGACCGCTTGACTAGGTGACACAGTAACCGAGTTTGCTTGTTTGATTCTGAACGGGCTACTGTTTCTATTTCTTTTTGTAATAATTAGGATCCTTCTCTTTGTTACCATCGGCAACGTATTGTGTGTTTTTAGCATTATGTTGCTGGTTACGTATAAAGCAATGAATGACGAACTATTAGGAACTGAGCGATTACTATTAAGACAAGTTATCACTACTGCATTCAATATTAACTGTTTGTACTTCATTCTTTGCTAAAATTTGAAATAGTGAGGGATCCTGGTCAGCGCATTTAGCCTGATGAAAGTTTTTACAGACATGTTATTCCTTGCAATCCAGCCATATTTTTAAAGTTAAGTTGAGTCATTGAGGTTCGATATTTTATATAACTCAAAAAACTCAAGGCTAAAACTGTGATCGGGACTTTGCAAAGGAGCATTTATTGTCATGACCCGAAATAGTGTTACCTCTAATTTATATAGATTTGTACGGGTGTTCCACTTGTTTTTTGTGTGTTTTCTAATCACTACGGTGCTTAACGACCCTATCCATGCATCTGTATAAATACAGACGTCCACTGCGTAAACGCATATTCACTGTTTAATATGATTTGTTACGTAAGGGATTAATAATCACCCAAAATGATAAAGTTAACATAGTATATGATTATGATATTTCAGTAGAACTTCTGGAAACAGAAACTCAAAGATAAAAACTCGCAGTAGCGAAATCTCAATGATGTAGATAATTTCTGTAAAAAAAGTAAGATTAAGAATGTCTCGTAACTTTCAGCCCACAGGAATAACGAAATTCGACCTGCAAAGGAAAGGAACAACTCAAAGTTACTCCAAAAATGAATAAAAAAATTGTTTTACTTAGCTTGCTTTTGTGGGAAGTCACGTGTTCCGATAACGACACACGGCCTTGGTCCTCCTTCTCTATTTAGCGGATGACCTGGTTTGGCTTCAGTTTCCTCCGTGCGCGTTGTTTCGATGATTCGAGCCCTTGAAAGATCCGATGCTGCAGACGCGTTCGGTTTGTTTCTTGAAGTGCCGGAAACGCTCACTAACGATGTTTTCTTGAATGATTCTAATGAGAGACGAAGCTTGCGTGCCGTAGGAAAAAAGCACGTCGGTTTTTGTTTCTTGAAGTTATTCACTAAACGATGAACACTAGTTGCTTGAAGAATCTCTTGCTTTTCGTCGTCGGTGAAGTTCTTGTTGTTTTCTGAAGTCGCTCACTAAACGATGATACTAGGTTGCTTGAAGAATCTGCTGCTTTCGTCGTCGTTGACTTCATGATTTATTATTCTGTTTTATCTTCGGAGAAGTTGTAGAGTCCTTCTGGTACGCTTGCCACCACTTTTAGGGCTTGTGCCTTGTATAATAAGGCGCCCTATGAGGTAATGTTAGACTTGCGATAATCTTACGCTAAGTCGGTTGGTATTGCACTTCCATCTTCAATGGAGTGTCTTGGGGTTTGTAGATCACTTTACGAAGTCAGGATTATCTTCTTGTTTATGACGACGATGTGTTAAACTCATGGTGAGGAGGTTCTTGTAGAAAACACGAAGTATATATATATATTCTTCTGAAGTTTTACATGCTGAAGATCAGATATGATTGTACAAGTCTTCTAATAACGATAGCTTGATCGCTTCTGCCAATGATGATGGCTACTTCTGTTCTCTCTACATGATAAAGCTTAGGTAAAGAGATACAGGTCTTCTAATGACGATAGCTAACTCTGTTCTGCTCCGTTCTACATCTCTGTTACAAGTTATGAAGGAAGCAGATAGTAGCTCGAACATATGAACATACATACAAATGACATAGTTTCATACGAACACACAATCAAAATGAGACACGCTACAGATCACGTAGGCCGCTTGAGCTATAGGTCACGGTGTTTGTCTCAAGCAGGAAGCTTGGACTAAAGTTTATAAACAATTGAATGACTACAGGTGACGGCATGTTATCTTAGCCTACTTTTATTGTATACGTCATCTTTAGCGTCTCTAGTCTGATCACATTCCTGCAAGCAATCTGGTTGACCTCTTTAGTTTTAGTCTTTTTATATATATGGACTAACATTCCTATTTTTATTATGTAAACACTTACATATATATATATATATATATATATATATAATATATATATATATATATATATAGTAATATAGGTCTATATATATATATATAGATATTATATACCTATACTAGCTTTACCTGGAATCCTTTTTATTTAATAACAGCAATCTAAATAATAAAGGCTTTTATAAATATAAATGAAATATATTTAAGATATATATTAAATATGTTAAACGCCCCGTATGTTTGTAAAGAAACCGATGACGGAAATAGCAACGAACAAAATAATTCTTCTTTGAATGAGAATATATCTTAAGTATATTTGAAAGAAAATATATCTTAAGTATATTAAACTTCTTGAACGTTTGTAAAAAAAAAAAAAAACATGATAAAATTAGCAATGAACAAATCAATTCTTTTTTTAATGAATACGAAGATATGAGACTTTTAATAAAGATCTTGAAAATGGACCAGGGTGGTGGTGGGGGGGGGGGGGGGGGGGGGGGGGGGGGGGGGGGGGGGGGGGGGGGGACCCCGAAGACGCAAACCTGGTAACGTTCTTAACTGTTCGTTCTACGATCATCATATGAATCTCTTCTTCGTGTTTTAGTCAAATCGAAAAATCCTTTTCTGAAATATCCCTATGAATTATTCCACTTTATGAACACGGGGTAAAAGAAAAATCTACGTATTATCTAGTAAGTTGAAGTGGTAACGATTACATTACCTTCCGAGTCCGTTGCTATTCTTTCTTCTTCTTCTTCTTCTTCTTCTTCTTCTTCTTCTTCTTCTTCTTCTTCTTCTCTTTCTTTCTTTCTTTCTTTTCTGGTTATCTCACACGAAAATGGGAAAAGAAGAATGAAGAATCCGCTTCCTTAATGATTACTTCATTAGAGGAGGTGCACCGAGGAGGTGTATTACACCCCATGAAAGAGACCACCTGATGGTCGACAATTAGGCAATTAACCTTCCAGGTACTCTGGTGATGCTGCAGTTTCCTCACCACTTAATGAGTGAAGAATGATGAGGAGATGAGGGAGAGAGGAGGAGGAGGAGGAGGCGCGAGAGGAACGGGTGGGAAAGAGAGGGAGGGACTTGACAGAGAATACGAAAGGAATGAAAAGACGATAGAGTTAAAATCAGATGTAATGAAACTAAAATCAGGAAGAAATGAAAGAAATAAAAGCTAAAATAAGGATGGCGGGCATTTAAAGCTGAAATAAGTTGACAAGAAGTAATTTTGAAATATAAGAGAGAATATTGATTAAAGGTAAAACTAGGAACTAAATCTAGAATAAACAAAAAATAGAAACATCGAAATTACGGAGATAAGAAAAGAGTAATAAACCATAAGGATACTATGTATGAGTAGAAAAGATAAGGGGAAATATAGGTGATTTCAAAAGAAAAGGGCGAAATAGCCGTGAATATGAAGAAATGATACAAATAATGCTATAATGAGAAGATTATATGAAGTTGAGAATATCAGTCTGGATGAAAACCAGTAGCGAAGAGATGGTCTCGTCCGCAAATCCTTTCAACTTCAAAAAGTTGTTTAATGAGCATAACTCGATGTTCTTCGAACTCTGACAATAATCTTGAAAAGTGGAATACGCTCTTTGGAATTCGAAATCCCACTGTCAGGTTCCTGAATCTGCCCAACAATCACCTTTTGAAAAAGAATCAGGTGCCGAAATCGAAGCGTAGAAAAATTCATTTCTTTCATTTGTCTTCCGTGAAGTTTTTCCAGTTGATATGAAGTTGTCAAAATTAGCACGAAGAGAGACTCAAGTCTATAGTTTGTTACATGTGCCATATGGATGATGTTTTTCGCCCCTTTCTTGCGTCTGTCTGTCTGTCTGTTAGGGATATAACGTAAAAATTAGAAAGTGGGTTATATTCATTTTCAAAAGTGACTCCATTCCGTGGAAAATCGATCGGATGGTGAGGATTGCATCATGGATCGTGTTTCTGGATCCGAAAGTTCAGATCGTTTAGTTTATTGTTGTCAGAGATGTGTACTGAAAGGAACAGTAGTTTCATGAAGTTTGTTAACGAATGCGCAAATACGGCAGAGTATTGGTCTAATAAAGGAATCAGATTAGTAGCTGACTCCATGATGATTGCTCCATTCTAGCTACCCACAGTAGTTCTCCAGTTCGAAGAATGACGTAGATGAAAACAAGAAGATACACACACATTCATAAATTATTTGTTGTCACACATTCATACTTTATTTCTATATTCACTGGATTTAAAACCAATGCCACTTGCACCATACCGCTAAAGGTTTTTTTCAAAGGTACCCTAACTTTTATTTATTCATTTATTCATTTTTTTTCTAACTCAATCCATATCCGGGCCCATAGCTATCATGAGGGTGAGCCCGGGGGAGGTGATGTCTGTTCTCGCAAGGTGGGCAGCCTTCCTTCCAAGCCTAGACTTTTTTTTTTTTTTTTTTTGTTTTTTTTTTTTTTTTTTTTTTTTTTTTTTTTTTTTTTTTTTTAAGGAGAGACAGGTAATGTGGAGGGGATGGACGCAGTGAATAGAAGGTCGGGAAGCTTTTTTTTTTCTTTCTTTTTTGCCAGAGGAAGAGCTATTTCATAATAATTATTTACATTCAGTTTTGGTCTATCACGCTTCTCCGTAAACCTTATATATACGTATTCTGCTCCAAGGCAGCAGAATATGTGGTCTATGGACAAAAAGGCTCCAGCAACAAAAGCAACAGCAGTAATAATAATAATAGTAACAATAATAAACATGTACCACTTCGTCCGGTATCTAGCAGTGTGACTACCCAAACAAGACCTTGTCTAGGGAAGAAAATAACATTGTTGAGCCTTGGATAAGGAGTACAAGCGACAGAGAAGTAAGGATAACCCTATTTGACCTTTTGTACAGTGAGGGAAGCGCGGTTTTGAAGTCGACATGTTTTTGCTTTGGGTCTCAAGCTGAATGAGCTGTGTACAAGAGGCCTCTCTCGGGAATCAACGGCGACTTATATAAGAAACAGCTCTATTAGTTCTGTATACATTATCATTACAACTGTACAAATAGGATAAAAGATAATGATAATATACGAGAGGGTCGAGATGGTAAGGTACGACCCTACGGACGTTACGTGGCGTCTCGGAGATGAGACGACTGGAGATTCTTTTGGCATGCACAAGGAATTTAGCCCCGAGCTGGAAGACGGCACTCTAGGCATGGTGTTGATTTAGTCCCACATGAGGCTCGAGTTCCTCTTCTCTTTCATCGGACACCTAAACAAAATAAGACGTAATCCATCTAACTTATATTTTATTCATGATTAATCTCTACTTGTCTATGATAACGCGCCTGCATATGCACAACAGTTGTTCCGATGGCATTCGCTGGAAAAGAACAGCACTGGAGGGAAGCGGCAAGAAATAATGATTGCATAAATCCGATCCATCGACTTCGCACTAACAACGTCTTGATATCTTATGAAGCTTCAGATAAGGAAGCTGTTTCTTTTTCTTACGTGCCATTTCGACCGATGCCGCGCCTGTCCAGTTTGTCTCACATATATGACTTTGTTTCTCAGTCGCAAAACTTGGAGCTGTCTTCCTGCTTTATTCTTTTCATGTATTTTTTTTATATTTCCTCCCTAGGTAAAAAAGGATCTCAGTTCCTTCATGTTTATAGGCTTACGAGTCAATCTTTTCCCTTACCCCTATTATTCTTGTCTTTCGAGAGAGTCGTAGATGTAATTATCATTTACCTTTTGAAAACAAGAGTATATTTTTATACCAGCAAATATTGCAGTACCATTGTTACTTTATTTCGGATGCATTATATGGTTGTCTGCCCATTAAGCAAAATTCAAATCTCGTCCAGCCCCATAAAATGGAACCAGCGTAGGCCTTTCTTTTTGCTTGAAGCAAACACAAGCAGTTAAAATAAGAGGAGTAGATTACTTAGTAAGGTACTGGCTTGAGCATTTTCTTGTAGCTATATCACACATACAAATGTGCATTGCATTTTTTAAGTAACTAATAAGATAACATTTGGGGAACGAAACTTCCTCTCATTTCCATTTTAGCAAACGGTTAACAAACCAGCCTCAAATGACTTCATTATACGTTGTTATACCAACCATGGCTCTACTTATGTACGCATATTTTCAAAACTGTTTCTTTGCTTTTAAGCCTATGATGCACTCATCAAAAGGAAACGTGCTTCAAAATGAGGTTGATCATTATGAGAACATTGATGGCTGATAGGGGCACAAGGAAAGAAAATCCAAGTTCTTTAAAGATAATATCTCACCTTCTCTGATAACAAGGAGGCACATCAGAGGATACGTAAGCGCCTCAGTGGCGTGGTCGGTATGGTGTTGGCGTACCACCTAGGGGGCCAGAGATGTGTATTTCTGGTGATATAAGTTCACTCTCGACGTGGTTCGGAAGTCACGTAAAGCCGTTGGTCCCGTTGCTGAATAACCACTGGTTCCATGCAACGTAAAAACACCATACAAACATCAGAGGATTCGTGAAGCTCGGAAGAGGAGGGAATTTCAAGGTATGTAGGATGCGAGGAGACTTAGTAACATTCAGTCAGTATTATTCAGACAATCGAGATTTTTGCTTGGCATGCCATCTTGCGTCCTGTTGACGAACCTTTATGCTAATAGACACAGTTAATGCGCTTCAGCATAACTGCAAATTCAAATATCATTTCAGCGCCCGAGATTATTTCTTATAGTACTTCCCTACGCAAAGTGAGAGAAAGAGAGCATTATATAATGAGAAAATATGCACATTTTATTGAACTCATATTGTGAATTAAGTGAAAAATCCTGAAAGCAAGTAGTATTCACAGTCAAATACAAAGAGAGAGAGAGAGAGAGAGAGAGAGAGAGAGAGGAGAGAGAGAGAGAGAGAGGGGAAAAATTATAACTAAACATACACTTCTTATTGAAATCTAACACTGTGTTTAATGAAGCTAAAATCTTAGAAGCAAGTGCTGTCCCAGCAAGATACAAAGAGAGAGAGAGAGAGAGAGCCTTAACAGCCAATATCCTCGCTGCAACACGAGACCACAGCACCGAGAATATAAATCTAGTTCCATCTGATCGGAAAGCTAAAGCTCTCAACAGATAGATCAAAATCCCCTTGAATTGGCAGTAACATCCCCGTAAGAGAAACGCCATCGGAAAATCAATCTTGCAATCTGTGAACCAGCTCCGAATGCACGTGGCTTGCAACTATCATGCCCCCGCGAGGGCAGATTTAAAGCGACCACCCCACCAAGACCAGCAGGGCCACCAGTGGGGATATTAAAATTCATGGGTCGCTCCACCGAGTGATACGGAGGAGGGATGATGACGCCAGGGGGAGAGGGTGGGTGTTTGAGGGGAGGGTAAGGGGAGGGGAGGGAGGGACTTCTTCTTTGTGATCTCGCACGTGACCTACGGACGCAACATTGGGTTCTGATAAATCACTCACAGGGTTAAGAAATACTGACCATTATTTCATTCTGAGGAGGTACCGGCTCGCTCTCTTTTTCGGGTCGGGGGATGGTCCATTGCACGGGCGATAAACGAACTGAGAATGCAGTTCTTTTGGTGCCGTTGATGGTCAGTCAGTGGGAAAGGAAAAACGAAACTTATCGTGTGAAACGACCAAGGATACAAGTTCTAATAGAAGAAGGACGCAATAAGGACATAAACTATACGAGTCTAGCAGTGTAAATAGAAGAGAAGTCGAAACCAGTCATGAAAATAATAAAATCCAAGTACAGAGAATAATGTTTTGAATAAAGAAAAGATCAAGTCTGTAATACAATTGTACGCCTTTTTCTGACAGAACAGTGAAAACGCCCTTGTTGTATTTTGGAGGAAAAACAGTACAGCTAATAAAAAAAAATTACTATAATTTCACATAACTTCAGACTTACTGCAATATTGTTGCCCTCACAGCGTGCAAAGGTGAAAGACTACAAGTGAAATTAGTCTTTTGATTCACCATGAAAACGTAAGCCCGGGAAATTAGATGCCTAAACAAGTCATTATTATTGTTATTCAGAAGAAGATGAACCCTATTCATATGGGACAAGCCCACGGGGGCCATTGACTTGAGATTCAGTTTTCCAAAGAATATTGTGTTCATTAGGAATAAGTAAGAGGAGGTAAATAAAAAAAAAGTGAATTCACTTATTGAAAGAGAGAAAATAATTGAATTAACTAAGAAATAGATCAAATCACGTTAAAATGTAGGGAGAATAGTACGTATTTGGTCATCATTTTCTGCTAAGGAAACAGAATTCTGAGTCAGTTCTATAACAGCAAATGGAGTTGGGTGTATCTTGCTTTGATTTATGGAATTTGGGCTGTTATGCCAAGAAGGAGTTGAAGCGCTTGGACAGCACTGAGAGGATTTGATAGTGAAAATAGAAGAACCAAGAAGTAATCATTGGAGAGGCAGGACAGCAAGATAGGAAAAAAGAAATTGGAATGGAGGTAAAGTAAAAGCTAAAAAGTGGGTGCAGCTAGGGATCGAAGGATCTATGCACGCACACCTTGAACTGGATAAACAGCAGTCTATTGCGATGCAATTGACGAATATGGACGCAAAATTGCTATGCATGGACATCTGATTGCAAGTGTGCCATATTGCAAGCTCCTTTTTATTGCTTACAGTGCACCAGGTGAGATGTATTAAAGGTACTGACCCGCTACAAGACGTGGACATGTCTTGTACCTATTTACAGCTGGGTGGACTAGTTGAGCGGGAAATGGGTATCGAACCACAGGCCTTGGGAATGTCTGCTCAGAGCTGTACCAAACAGAAAATGAGATGGTTTTCCGATGGCGTTTCTCTTACGGGGATGTTACTGCCAATTCAAGGGGATTTTGATCTATCTGTGGAGAGCTTCAGCTTTCCGATCAGATGGAACTAGACTTATATTCCTGGTGCTGTGGTCCCTTGTTGCTTCGAGGATATTACTTGGCGTTCTCTCTCTCTCTCTCTCTCTCTCTCTCTCTCTCTCTCTCTCTCTCTCTCTTAACACATGAAATATTTATTCTATCTTATATGCAAAAGACAGTTGATCAGAATGACATAATGAGGCGCATACCTGAAAGAAACGAGGAAAAGAAGTAGAATTAACAAGTGGTTGAACTTAACCCAAATTGAGGCAGCAGACTTCTGAAAAGTAAAAATGATCTTGGAAATAAGATAATGAACACAGTGAGGGACTTCTAAAGCTTAGGACTGCAGGACTATAACCGAGTAATCCAAATGTTCTATATCCGCTATCATGAAAACTGTTCGTAGGAAGAGATGGGATATAGGTGGAAATCGAGAGAAAATCCTTCTCTAAAGGTCCCCCCCTCCTTCCCACAACACAACTCCCGCCCCCGCCAACCACACACTCACAAGGAAACTGGACGGGATGAACACCAGTTAGCAACTTGCCAACATTCACGACGGATGTTAGAAGTTTCAGTCCTCCACTTCCCCAGTGATCCCGATTTTTCAGCGGATATCATTGTTGCACGCACACATCTGACCCAGTTTCTTCGCCTAGCATATATGCTAACAACATTAAAAACAATAAAAAAGACATTAATCACAATAGAAAGCTGATAATACAACTTAACTTTTTCAGAAGGGTAACTGATCACCTCAGATCTGACAACAAGGCCACTTTTCATAACCATGATCCATCGAAGGGTTGTTCTTTAATACAAATACGGACACAAAGCATGGTATTGATGAAATAACATTATGAAATTGTCATGGAATTTTCTTTTGAAAAGCAGCTCGCTCTCACAACGATTAACAAGGTATAAAGAGCTTCAGGTAACAATATCCACTATCATTAGACCTATTTTAGAGCAAATGACAAAACGACCCTGTCCACCAAACAGCCCGGGGACATCCCATACGAATGCGCCATAGATTAATTGCCGTACTGACTTCCTTCAGTAAAGGATCAGGAAGCTAAAATCCGTCAGAATTCCTAGTCCACCCACCCATTACAAGAATAACTTGTTCGGTAGATCTAGGGTACCTATCCGCGGCGGCCCAGACTATGGCAGTTGCGGTTTTGCTATGCAGTTTTACCTACTGAACAAGAATTTTAAGTAATATTTATTCGGACGACTGTAATGAATCCCCAGGGGCCAGTACTAAACACGGCAAAATACATTAGACGCCCCAATCCCTGGTAGATGTCGTATCCGCGGTTACGTTTCTTGCAGGGTAATTCTAAAGGATAGTTCTGCACGAACTGCAAGGAACGTAACCGCGGATACGACATCCACTAGGGATTGGGGCGTCCAATGTATTTCGCCGTTTTTAGTAATGGCCCCTGGGGGTTAATTACAGTCGTCCGAATAAATGTTACTTTAAATTCTTGTTCAGTAAGTAAAATAACATAGGAAAACGTCAATTGCCACAGTCTAGGCCACCGCGGATTGCTTCTGTAGAAATACCACTTGCTCAACCGAAGCGTTTGAACTCTGGAGTTGATTTTGTTTTAGTCGACTCCTACAAACACCAGTTAGCCTTTACGATTTATAACTAAAACAAAGAAATGAAGAATGAGGGAAAATTGGTAACATGCTATTCTATATTTCAAAAATATTGCTAAAATAAAAGAAAATTGCATCTTTTATGAAAAGACGCTAAAGAAACACCACAACAGATATATACGCAGACAATCGCAATGATGAATCAGTGGCCCGGATTGAATTTTTCAAGATCATCCGATCTTTATGTTTATTCATGAACCGAACCAAACTGAAGGGCAAAGGTCCCTGAAATCCACTGGTGATCTATTGTTCTCATATTAGGAAATGGAATTATAACCCTAACCAAATGCATCAACGAATATGGCAACGTTGGTTCACCATTCTAGCTTGGCGCGAATCAAGTTATCGGCGAGGGCTTCCAACTTTTTTATTGGAAGAATAAGTTATATTTACGACGTCGCATCTATATGAAGTTTTTACAAGTTTTTACAATAGTTCATGGGGCAGAAAAACTTCTAGTAAAACGAAACAGTCTTGGCAAGGCAAGATCACATAAAGGTGCTTGCGAGTGTAGTCATATCAATGTATACGGGTAATTATTTAAGGTAAGTGTAGTTCAGCATCTCCGTTTAGAATTTAATTTCATGAACTGTAAATTAGACGTTTTATCTACATGTTTTCCTTTCTGTGGCCACGGTTGTCACTTTCTCAAGATGAACTGGTGAAATACTTTAAATACAAGGAACCAACTGGATTTAAGAAAACATGACCAATCCTGCGTTTGGATTGAAATCGTGGTATTTGAGCTTAAATGATCACAAAATGAATAAGTGTGTGTGTATCCCTCTCTTTTCAGTTCTGCTGTACTTTTTGTTTTGTCCCCTTATTCAACAGGTTGCGTTGATATCTAAGCATTCTTGAGAGAGAGAATCACTAAGCATACGATTAAAAAAATATCGGGAAATAAGTCAGTAATTAAAAGAATTTTGTATAATTATCACCATCGTATGCTGCCAATTAAATGCACTTCAAGAAAGGACGCCTTTTCTTCATGTTCCTCATGATATTGTTATATTCTCTTCTGGAATTCGACCTAGAATGAATTCGAAAATTTTAAACATAAAGCTTCGGATTAAATAATACATTACGACAATATGAAACCCAGATTTCAAAGTGTTACCCATGCAGTTGATATGACCAGAACTCCTGTTCCCTGAAAGCTGCAAAAAGTGTTCTGGTTCATCCAGAACAAAATGTGTATACTAGTTCTTTGGCGACTAAACCAAAAGATTGTCACGTAACACTCAAACCGGGCGACAACACTCCACCCCAACAAAAGCAGGAAAATTTTGGGCTAATTTGGTTCAATTCAAAAATGCAGATAACTCATTATCATTAAAAAAAATACTCATTGTAGCATGAGACTTGAAATGGAGAAACAAATCCACAGATATGTATATGGACATATATTTAAAGATAAATCTGAACATAGAGCTTTCGAGAATCTGTTCTCTTTCCAATTTCAATCTGATTTAAAAGGGAAATCGAACATATTCCTGAAAGCTCTCTGTACAGATTTATCTTTCAATACTATATATAGTATATATATATATATATATATATATAATATATATGGGGATACAATCCACAATGAAGTAAAATCCTTCTGTAGTTTAAAATATATATTCCTTGTACAGGATTAAAGCTTTTGACCATCAACTGGTACAAGAAATATATATTTTAAACTAAAGAAGGATTTTACTTCATTGTGGATTGTATCCCCATTTACTTAGATGTACGACATATTACCTGGCTTCTGCATATATATATATATAATATCTATATATATATATATATATATATATATATATAGTATATATTTATATGTGTGTGTGTTTGTGTGTGTGTGTGTGTACAGATACATAACTGTGGATTTCTTTCTTCATTATTATCATTATTACTCATATGCTCACACATTTTTAATGAAGATATGAATGGAAACAAATTAATGACATTAAGAGGCTAAAACGTTTATTTGGGGAAACGCTGGTGACAAGGATCTTTGTTCATTCATTTCTACAAGGACAAGTATCGTCTACCATATTCTGATGCGGTATATGAATGGCAACTATTTTGAATCCAGAATTCTATCTCTTCTTCTTTTCCTTCTCCTACTCCTTATTTTCGTATTGGCTCCCTGTTCTTTGAATCACAACGAAATAGTAAAGAAGAAGAAATACCAGTCCGACAATTGAGAGCCAGATTCCTATGTTGGTTCGGATTAAACCGGCCTTGTGTTTGCCATTACTTGCTCTTGCCGAAATGCGACCTTTAAATGAGGTAACGTATTAAGAGGAATAAGAGGCCTGGTCTGGCCCTCTGGACTTTTCGAAATAACCGAGCCAAGTGAGAGAGAGCTAGTAACAAGTAGATAACTAGCTCTCTCTCACTTGGCTCGGTCAGAGAAAGAGAGAGAGAGCTAGTCATCCGGTGGTTCTTTCTTTCAAAAACTGTAATTATATACAAAAACAAGCAATGAATTTGTTTACCTTTTTATCGACCAAATCAGAAAACATGGATAAAATCCCTAGGTCTACAGTAGATTCACATCAACCGTGCACTTGATGTCTATGCCAATCCCTTACGACGCTCCTGATTGGCTGTTGATAAGCCAATGACAGGGCTGGAAACTTTCAGCCTCTCGAGATAGTTCACACAGACAGGATGTATGTTCCGCCTCTCTTGAGATTGGCCTAGACATCAAATGCACGGTTGATGTGAATCGACTATAGTAACTAACGTATCCAAAGAGCTAAAGTAATTTTGATAAATTAAGCACATGGTTTTCCCTATAGACCCACAGTTCAGTAGCGACTTTTTGCAGATATTTCCATAGATATCTTATGACGTCAGTATTGACAAAATATCGATCAATCAAGCAATCACTTTCTACTTCAAGTGGGGACATCTTAATGATGAAATGAGAGGCGTTGCTGGAAGGAATTTATTCAGGGAACAGAGGTTGGACTGGAGGCTTCGAATAACAAAAAACAGATCATACGAAAGTCAGGAAACGCGACTAATTTACGTAACAAATGTTAAGCTTAAATTTAGGCCAATAAAGGCACAGGTATTCTAGATGAAGACATCGCTTGTTGTTCCAGATGTTCGAGCCGGAGGATGCTTCTCTCTCTCTCTCTCTCTCTCTCTCTCTCTCTCTCTCTCTCTTTAGGTTGAATTTTGATTAAGGAAAGAGTGTCAGTGCAATAAAGGAGACATAGTTCTCAAAATAAAGCAAGATAAAAGTCAAAAGCTCCTAACTGTGATCTTAAAATTGTGTAAGACTGTTAGATTCGATAAATATGTCATACATTAAATTCAAATGCTAACATCAAAAGAACAAATTAGAAACTTATTCTTATCAAAAGAAAATTAGGTAGAAATCCAAGGGTTAAACTGACAAAGCCTTGAGAACCGAAGAAGAGAGAGAGAGAGAGAGAGATACCCGAGGAAAGAGAAAGAACAAAACTCCAAGCAAAGCTGAAGCGCACATGACCTTTAGCCCAGCCGGGTAATCGCCACTTCCTACAAGATCTATTAGAAACGCTAACGGCCTCTCACAAAGGCGACTGATACCTACAGATCGACGAAGATAAATAGCCCCGGGGATGTACATCAGCGCACAAGCGAAGCGTAGATCTTGAACAAGATGTTCCTTTAAAACTAACCTCTTCTCCTTCCCTCTCCCGAACCTCAGTCCACGAAGTTTAAAAGGGTTTAGAAGTGTTTATTTCTCCCTTTATAAGATTATTATCAGTGATTTACAAACACTAATGCAGTCCCTGAATACAATCAGGCTTGAATACACCTCGTCAGTGGGATCGCGACATCTGCCTTTATCAGCACTCAGAATTCCCCAATCCAAAGCGGGCCAATAGTCGCAGGCCCGACTCCGTTTAGGTAGAAGTTCCGGGCGATCGAGCCGAAACGTCGACCATAGCAAACCTCTCGCCGCGATAGCCGCCTTTCTTGGAGATACCTTAGGCATCTTGCACCATGAGCATCTTGTTTTGACATGAGGCTGTAGATAAATAATATGGATATTTTCATCCTTATAAATTTCTATACGTGTAGGTTACTTTCAAAACGAGCGTGTATATCTCCTCGTTCAACTCCTGGAGTGAATAGAGCAGGGTATTAGAGCAATTTACTAGAAGCGCTTAGAGCTCACTGTGAAGAGCTTACTACAGGACCCTATATCCTCTAATAAAGAACAATTCGAACAAGAGGATGAAGGCTCTAGGGCGAAGAATTGAAATAAATTCGTATAAATGCCTATTTATGCATTTATTGTACACTGTCTCTGAGGCCACTGTGCACCTCTAAGTAAGCAAATACCGTGCCACACGTACACACGAACACACACCAACACATGTACATTTACACACACACACACACACACACACATATATATATATATATATATATATATATATATATATATACTATATATATACATTTATATATAGATATATATATATATATGTGTGTCTGTGTGTATATACATATATATATATATCTATATATGTGTGTGTGTGTGTGTGGTGTGTGTGTGAGTATTTGTGTGTGTGTGTGTGTGTACTTTTTCAAAGTATCTTTTTCCATAATATGGGTGGTGCCAGAGGGCCCTAGAGTTCTGGATCCATGCAAGTATTTTTGGTATGAGTTGTTAGCTCCAAGTCCATTTCAAACCTGCTGCACCATCGCAGTCGTCTGACTGCCCTATAGGGAACATTCTTCACACATTAGGTCAAAAGAGGTATACTGGTGAAATACTTTAAATACAAGGAACCAACAGGACTTGCCCACCAGTCCATTCTTGAGCAGACGTCAAACCCAGGATATTTAGGTTGTAAGCCGTGTCTGTTACCTATTTCATAAAAGATGTAAAATATAAGATGCATTTTAAAGTGAATGCAGTCCTGGGTCAGTGGAGTGAGTATTTCAGAAAAAATACGAGAGGCAGAGCTGAATGTCCCAAGAATGGAAAGGAATGGTATCAGCAAGATTAGGAATGATTGTGGAATGGCAGTTCAGGACGTTACAAAAGCAATTAAAAGGTAGAAGAATGAGACACCAGGAGTTGCTGGTATTATGGGAGAAAATGTCATAGAGCAGTCTTGAACGTGACTGACTGGCTGACCAAGGTTTTAATGTACGTCTGAAGGACAAAAGAAGGTTCCTAAGGAGTGAATAAATGTTCTTCTGTATAAAAATAAGTGATTGAGCAAAGTAAAAATTAGAGACAATTTTATCTAGTATACCAAGAAAGGCGTGTGTCAGATTTTTTAATCAAAACGTAAGGAAAGTCATTGACATTAGGAAAAAACTGTGAGAGCCAAAGACCTAGAAAAAGCTTAGGATTGCAGAGCAAAGAGGAGGGCGTTGAGGATGTATGGCTGAGGGCACCTGGAAGTGTTCTTGAAGGAGTCAAAGCGAGTGTTGCAACACCTAGACAGGAAAGTGACTCGTTCAGTGTATGTGAGAAGACGCAAAGAGGACAGTAGTTGCAAAGTTTTTCAGATAGGAAAATAGGTCTTGCATGGATTGTGGCGTGATTGATGTTTGCAAATAACACACAACTGAGGAAAGACAATTAAGAAAAACTGATTTCTGATTTAGAAACTGAATAAAAAGAAGTTTGGTGCCTTGGAGATGAACTTTTTATACAGTATATCACCTGTAAGAACACCGGAAGGGTAAGAAAGAAGGAGATTCTCAAGAAAGTGGTAAAAATGTTAACTTCTCAAAGGTTGGATCAGAGTGTTTTAAGATGGTTTGGCTACGCGGGAAGAATGGATGAGGTTTTATCAGTGGAAAGAATGTTAGGAAACAATGAGGACATAAGACCCAGATTTGTGGATAGACAATGTGAAGGGTGGTTTGGAAAGGAAGGGCGTTGATATCCAGATGTGAGAGTACTTTCAAAACAAAACATTGGTAAATGGCAATTCAGCACTTATAGTATAGCATAATTGTGGCTATAACCATTGCCTTGTTTTCCCTCTGGAGCTCATCTTTACGATTCGAGCATTATAAGTATAAAGTTCATGTATTATTTTGAAATAATTCGATGATTTCATTTAACACACCAATATTACCATGGCTTGAAAATAATAGCTCAGTTTCGAGACAATCTTGTTAGGAAGCTTCCCCTAGAAGTAATTGGTATTTTGTGTGTGTAATTTATTTGAATGTTTACAAATCTCTAATAGTTATAATGCTTACCGAAAAGAAGCCTCAACAAACTTACAAAAACCTAATGAAACTGTTTAAAAGTTACTAATTACAATAATCAAAATTATTCTATTACAAAAATTATTTCCTTGCAAGTGCAAAATGAAAAAAAAATCTAAGAAAACCGTTAAAAAAACAGCGATAACAATGATTGATTGCTAAAATGACCTGGCTGACGCAACAAATACCAAATAATCATTTGTACAGTCGCTAAGGAGATCACGACTTTGATTCCCGAGAATGACAAAGTGAGGCGCCTCCTCTGGAGGACACTGCGACAAATTCGATGCGTCTCCATCTCTGACTGATCCCATCAAGTCGCTTCCACGTTATCGCAAGGGCTGCTCTGTAATGGAGCCTTCATAAAGACGTCATTCGCGTCTCTCGGAGCACCTGAGGGGATTTAGTGGTTGCACAGGAACATAAACAATGCGTGATCCGACCCCCAGTTTACTTGGAGAGCGTGCTAAATTCTTCAGTCAAATAAACGCTGTTTCAGCAACGAAAATTAAAATAAATACGCTATATTTTAGTAGAACTAATTTTTCTGTACTGCTTAAAATAAACGTTTTTTTTTTTTTTTATTTTTGTTCTAATAAATAAATCATAAATATCCTATCCTAAAATTCATGTATCTTTAACTCGACGCGAAACACCTTTTTCAGACCTTTTTAGTCTTTCCAACCCCTCCAACAAAAGCAACTACAACAAAGTAGTTTGTAGGTTTACTCCCCGAGTAAGCGAAAAAGCAGCTATATTGGGTATATTTGTCATGAGGTCTTTTCATCGATAATGGCCAAAAGAAAACTACATTTCCATTAAGTGCCTCTATTGGAAATATGAAAGTCATAACACCATACTTTCTTTTTGACGCCTTAAAGAAAATGCAATCACATTCTCTTGGGTTCCTTCTTTAGGACGCAAACAAAGTTTAATTGCACTTTTCAGAATTTCTTTCTATAGAAATTATGCGAAACTAATATTATCTACAGTATCTGTATCATTCTTTAGGGAACATATAAAATCCAATCCCACTCGATATAGATTCTGTCTATACGGAAGAAGTACAGTATAATTATAACGGCTAAAGTTTCTCCATATTGATACAAAAATACAACTTACATGCAAAATACAACTCTAAAGTCTGCAATTTCTTTCTATAAGAAATATGCAAAATACATTTATACTCATTACAGTTCCTTGATATAGAGAAGACGCAAAATGCCACGACAATGGGTGAAGCCGCTTTTTATTGGGAATTTAAAAAACATCGCTAATCCACGCTGCAAAATTTCATTCTTTAGAGGATAAAGTTAATTCCACGTTGCATGATCTCAAATGACGAAAGCCCCAATATTCTAGATGCCCAAGTTATTAACGTTTATAAAGAGTTTAAGATATTAATGTTGATCAAGAGTTCAAGACTCCTAGCTCCGTTTCAATAATTAGTCAACCGGGTAGATCGTGTGATTCAACAGAGCTTCAAAAGCTTCCATTCACCTTGGCATGTTTTTAAAGAAATATTAAACATGAATAAGATTGGGATTTATATCCAAGATAAAGATAGTGATATGTACGTATATTCACATCGCTTATGAAGGCGTCTGGTCTGATAATGCTCTCTCTCTCTCTCTCTCTCTCTCTCTCTCTCTCTCTCGTCTCTCTCTCTCTCTCTATGCATGTATGTGTACATATATATATATATATATATATATCTATATATATATATATATATATTGTGACGAAGTGCCAAGTATCTGGTTACCACACTTACCATTCATTAATTGATTGATACCTCACAAAAGCCAGACACCTGAACCCTCATCACAGGTACTAAACGACTGAATACTCTAAAGGCAACAGTGATCCCTTAACAGCTTCCCAGTATTGCAGAAAATCAGACTAAGTTCATCAAAACAGGTGTGAGGTAATCTTGTAAGTAATTAAATTAATCAAAGGGCTCCACTCCATCAACAACTTTAACAGTCTAAGTATTTCCCTGATTTCAGAAGTCTAAGTATTTCCCTGGTTCTAAGTCACTTCAAGTTAATGAAGGAAAACAGATCAATTACCACTCTATGTTTCTACTTAACATCAATATAATCAAATGCAAATATACTAGTATAAAAATGAAAACACTTAAAAAAAATTTTAAATGCAAAAATTTTATTATTAAACTCAAAGCTTATAAGTGAAAACAAAGTAAATTTTAATTAATTCTTGAATCAAATTAAGTAAAATTAAATCAAAATGAATTTATCACAAAATTCAAGAAAAAAAATTCAATCAAAATTCAAGTGTTAGGTAATAATTGAAAATCTGAAATTAATTCACAAGTGCTAAACAATAATAAAACTTGAAAAGAATTCTAAGTAAATGCAAATTAATTCACGTGTTAAATTTAATTAATTGTGCAACAATTAATTAATGAAAATAGCTAAGTTAATTAAATTGTGAATGCAAATGAAAATACAGAAAAATGTGGAAAATATCAAAGTCTCAAAAAGTATTAATCACACAGAATATAAAATAAAAAGGCACACTTCAATAAGAAAATGAACAAATGCACAAAAATGAAACAAACACAAAACACAAAAATTTGCAATGTGTAAAACCATAAATAGTTTCTCTCAAACCACTGTAACCATCAGTTATTTAGTTTTTACCAAACCACTGTTCCCATCAGTTATTAGTTGTTACCTAACCACTGTTCCTATCAGTTATTAGTTGCAACTAATAAAAATATAACACACTTTACCTTTTTGGTATACCAATTTCTTTCTTTCTTGCTGCAGCTTGTTTCACACTTTCATAAACATGGTGCCGTTACAACAACAATGTTTGTTCAGATTCCACAAAAAACACTAAATACTACTAAACAAACTCCAAGAAATATAAAATCTGAAATTTACAAATTACGAGTGACCATTCAATAAGTACGGAATTGTTACGTTACTTTAAGATCAAAAGTGCTATGCGATGGGGAGAGAGAGAGAGAGAGAGATGTGAACGGTTTGAGAATCTACGCCTGAATGAAAAACTTCTCCCTTACGGAAGCTGGACTGGAGATGACAAAACGTTTTTGGCAATAATGCTTCCAGAAGCTTCGAAATCTTACGCAACTTTACATACAAAATGTGTAATCTGCATGTGGCTTTGACAAAGACATACACGTATGAGACGATTCAGCTCAACAGACACGTACCCGATCGAAACGGAGGTTGAGCGATAATTAAGACTGACATGTTTTGATAACAACGCAAAGACTTGAGCTCTCTTATCAAACGTGTTGACAGATTAGGAAAAATAACTCTAGCTTTGAACGGACAATGATATTCTCTCTCTTTCTACATTCTACATTATATATTCTTTTACAATATGTTATGCGAAATCTGAACACACATTTAAAACATCCTATCTCTAAGCTATCTAGGAATCTAAAAAAATGTTGCCAAAATTCTACATAACATTTTATATACTCTAAGAGGGGATATATGCATTTTGAAAGTAGCAATATAATTATAATATAATATATATATACATATACATATATATATATATATATATATATATATATATATATACATATATATATATATACATATATATATATCTATATATATATATATATATATACATATATATATATATACAATTATACCATATATATATATATATGTATAATATATATAATGTTGGGAAATACTTTATACCGAAAGTGCTGTCATAAATATCATGTATATATATACCATGCACACGCACACATACCCACACCCACACACACACACACACGTATATATATACGTATATATATGTATATATATTCATTTATGTATAAATAGAAGAATAGGTTATATATATACATTTATACATATGTATACGTATATGTATATATGTATATCTATATATAAACGAATATATTTGCAAGATCAATTTTGATGTAAATGGCCGCTCAGTCTGCATCTACACTCTTTTAGCAAGTTTTGTTTCTAAAAGTTCCCTTTTGTCTTGTCATTTCATCTGTATTACACCAGATTAAAGAGTAAATACATTTCAGTCTTAAAGCACAATCGGAAATTATGGAGACAAGATACATCAGAGATAGTAAAAGAAAGGAATTTGAGCGCAAAACGTCTGGGTAGCTTGCTAAGATCCCATATGAGGGTTTAAAGATCTGAAAATCTGAAAATCAAGAGGACAGTAAAACATATGAGGGTTTAAATATCTGAAAATCTCGATGTATGTTCAATTGTTTTGTGTCGAGGAGAACAGTTAAAAACAGATGAGGTTTAAATATTTGAAATCTCGATGTATCCAAGAGACAGTAAAACATAGAAGGTTTAAATATTTGAAAATCTCGATGATTAAAGAGAACAGTTAAAAACTATAGTTTTTTAAATGTCTGAAAATCTCGATGTATTCAAGAGAACAGTAAAACATATGAGGGTTTAAATATTTGAAAATCTCGATGTATTCAAGAGAACAGTAAAACATATGAAGGTTTAAATATTTGAAAATCTCATGTCAAAATGAGAAACAGTAAAACATATGAGGGTTTAAAATAATGATTCCGAGTATTTCAAGAGAACAGTAAAACATATGAGGGTTTAAATAATTGAAAATCTCGATGTATTCAAGAGAACCGTAAAACATATGAAGGTTTAAATATTTGAAAATCTCGATGTATTCAAGGAGACCGTTAAAACATATGAGTTAAATTACTTTGAAAATCTCGTGATCAAGAGAAAAACAGTACCTATGAGGGTTTAAATGTCTGAAAGTCTCGATGTATTCAAGAGGACAGTAAAACATATGAGGGTGATTTAAATGTCTGAAAATCTCAATGTCTTCAAGAGGACAGTAAAACATATGAGGGTTTAAATATCTGAAAATCTAGATGTCTTCAAGAGGACAGTAAAATATTTGAAGGTTTAAAGATCTGAAAATGTAGATGTCTTCAAGAGGACAGTAAAACATATTCAACCTAACTTCACACCTTCAAAAAGAGAGAAAAAGATCGCCGATTGGAGGTCCTCCAAAAACTGAATATGGAAATAAATGAAAAAGGATATGTGAACAATCATCAATTATAAGCTCGATAAAATGGAGAACCCTATCAATTCCTGTCTAAAAAGAGCAGGAAAGAGAGAGAGAGAGAAAGAGCGGTTATTTACAAAAAGACGATGGTATAATGATTTGCGGATATGGCCAACCGAAGCATCTGAGAGAGAGAGAGAGAGAGAGAGAGAGCATTTACAGTATTTTTTACAGTACAGTTTATTTACAATGTTGTAAGGATACCCAGGTGAACACCCGACAGCTGGAGACAACCAGTTTGTTCTGTGTTTTGAATTATGGCCCGATGGAATGTAGTATATATATATATATATATATATATATATATATATATATATATATATATATATATATATATATATATATATATATACACGGGCATACATGCATATACATACATACTACCAAAACATTTTCCATTCTTCTGTTTTCTTAACCGCTCGACCTGTTTACCTGTGCAGCATGACAGTGGTATGCAAAAATGACGTCATCCCGTAATTAATTAAACCAGAGAAAGGACTCTCTAGGGTGCAAGTTGAAATAATAAGATTGGTGTCGTCAACCAAGAAAGAATATGAACCAAAAAGATTGTAACCTCATCCTGAATTTGATGATGCTTCTGGCCTTTACAAAAACAGATTCCATTAAATGCAAATTTAGTATTATCAGTAAGCAAATGCAAGGAGCATTTCACATCACTCTTTAGATATTAACGTTGTTTAGTCAATTACCATATATTCTGAAGCTTCGCTGAGACATTAACATAACGAACATTGCGCCGACCCTTCAATTTGTAGATGCAACAGAATTGAATTGCAGAAATTTCTGAAGACAGATCTGAAATTGCAAATACTTAACACGTGACTTTTGTTGTTCTGAGATATATAACCATTTTTCTTCTGTTAACGAGTTCAGGATTTTTTTTAATATTCTTGAGCCATCTACCCCCTAATAAGGAATCTACAAAAAAGTTTAAGAACTCCATTAAAGTCACCGGAACGCTCATTACCACTGGGATATAAATATGCCTCCATTTTAACTAGTAGCCTTACTTTAAACTTTTGTCGAAAGAGTAGCATTACGTGAGCATCTCTTCAGGTGTACCGATGACTCACCGTAGATGCAGCAACGTTGTATCTAAATACCTATGCGATGAGCAGTTTCAAACGTAAGAATATAACCTTTACAAGGTATTAACCCTGTAAGTATCCGCCATTACGCGTCACCTACTCCGAGGTATTAGCACCAAACTCAGCGGAAGCTCCGTGGGACGCCATGTTTAGCACTAGCCCCTCGAGGATCAAAGTATTATGTGCACTTATTCTTATGTTGTGCCATCGACTTAATAAACGATATCTTCGTGCGGCCGTCTACTTCATTTAGCATGAGTTTTTACCCTGGACTTTGATAAAGGTTTATACATACCGGGTTAATACCCCTTTACATTAGAACATTAAGCCTCACCATTGATCAAATCCTTTGATCTAGAGTTGGTCGTAAAATGAAAACTGAGCTGGTTTTCTACCGTGTGGGCGGGTGAGTGTTTTAAAAGCCATTATAAGGTAGTTAACATATCCTTTGTTTTTTCAGTGCAATACTTCATAGCTGTAATTTTTGCCGTCTCGCCTCACACAGCGAGAGGCCTGAGTTCAATCCTACGAAGGAAGAACGACCGGAATCCTGATGAATCCTTTGTGTTTCTGTCGATTTCATCAGTGAATGAGGTCCCTGGTGGCTGATCGATTACTGTGGGTCGAAGCCAGAGTGGAAAAGGGATGAGGCTAGCAACGCCACCCAAAAAATTTTTTCAGAACTTGAAGGTCAACACCCTCTGAAACTACTCCACCTTAGGAGCAAAGACGTATCGTTGAAAACAAATATGTTTGTTCATCCATGCTCTACTTATTCTACTTCAAAAGTGGAGACTGTCTCAAAAGGTTGGTGGCCCTTTGGCTTGTTCTGTATGAAGATGAACACTTGCTTAATAGTAATAGTAATCATACAAAATTAGTCATTGTGATCACGTATGCATATTATTTTGTTTTCAGTATTGTTTCATTATTCTTGTCACATTTGAGTAAAATAAAGCCGTATAT
>NC_087219.1:54379917-54497417 GCF_015104395.2 Macrobrachium nipponense | reverse complement strand
GTAGGTACGAATCGGGAGGGTTGGGGTGACAGCATCGCCAGGTTCCAGCGCCCATAGCACATGCTAACAAGCTCGTAATGATATTAATAATCGTCAAGATACATCATGAGGTCTATGAAGTTTATAGAGTTTCACTTAACGAACAGGCAAATTACTCACTTTACGAACAGGCAAAGTATTCACTTTACAAACAGGCAAAGTACTCACTTTACGAACAGGCAACGTACTCACTTTACGAACAGGCAAAGTACTCACTTTACGAACAGGCAAAGTACTCACTCTCCCGCAAAAGTAGGAACTGCAGTTGTTACGTCATCCCCGACGACGGAGTAAATTGCATTGGCCCCTGGAAGAGGGTCACTAGAAAGAGATGAAGTGAGGTTTAGGGTTACGTTGGAAAAGTTGACCACATTTTCCAGGCATCCGTCAGTGGACAGAGGAAGTTTTTTCGGGTTTCCTAGGCCATTAACAAACTTTCCCACAACAAGCCAGACAGCGAATATCGCAGATGAAATAAATCCTGCGTACGCACCCTGAAAGACGAATGTATAATAGATTTTTTTATATGTAAATATAGGAAGTGGACGTGATCATTAGTCGGCAGTATAACTTCAACAAATGCTAGTGAAGATATTCCAAAATTTAGCCATTCAACGTACAGTTTACCATTTGCATTTAAGCACACTGAAACTTCGAGAAGTGCACGTACCTTTAGATTTAACCAAGGAAGGCACATGCCACCCAAGAATAATCCACACATTGGCCCAGCCATGGCATGAGTAAATGTGGCAGCAACGTTTGCAATACTGCCAAGATGACCAACAAGCATTCCAAGACCAGTAGCCAGGAGGCCTGACAACAAAGCTGCAAGAAGAGTATGTCACTGAGGTATTACGTCATAAGGGAACAAAAACTGGAACTGATTTTTCAGGTATTATATCTTGCTTATACTGATAGAGTTATCCACCTCCATTCTTTGGGTCAAGGATGCATAGGAATAGTTATTCAATAAGAAACTAATAAAGAGGTAAGCCAGTTAAAGTAAGACTAATGTTCAGAAGTCATTGCTATAATTATCTTGTTTCAGTATTTGATCAGTTCATGCGCACGAGGACACTTACAAAGAAGTTTGACTATTCTCACAGCTTTTGCCTCAGAGATTTCTTTGAAGATGGTCCAGTTTAGGAAAAAGTCTTCCCAAAGTAGAGAAGCCAAGGAGTTCCCGAATGATGACATAGTACTGGAAAGATATATTGGTTATCAAGAAGTAGTCCGACCATCTTTCAATGTAAGGTATTCAATCTCTAGTATCCACAAAAATTATGATGGACTAACATGATGGACTACATGCTACAGAAACTCACTAACTGCCATATCTGAATAATCTGTAGTCATGGAGCCTTGTGGCAAAGCTAGTGCTGAGTTCTGTAGAATGTAGTAGATATCCCAGAGCGCTTAATTAGCATTGCTAACGTTAACAAAAAACAATTCCTTAACAACAGAGACAAAGTGATATCAGAAGATGCGGTTCAGACTAAACCTCTGATATGGTATTGCAGCAGATTCATTTCCTTTTAATGCAGAAAAATAATAAAGCTAAGATACCAATATAACCACTAGATTCTGTCCTACCTGAACACGCTGGCATAAACTGCAGAGATGAAGAGTCCCACCACTCCAGGCAGATGTGAGAGCTTTTCCATCACCAGAAACGGCATGATCTGGTCGGGTTTCAGTATTGCTCCTCTTGTCAGGGGATCACAGGTGCTGTATGCTGCATATGCCACGATACCGGAAAAGTAGACCAGCACCCATGTAGCGCATACTCCCAGACAGAAAATTGTACAAGCTCTGTAAGGATGCGACACATTAAGAATGAACTAACTAGAGTCTCCAGAACGATGATTGCAACTCAGATTCCCCCTTCTAAGAAAAACAACTTTATTTCTCTGATCCTCTTTGTTGTGGAAAAATAGAGATGAACCTCACGATGAAGACCAACACAAATCTATCTGGTGACCTCTGAGTGAACCAGTTGACCTCAGGTACTTATTTATTTGTGCAAGACTCCAGTAAATAGATGAGACCTATATTCTCTATCACAATGGAACTATGAAGGATTTCTTCAAAGTTATAAACAAAAGTATACAATAATAAAAGAATTTCCTTATTGCATGCATACAATTTTTGTCGCCAGTTCATCTAGAAAAATTAACTTTAATTCTTATGATAGTGTAATAAGATAGTTAGCAGATGACCTTCAAAGTACTTAAAACATTCAGAAAAACTGAGTGCATAATATTGACCATAATGGAGTCTTTAATTGAAATTATGTTTAGCAACTGCATGTTGATCTGCGTCTAAGAATTTATATATTTTTTTATTTGTGCTTGTATGCCTAAATAAATGTTGAAAACAATTTGATGCGGCAGTAGAAATGGCTACAGAGTGTTTACTTCCTTGGTTATAAAAATGCAAATCGAAGATGGCCGAACTAAATGCACAAGAAAGTAATTCACAATTTTACCGCATTATTGAGGCGGGACACCATTAGATAAATGATATGGGAACCGTTTTTCCTCAGCACAAGCAGGTTCATTTGCCCGGGCAATAATAAGCAAGAATGATATTAGCATCGATTTCCAGTTACTGATGAGGCAAGTAAGAGAATTAACAATTAAGAGAGTAACAACTGCAGAGAGAACTGAGAATAGCACTTGCCTCGGCAGCATACAGAAAAGAAAGTTTTTAATTAAAACTACCCAAAATGCTCGTAATTGATTTGACAAATTTTTACTAACCAAGTAAAGGTGCAGATCTTTTTAACGTTCTCCATTCAGAAAGAGGCTCAAAATGCAATAAGTTATGAGTTTACTATTTAACCCCAAATACTGAGCTTTAATTAGCATCCCTGCGAGGTCACAGGATAAAAGAATCATTGCAATAAGAAAAATACATCAGACCCAATAGCTTTAAAATTCCTCAATTGATGCAGTGGTGAAATAAAGAATATTCAGTGTGAAGGAATGATCTGAGGAATATGGATGTAAGTATTGAGATGGTTCATCATGAAGAGAAAAAATGTTTTAGGGGTCCTAGTAAACACAAATTCTCGTCAGAGTCCTGCAGATTATAATCAAGATTCAGGGCTGAGAACAGCATCATTCCTTCACAGCATTTCCCTAACTCGGCATCATAGCATGAAATTATGGTTCCCGTTTTACACAAGTGATTCGGTAAGTAATAGTGCAGCAAATAAAATCATTTTTTTTCCCTAAATTACTTCAGTTAATGACACAAACATAAAAGTTGGTACATATCTTCTCCATAGAAAACTTTTTAAAAATTACTGGGTGTTCACTCAAAATTCCAACATGTCTGTCGTTTTTCAAGATGGCAGCTAGTCAAAGTTTTAACATGGGACTCATGTGCCTCTGGTCATGTTTTTATGCATTTGTTTTGGTTATACACATTTTGGGCAGAGTCACCAAGCAAAAGTGAAATGTATTTCTGTTAAAGATTTCATATAGCATATATAAAGAAAGATGGCATCCACTATGGCAGCCAAAAAACCTTAAATAATCGCATCCCAGGATTCAGTAGGCATGGAAAAATGTCTTCCTGTTCAATATAATAGTTTGCAAATCTATGTATAATTTAGGTGGTGGTTTTAATTTTAGTTTTAGTTTAAAAGAGTGACTGTCAGCACCCAAGCAGGTGTCACTCAGCATGAGGTTCAGTGTCGCCAATCTTGCTTTACTTACGCTGTACCTAGCTTTGCTTCAGTGTAGTTTAGTAGCCTAGTGTCCCAACGCTGTCTAATAGCCTCATATAATTTAGTTGGTAGAAAGTATATATATAGTTATATTATATATATATATATATAGATATATAATATATATATATATATATATATATATAGTTGGTAGGTCTAGTTAGACAGCCACGCCTGAATTGACAGGAGGTGCCAGCATGGGAGAACAGAGCCAAGGGAAAGTGGGCTCTACACAGCTTGCTCATGTACTTACCTGGATGTGTACTTATCGCACGAGACTTAAATGGCACTGGAGGAATGATCGGGCTAGGTGTAAGGTGACATAACCTAGTTGTATCCCATACATCAATGTGCATATCAGATTAAGGTTGTAAAAGGATAGCCTCTCTACCTTAGTCAAAAGTTCATAATGGCAAGTATAAATTCAATCACTGGCAAAAGGAACCGACTTAGCTAATGTTATCTTTGCCATGAATACAAGGAAAATGAAGGTTTCACTTCACCCTTGGCCTGAACATGATGGGTACGTAATAATTTCAACTAATGTGCCATTGTTCCAGGAGATTGATGAAATGCTGCTTAACTCTGACCCAGCAAGACTTGATGAAGGTTGAGACATAAGGGCAACACTGACAAAACATGGCAAAATACCACAAGAGTTGTAGAGTCATGTGTAATAATGCAAAACTTGACTGTGCAATAGAGCGAAAATCTGCAATTGAAGGTAGTGAACCATAGGAAAAGCATGCTAAACAGCATCGAATGAGTTATGACAATAAAGAATGCATTTTTTTGTGAAAATGTGGCACCTGTATCACATCTTCGACGGGTAATCTCAACAGGAGACGACATGAGTGAGCTGACACACTTAATGATGGTGAATTATTGGCAAAACTAGGTGCAGGTGATGCAATTGCACAAGAGCTGAAATACCATCTTGTATGTCTCACTGGCCTTGGCAATAGGAAAATGTTCCATCTTAGAAATCTTAAGAAAGAACATCACTGGTTCTATCAGAGCTTGTTAATTATATCAGTGAAACCAGCTTGAGTTCAGATGGTCCTGCCATATTTCCTCTAGCAGACATATCTCCATTATACCAGCAGTGCCTGGAACAATTGGGCATTGCCTCACCCACTGTATACAAGACTGAAGGATAAATTGTTAGCAGAAATCCCTGAATTAGAAGCAAATAAGCAAAGAAGAATGAGCTACTTGCCTTACAGAAAGATGTAGCTTTAGTCCTATCTCAGGCATCTGACTACTCAGATACACTTATGATTGCTAAAGCAGCAAAGATACCGAGGAAGCATATTCTAGATCATCAATCCAGGTTTCATGGCACCTTTGGTGAAGAATGCATCAATGATGCCATACCTCAAAGTCTGCCCCAGTTCATTAGTATGGTCAAACCTGGTGCAGACATAAAGTCACAGCTAAGGTTTGACTCATCAAAGTCAGACCTGGCTATTGCTCAGCTCCTGCAGTACAACTGCTTCTCAAAACAGAAGGAAGGAGCAAGTGTACACATGCTCAAATAAGTTGTGGCAGCGTTTCATAATTTTCCGTTCACCTGCCTGATGCACAATTCATGCCTTATTAATCTATGTTTCTTTTCGTAAATGGAAGAAACAGTTACTGATATCTTTAGAACATCATGTTATGTTATTGCGTATAACTATTTTCCATACAAAAAAAATTGACACGAACGAATCAAGTGATAAAAAACGTCATATCACAACCACTGACATACACTGCTGAGTAGATAGGAGACACCTATCACTATAGTAGATTCACATCAACCGTGCATTTGATGTCTAGGCCAGCCTCTTACGATGCTCCTGATTGGCTGTTGATAAGCCAGTGACAGGGCTGGAAACTCTCAGTCTTTCTCGAGAGTTCATATAGGCAGGATGCATGTTCCACCTCTCCTCAGAGACACTTTTGAAAGATGTATCCCTCAGGAGAGATGGAACATAGATCCTACTCATATGAACTATCGAGAGAGACTGAGAGTTTCCAACCCTGTGATTGGCTTATCAACAGCCAATCAGGAGCGTCGTAAGGGACTGGCCTAGACATCAAATGCCCAGTTAATGTGAATCTACTATAGTAGTCTCGCATAAACATAGTCCTTATATAAATATCATTTCAAAATTAAGCTGAAGGTAGTGGAACGATTCCATTTGTTGAATTTTACAGAAAATATTGGAAACTCACAAAATGCTATCAAAGATAACAAAGAAAAAATAAATAAATGATAACCTAACAGAGTGAACCATGCGACCTCACTCTTGATAACCGTTATTTTAACATTGCCGTCACCGACAGCCGAAGCCTTAAAATGCAAATGTTTATAGAACATTTTCTGCTCAAAATCACTTTTTCTTTCATTCCCCAAAATATTTACAAACACTGGTGTTACACCCTGTATAATCGTTGCAGGTGCCAAAGAACAGCCCCTGATTACAGCACTAAGTTTTTATTGTCAAAAAAATAATCTGAAAAAGACTTAAGCGAGAAAGTCGCCTTTCATAAGTCCTATCCTTTCAGCTACTTACGATATGCTTATAGCATTAGGTCCAGGCATACTACATGTCAAACTAATTTTAATTAATTTATATTTAGAAGAAACAAATAGCTACAGACAGATAACCTAAGACGTCAGTTTAGACTCCCACAGCTTTCCAACGTGTCCGGATGAAACGGATGATATCATTGAAATGCAAGGAATTAGATAAAAAAAAGACTAAATTATATTCGTTTAATTTTTCATTATTGCTTTTGACTTGAGATAGCAAGGTCTGAGTAAATTATGTTAAGCAATTATGAAAAAAAGGATAAGAAAAAATGATAACATGGCCAATAAAAAAGAATAACGGGAATAAGCAAATAAAGCAGATTAATATAGATATTGTTGAGTTAAATATTCATTCACATTACGTATCCGAGAGAGTATACTGCTGAAAATAGACCTAGGCTAAACAGGTGTCAAAATCAGAAGTCAAATTTAGACCCACTGAATATGTCATGCAAATTATTTTATTGATCAAAGGACAAAATTACTTTAATTACAAATTGCTATTAAAGAATATTGACGCCTTAATGTATGACGACACCCCAGTACAGTACAATACGTTGGGTCAAGACTCGAATGGCAGCAAAGCCAACTTCAAAATGCTTATGTTGTCACGTAGTTTGAGTTGAGAATAAAATTAGAATTCGTGGACTCATGGTTATATATTTTCCTTACTTTGCAAAATAATTATCTTTGATATGTTGAATTAATCTATAAAATTCTAATTTAATTTATTTCAAATATAACATCTATGAAAGGAAATATTTATTGATAAGTAAATAATCTGGCACCTGCATATGGCAATAGTTCCATAACGAACAATGAATTAAGAAACTATACCAATAGTTCCTGGGCAGACTGTGCATTAACACTCAAAGGATAGGGAAACTCATTTTCTATGCCAAAACCAGGAAGAGCAACCTGGTAGAAAAGCTTCATGATCATGGCATGAGCATTTCCTATGGCAGGGTGCTGGAGATATCAGCTCAACTGGGAGACGCCACTGTCACGAAGTATGTGGAAGAGGGTATAGTCTGTCTACCTGTCTTGAGAAAGGGCTTGTTTACCACTGCGTTCATGGATAACATCGACCACAACCCTTCAGCAACTACAGCTACTACCTCTTGTCACAGGACCAGCATTTCGGTCTTCCAGCACCCTGCCAAAGACAACCAGAGGGAAGAGCATCAGCCACTACAGTTTGGGCCAGAGAGGGTTAAATCTGTACCTGAACTACCTGACTCCTTCAAAAATATCCCCCAGCTTCCTTCAAGTCCAAAAAACCCAACACCACCAAGTGGTGCAGTACCAAAGCCAGTCTCAGACCTGCTAGGACCCCAACTGGTCTTGAAGTATGAAATATAGAAAAGGAACAGCATGCCAGATATGGGACATTCTTCCAGAGGCCACTATATTTTTTCCCAAGCAGAGTAAATACCTGCCAACCATCGACGATGGTGATTTGAAGAAGATTCCGGAGGGGTTGTGGTCCTCATGTATGACAGGTCAAGCACTGTTGACAATGCGGATGAGGTCAGACTTGACTTGTTTGCCAGAAAGCAGAGACCATATGAAACCATTCCTCCAATCAGAGTCCAGCTGACTAGGTTTGGGAAAAGATTGGCGAGGACTGGAAAGTCCTTTGGACAGCCAACTCCTCCATTGCAAAGAGTTGTGAACAGCTTTCAAAATGTGGCCGTAAGTGGTTGCCGTGGCATGTGCAAATGCTATAGGCATCGGCTTATATGCACAGTTTTGTGTAGCAAATGTAAGGTATAATCATAATGTGAGGTGTAACTATAATGTTGCAAATGATGCTTCAGATACAACTGAATGAGAATTTCATCACACTAAAGGGTGACGCCAAACATCTTTAAAATCTTCTACTCATTTTGGGCCTAAAATAAAAGACATCGAGACAGTGCTCAAACATAGAAAAAATACTTATAATCATACTCCATTATAGTATTCTGCTTGTATACTTTTCAGCAGCATTATGGGGTCGCTTTCCAAGATGTAATATTGATAGTACCCCAACAGAAACGCTAGAAACAGATTCTCTGGCCTCATAAAAGAAGGCATAGAAAATAATTTCATGTCTTTATCTTTCTTAGTCGCAGAGTTATCAAGCAAAATGCTTCATGGCGGCCATTTTGTTCGTCATCTTTATCACAATGGTAGATATAGTAGTGGGCGCTCTGGTGCTATTTTCAATTAACTCTTCTCGCCAGGAAGACATTATTTAGATAATGATTGATGTATTTATTTCAACTGTTCAACAATGATTTACTGAGTGTCAAAAAACGAAACTAGCAGCCATCTTGAAAAGTGTCGGCCATATTGAAATTTTGCGTGGACACAGATTTTCCAATAGAGGGGGTTAAAATAAGCCAAATTTCATGCTTGTATCACAAACTGAAGTATTTTTCTACTTATCTGCTGCGCTATAAGCAAAAGTTACCTTTTAGCCAAATCAAGAGTTGGGACAGAAGAGAACCTCTGGTGACCTGGCTGACTGAGCCCTACATTTAAAACTACGACTACCATTCCATGCATCTGGACAGACCAGAAGGTATGACGAACCAAAGGGTCTGGATCCATGCTGTAAGAAAAACAGTCGATTTCAAAAAAGAAATTTTTATTCCATTTTACTGTAAGATATATCACCATTCCTTTTAAGTATCTTTGTACAGTAATTTTTTGTAAAGGTAAGCTTACTTAAAACCCCACTTCCTCTACGAATCGACAATCATACCAGATTACGTGTACCTACTTGAAAAACTCCAATCTTCCACCTTTTCCGGCTTTGTAGAAGACATCACCAATGCCATCCAGATCCATGAGACAGAAAACAAATGTTAGCACAAGTCCCAGGACCATCAGGAACGACTGCAGTACATCTGTATACACCACAGCTTTTACTCCACCCTGGAGGGACAGATGAATGAATTACATTCCGTGGACCTAATTTGTATGTTCATTACGGATGGTGAACTTTATAGAACAGCTTCAAGAAAAATGTAGTAAGCCTATCTTTGTCGAGAACCCGGAATTGGAATGAAATAGCAACAAAATCATAGAAGTACTTTCATTACATTTAAATAACCTGAGAATTTGAGTTATCTAATTCGATCTTTAAACAAGACTTCAACTACATCATACTTTCTTACCTTATTGACCACCAAGAAAGAGACCTCAATTTAATTATCACATAATTAATTATTTTTTCAGTTATTCAAAGTTGTGAGCTAAGAACATTTTTAAGTAAAAAAGCAGTGACTTAGTAACATGTGAGAAAAAACACAGGAATAGATAAATGTAGAGGCCCATCCTAAACCTAAGATGTATATGGCAAATACAGATGACAATTCTAAATCTAATCTGTTTCTGAATATGTCAATAACTCTGTAAGAGATGTAAATATACCTCTTGCAAACTTACAAAAAGAATTTATAATATTCCCCATGACAGATTTCTATTATTTTCTTAAAAGCCCTTGTATGGGACAAGTGGACTATTTGAAATGTGCAATAGACCACGTTGTAGCCCAGGGTTAAAATGAAGCTCTCAAAACTCACAATAGTGATGTAAAATGTGCAGCTGAGACCAATGATGGCAACTGACAAGTTAGGTGAAAGACCTGTCACTGCAGACAGGGCGAGAGATGGACTGTAGAGAACGATGCTCATGTAGATGAGAGCCGAGATCATGAGAGTCAGTGATCCCAAATTCTTAAGAGTTTTGGAACCGTATCTCAAGACGATGTACTGTTGGCGAGATGAATAAAAACTAGTATTGTATTATTGGGAAGGTGAATAAAAACTGGCAATGTACTTTTTGTGAGGTGAATAAAACTGGTCATGTGCTGTTGGCAAGGTGATTAAAACTGGCATTGTACTGTTAGGTAGGTGAATAAAAACCATGTACGGTTGGCAAGGTAAATAGAAATTGTCAATGTACTGTTGGCAATTGGCACAAAAACGGGCAACCGTACTTTTGGTTTGGGTCATTCTTTGTACCAAAAACCGGGCAAGTGTTCTGTTTGGCAATGGTTAATTAAAAAAAAAAAAAACAAAACTTGGCAATGTACTGTTTGGCAATTGGTAAACAACAAAAACGGTTTTCAATTGTACTGTTGGCAATTGGTACAAAAACGGGCAATGTACTGTTGGCAATTGGTACAAAAACGGGCAACGTACTGTTGGCAATTGGTTAAACAAAAAAACGGGCAAACGGTACCTGTTTGGCAATTTGGTACAAAAAAGGGCAATGTACTGTTGGCAAGGTGAATAACAACTGGCAATGTGAATAAAAACTGACAACGTGCTGTTGGTAAAATGAATAAAAAGTGGCAAATGTTTATTATATGACGACAATACATTGGTTGTAGCATCAGTTACAGCAATGTTTGTGTGTACTAAAACATGAGCTTGTTTTTAAAGCATTGCTTGTTATTTTTGCTGGAATAACTAACATTCTTTACGGATCAGTTTAATCCTTGTATCAAGTACAGCAAGGATGGAATGTCTTGAGTAAAACAAAACAAAAACAAAAAGAAATTCGAAATGGCACTTTATCAGGAACTGTGCTATATTCTACAAAAGCTAATATCTTTTACAAAAGATACATTCCTAAATACTATCACTTGTATCGCAACTCCTTATTCCAAAAAACTAATTCACCTCTTTTATTTATGTAACTCGTAAACTAAAGCAATATGAACATTGTCATTTGCTAAGACAAAAATATGTTATATTTATCTCGACATTAAGCAACAAGAATTTTTGTCTTTTACCTGACCAGTGGATCGTTTATTAACAAGCATCTGAAATACCCCATCTTTTTACATATTTCATAAAACAGCAACAAGGCATAATCACCTCCTTTTACAATAAAAGTCCATTACCATTTAGAAAAATATGACAAATAGATATATGCCATTTTTTGAAGTATTGGTATTTTTCATTTACAAATAAAGAATTTGCTCTTACTCTATATATATCATTCAAAATAAAAGCTAGGACGCTGAATAATTACCCGGCTAATCGAAGCTATTTTCAGAGGATATAAAACTGGCAGTATAAGTTGGTGTAATATCAGCGACCCGTAGACTATCCCGAGAATGCTCAGGGACAACTGAGTTCCAAAAAAGTACATTTCAGCTGGGAGGCCTGTTTCAGGTTAAAGAAAATAAGTTGCCCCTCTGGAAAATCTTTAAAGTTTCAAATCAGTCAAAATCTGGAAAAGAATCTTTATTAAAGTTTCCCGCCAGATAAAACTTAACACATTCCTGTAGGTTTCAACTAACAACTGCTAATTCAAAGGCAAATCCTTGAAGTTCCAAATCAGTCAAAATCTGAAAAGAATCTTCAACGTTTCCAATCAGGTAAAACGTAGCAAATTCCTGTGATTTCATCCAACAAGTACCAATTTTTACATATTGTGAAATACGAATATTAATATTGACTTGAAAGAAAAATCGGTTTATAAGATTTAGCAAGAAGATCAAGTAATTCAATAATGCTCATAATGAACAAATAATTGTTAAAGTTATACTTACACTTATAAATGTCTTCATTCTGAAAAACTCAATAACAAGGAACCTAGACTTACCATCCTACTGATTTTTTTCTTTTAAGTTCACCCCGTACGGAAAAAGAAATTTTTCATTTCATGATTCGTGTCTGCTCCCGGTAATCATATTAGATAAACATTTGCGAGAGACCTTCAACAAACGTAGTCAACATAGTAAAAAGGATTTGAACGATGAATAAGTTTTATCAGCTTAGGTTTCCCAGTTTCCGAGAGGGAAAAAGCAGCAATTTATTTCTTTCTTCGTCTGCCTCGCATCAACCTTCTCGTTTAAAATTCTCAACATATTAACCGCCTCTTGCGACCCTTACCTCCAGAGGAAAGTGGCTAGCCATGATGATACCGAATCTGCATTTAAAGTGGGCTTACCAAAACCAGTAATATTATTTTTTGTATAATAGATGATGCCCAGATGAAAATTTTATATTAGTACCCGAAAAGTGTCGTATGAATGCGTGAACTATTTCAAATTTCACTTTGAGACCCGCTTTTGTGGAATATGAGTCAAGAAAAATGGAAAGAAAACAATTATAATGTATTCTCTAACAAATGTTAATTAAAACGACTGAGTAGTGAAATCAACAGGTTAGGCAGTTAAAAAGTATTTAGGGAATCCTGCTAAACGAAGTTTGTAATTAAAGCAAGATACGATAAAACATTTGTACTTCATGACTTCAACAATTGATTACTGTTGCCTCTTTTGATGAGAAACAGCTCTCAAAATACAATACTACTCGGGGAGTGAACTCCAAGAGAGCATGATGTTAGTCGATTATGGCTATCATTGCCAAGTCAACAAAACAGAAACTTCATACTATCTTTCAAGTTATGCTGATTATGGCTTGTAGCATAAAGTAACTAGTTTCTGCAGCAAAAATACCAGTAATTAGGTTCTCAACCCTAGCCATTTCTAACCCATCATCTGCAGCACAGATTTCCATGTAGGAAATCTATAGTATCCCATTTCTGTTCGATAAGATGACGTTAGTGACCCGGTGCTGGGGATACTTATAGTTTATAATGTCAAATTTCTTATTTCAAAATCACACTTACAATGACTGTTTCCAGAATTTTGCCTGTTCCTTAATATTTTAAAAAATGGAGATTCAGTCCTCATATGTGTTAATGTTTTGAGCATTAAAAGTAACAGAGAAATCCTTAGGGAGTGGCATAAAAAGGCAAAATTTGCTATTTCGAAGAACTATAAACTAGAAACAATAGCCCGTGCCAGCAGAAACTGGCTCAAAGTATGAACAAAAGCAATAGAGCAAAGTCGAGTAACTCCTTCCACTAATTCTGGACATGTCTTGCTTTACACGTTCCTTGTTTTAATAGATTCGGTTATCAAAATGCCTTCTTTCTCACCAAAACTCAGGTTTTACTTGTCATGGATTCATTTCGACTCTACCTCTTTTTTGTTTACTAATATTTTGGATCCTTCACCCCTACAACTACGGGGCGCCCCCTCAAACTCCTCACAAAACTATTTCATGACAAGAACATAATCCACACGCCCACCTCCTTTCCTAAAGCTACACACCCTTTCTGTCAGTTCTGCCATTTGTTTGATTTTCTCGGTCAAAATCCTACCACTTACCTACTTTTATGTACTCTATTAGATTCACACCAACCGTACATTTGATGTCTAGGCCAGTCCCTTACGACGCTCCTGATTGGATGTTGATAAGCCAGTCACAGGGCTGGAAACTCTCCTCAGTCTCTCGAGAGAGAGTTCACAAAGGCAGGATGTATGTACCAGCTCTCCTGAAAGACGTATATTTCAGGAGAGGTAAAACAAAGATCCTACCCATGTAAACTCTCGAGAGAGACTGAGGGTTTCCAGCCCTGTGATTGGTTTATCAACAGCCAATCAGGAGCGTCGCCAGGGACTGGCCTAGACATCATATGCACAGTTGATGTGAATCTACTATTGTAGCATCGTCCTCTTATGAATTTTCCAGTCACCTTCGTCACGTTTAGCCCGACCGCCCCATTCTTTATGAAATGGTCTGAAGATTGCAGACTCAAGAGTCAACTAATAGATCAGTGAATATCATTTCTCATAAAAAAATTTAAAAAAAAAGTAAAACTTTTGCTGGAGAGAAGAGAAAAGGCTGTTTCCGTCAGAGATTAGTAATATATGTTATTTACTTCTAGATTTGGCTGTTTAGAACAAATATTTTTTGTAAGGCAGCGTTTATTCTAAAGGAAAATTACTCTCATATTAGCATTTTTTTACATCATTTTTAAATACTTATAAAAACTTTTGGCGTTTTCTTGGAGTGGAGAATTTACCCACCTAATATGGTTATGGGGGAGAGAAATCCCACGAGAAGAGATACCGCAACAGGGATGAGAGACATTTTGCCACTTCCCAAGAAGTAGTCACTGGTGGATTCATTTCGCTTTCCTTTGATTGCGCTGTAAACACCAATTCCGGAGGAAGCCACGAAGAGGGAGACAAACAGTATCCAGTCCAAGATTCCTAAGGTCTTCGCTTCGACGTCCCCCATCGTTTGCCAGAAAATGTTCAGGTGAAAACTGCGGTTCAGGAACAACCAAAGGCTAAGAACTAACTGAGCAAAGAGCACGCTCGGGGGAGGAAGAGGTTACATCTCAAGGGAGTGAGTCATCAACTTTGGTTTACTGGCTACGATTACATTTCGAATTATTTGCTTTTCTTACGGCACGAGGAATCTACATAGTACAATGTCTACCAGTCTTCTCCTGTATCGCCAAAACACTCGCCTTTTCGGTTCATTATACATTTCAAACACTGCTTTCACCTTTTTTCGCTCACATTGAAGACCCACACTTCACTTCCGTAAAGGAGAGATGCTTCAGCATTCATTTCATCTACCCTAGTCTTGGCTTCCATCGACACAACAATTTTCTTCCCTTCTGATACTCCCATCCTGCTGCCTATTTTGTGGCTCATCTGTTCTCTCATCTTACCCTCATCAATAATATCAATTCCTACATGCTTATATGAAACTACTGCTTTCATTCGATCACAGATCACAACGATCGTTATTACTCCGTCTTTCTAGTTCACATTAACCCTCATCACCTTACTCCTTTTCACACTTACTTTTAACTCGCTCTTCTTGCACACTCCGAACCTTCACTAACCTCGGAAGTTTCTCGTCACTATCACCAATCAAGAGTATATCGTCCGCAAACACAAACCGTTCCAAACTTCATTTAGGAACCATTATATCAAAAAACCTATGGAGACATACCACACCTTTGGCTCAACCCCAATTTCATACTAAACCCGCTTCTCTTCCGTTTATAATGAAACTCTATCGACTCCCCTACCGCCATTATAAAGTTTACCATCCACACTGTATCTCTATCAACTCTATAATGAACTTTCCATGGACCCATACTGCATCATTATCACAGAAAATTTCCACTTTATTTTCAAACTTTTCATATAAATTATTCATAAAAGACAAATGATCGATGCATTTTCTTCGTTGTTTAAACCCACAATGTGCTTCCCCTGTCAAACTTTCTGTTATCTGTCTTACTTTCTCAATCAAGATCCCACCATTCACCTTCCTTGATGTAATGAGCAAAGTTTTTCCCTTATATTTCTTACAGCCTCTTCAGTCACCTTAACCCTGATACAAAGGAACTTTTATTCCTTGCAATCATTCCTTCAGAACCTTTCCCTCATCCAGATATACCTTACACAATCTGGTCAGCCATACAATCACACTTTCACTGTCATATGGCAGCATATCACTTGTCATCGTTTCACCTGAAGGTGCCTTTTCATTTTTCAGCGATTTAATTTCATATAGTATTCTACACTGGCATCAGAGATATGACTTAGATCTCTACACTAAGAACAAAAATTGCAATAAACAAACCAATTGCTAAGCGCCTGACTGTCCTTAATTTTGTTTAAAGATGACAATCTTCCGAACTCCTTGGGACCCTCATATTCCAACTGTTAAAATAAGTATAAAAATTTGAATCTTTTGGTACTAAACTAATGCTAAGTTAAACCAACATTATGTGACCTTGAATAGAGTTTAACAAATTCTTGGAACGATACCCAATAACAAACATAATGAAAACTGAAATTGTTAGCAACGAACTATCCTTAAAATCTTAAATGGAAGTATTATTGCTAACAACAATGCCATCCATTGTCCGAGAATTGCTATAAAAATATCGATCAGCAAAGCTACCGATTTGCATTGGCGCACCTGTGTTCAAGGGCGAAATCTCTGACACTCGTATATTTACATCCCTATAAAATGACTAAGCTACGTTGATATACACAAGGAGAGAGAAATACTGAAAGTTATTCGTTATATTCAGAAAATGACGATACTGAAACGGAAATATTTAAGACTACAATTTTCTGAAGAAATTGCAGTTGTCGGTGTTAACCTTTACTTCCAGCTTAGCGCTCAAAAGTGTTTTCTCGGCAGAACTGCTTCATTGGAGTTTTTCTCTGCTATAATTCTTCTCTATTTTGGCGCTTACCTTAACCCCTCGAGCATATAAAACAAGCATTAAGCTACAAATGTCCTTTGATATACAATTCTCTCTACCTCGGAATTAATATATTTTCATACATGTTAACCGAAGGGGAATTTTTTAGTTGATAATGAGTTCGCCGTCCCTTGGGCTCAAAACCATGGGACAAGAACTCAAGACAGCAGTGATGCGCCTTAAACTGCAAAGCCATCAAGGGAGGTATAAGTTGATGGCTGTGGTTTAAGGCGCGTCACTGCACTCCTGATTTCTTGTTCCATGGTTCGAGCCCATGGGACGGCAAACTTATTATCAACTAAAAACTTCCCCTCCGGTTAACATATATGAAAATATATTAATTCCAAGGTAGAGCGAATCGGATATTAAAGGACATTTGCAGCTTAATTCTTGTGTATAAATCACGGTGATGTGATAAAATTCATTTCATAATATTGCTATGTGCGCCAAACGCACTACATGGTCGCGGAAGGCGAACTTATTACCAGCTGAAAAATTCCCCCTCGGTTAACATATGCATATGTAAATATATTAGTTACGAAGTAGAGCGAATTGAATATAAAGGACATTTGTAGTTTAAAGGTTGTATATGAATTACGGTTATGTGATAGAATTCATTATACAAAACAAGTGTAAAATCGATACAGATTGATTTAAAACCATATAGAAGATAAGTCCGACTGTATTTTTCTGAGGACATCAGTATTGCACTTCTCAAATGTAATTTCTTTCATACTATATTAAAGATTTATATATAAAAAAAACTAACCAATTTTCGTTTTTGTGGTATTAGGTATTGATGACTTTCCACTTGGACGAACATATTTTTTTCTGCCTATGAAAATATGCAATAACAGAAGACCTATTTGGTGACAAATAAAAGGTATCTTTGTTAATCCTCTTTGATGATATTCATAAAGGCAGTCCTCAAAGAATAGAACCAGTTTACCTGATGAAGAAGTTAGAAAGGGAAAGCATTATTCCACAAGTAAGAGAGAGAGAGAGGGATCATTTGAAGGACAAAAAAAAAAGGTGAAGAAAAAAGAAAGCAGCTCCATTTGGTGTTTTCGTGTCTGTTGCAACAGATGACAGAATATCATTTATTTATTCCTCAATTGTTTTTGATGGCCTGATCAAACTTCAGGCGAGTTTTTAGACACTGATTCGAGCAGATGAACGTGAACAATATTATTGTCTTGAGAGAGAGAGAGAGAGAGAGAGAGAGAGAGAGAGAGAGAGAGAGAGAGAGAGATTACTTAATCAAGCAAAGGAGGGGATGGAAATAATTTGAGATTAATTCCACAAAAGGTTCTATGACGAGAAAATATAAGAATTAGTGAGAGAGAGAGAGAGAGAGAGAGAGAGAGAGAGAGAGAGAGAGAGAGAGAGAGACAGAGACAGAGAGAGAGGAGTATAGCTGATAATTCTTTTGAGTGTTACCCGAGGAACGTAGACCCAGCAACATGCAAAGTCGATTCAGCTTTACAGAAAACGGGACGACAATTAACAAGACTCTATGATAAGGCTAATTGCTAATCGCCGATAACCAAGACAAAGAAACGAAGCATATGGGTTCGTTTGCTGTGTTCCCCACATTCTCATCAGCTGTCCGAATTTCGTGGAATATTTAAAACATTTAGACGTAAACAGAAAATGTTTTGTCAAGGTCAGTATATAGTTTTAGATGTTTTTAAAGACTGGAATTTAACCAGTTTAATAATAAGCTTTTAAGCAATGTTGGTCATCGCGAACCTCTCTCTCTCTCTCTCTCTCTCTCTCTCTCTCATCAAAATATAAATCCGAGCAAACAGAATTTGAGTTGTCTGAGATTTTCATTTCGTTTCTTTTCGGATGTTCCAATAATTTTTCTAGATCAATCTTTTCTTTGTTGAAAATATCATCTGAAACTTCTTCCTTGACGACCCCAAAAGCCACCACACTCTCTCTCTCTCTCTCTCTCTCTCTCTCTCTCTCTCTCTCTCTCTCTCTCTCTGTCTGTGTGTGTGTGTGTGTGTGTGTGAGTGTGTGTGTTTAAATTTCATTCAAAATCTGTTAATCTCGGGCAAAAAACAGAAATGACTTACGAATACCCGATAACAACCTAATTATTGAATGCATTATTATGATAGGAGAGTCGAAGAACAAGGCTGGTACCTGTCCAGCTGCTGACCGAAGTCTTGCATATTAAGTAGACAGCTTAATTACCACCTGTTAAAGGTCGTTAATAAGAATGTCATCTACGCTGCAACGAGAGCAACGATTCCGTTCTCGCTAAAAAGGTTTACTTGGGTGTTACAATATGAGGCCAAAGGCTTGCCTCATGCATAAATTATGGCTTACAGATGTTTGAAATACAGAGAATAAAATATCTATGGCCTCTTTGCACGCACACACACACACACACACACACACACACACACACACACACATATATATAATATATATATATAATAATATACTATTATATATTATATATATATATATATATATAGATAAGTATATATATATATATATATATATACATATATATATAGGGTATACATATATAATATATAGATATATATATATATATATATATACATATATATATATATGAATAATTATCACATCACCGTGATTCATATAAATTTATATGAATCACGGTGATTTGATAATTATTCATAATATGGCTACATTCGTCAAACGTTCGAATTTGTTAACATGGTAGAGCGGACTGGATATAGATTCTAATTACGAATAACAGAGTTCGAGGGTTATTTGTAAGGTCAGAATCGGTATAAACTTAAAACCTCACTTGTTAGCTGAATCGATAACGTCACTGTCGTCTTGATTTCGCCCCTCTCCGCTGGATGGTGGTTCGATCCCACGAGAGGACGAAATTATTATCAACTAAAAAATTCCCCTCCGGTTTACATATATGAGAATATATCATTTCCGAGGTAGAGCGAATTAGATATTAAAGGACATTTGTAGCTCGAATAATATATATAGCCAAAATTAGCAGGAGGACACTCGGCAGAGTCACATTAAGATGTCGGGGGGGCAGGAACACAATTTGATATTTTGACAGTTTATTCCAACGTTTTGCAATACGTTATTGTATCCTCAGGGAATTCTACAATAAATAATATTTTTTTTTAGAAAACTTTTAAGAATTATAAAATCAGAATAAATGATTATCTATAAGTCAAATTAACAGGAAGTTATACTTAAAATACACAATGAATTACATTGATAAACTCTTATTAGTGTTATATTCTACGAATTTTCTTTTATTTCACAAACATGTTATGTATAACCTTTAACTTGTTATCTACCATAAATATTCTTCTATGCTTTTTCACGTGTGGGCTCTTTTGATAGTTACAGTACTCTGTTTACTATTCATGTCTTTGACCTCTTGGCTGTTCCATAAGGTAAAAGGATCTTACATATGAAGGGTGATTGAATATGGAGGCAAACTGATCTGGGTATTGGCATTAAAGGGTTGCTTAGTAAAAACGAAGGGAACATAGTGTTTTAAAAGAACGCTGAAGTTACTCCTCTTCTCTTTCATGTCTTACACCCCCCCCCCCCCACCCCACCATCAAAGGTATGACACATGTATTTACTTCCTCGTTAATTGATATTTTGTATAAATACACACACGCGCGCTCACACACACACACACATATGTGTATATATATATATGATATATATATATATATATATATATATATATATATATATATATATATATATATATATATATATATATATATATATATTCAGATGAAAGAGGGGCTATAATTAATAATATATTTAATATGCCATTGTGATGTGCTGTGACTTGTTTAGAATGCGCACATAGAGACAAGAGTCCGAAGCATTGACCTAAGAAAGCTGATAAATTATTTCTGGGATGGAGTGATACGAAGATGCATAGTTAAGCGGGTCAATGTTCGTGAGTTCATGACAGCTTGTTCAAGGTGCCTTTGGAAACTGGTTGTAACCAGTTTATAGAGGCGTTACCAAAGAGTATGAGTTCGTGTGTACGTGCGCACCTCTTCCGTTCATAATGGCATCTTTAGCCAAATCTATGGGGAGACTTACGGAGGTGTCTGTGCGAGAAAGGCAGAGCCACGATGGCGAGTGCCAAAGAGTTTCTTGAACATTGTGTGTGGTTTTCAAGGCTGTAATGGGTAAGTGTTGTATACTTTAGCCAAAGGGATGGCTTGTTTGATATCTGGTAAAGATGTTTAATCTTTGACTTTGTCTTTACAATTGTGTGTGCTTACGAATATGTTCTCGTGTCTTTGTAACAGGCGGTTCTAGTGAGGGTACCGAGAGTCCTAGGGACAGAGAGTCCCGAATGGAGGGAACTATAATATTTTGGAGAAGAGATAATTGGTGTGACTAATTACTGATTGAGACATTTTAATACTGGGAGTTATCTAAGTAGTTTGTCTGTGAGACTTGAATTATTATCTTTCCATTGTTGAATAAATATTATATTTTTTGTAATTTTGACTCTGATTTGATGACCTGTTAGAATGGAGAGAGAGAGAGAGAGAGAGAGAGAGAGAGAGAGAGAGAGGGGGGGGGGGGAGACTGTGTGTAACTAGTTTGCTTTAACGCTCGGGTTTAACGCATACCAAAAAACACCCTTCTCTGGTAATAGGTGTCAGGGATGGGTAATATATATATATATATATATATATATATATATATATATATATATATATATATATATGTGTGTGTGTGTGTGTGTATGTACGTATATGCATATATACATATATATAGATATTGTGGCGAAGTGCCAAGTATCTGGTTGCTACCTTACCAATCATTAATTGTTACCTCACAACAGCCGGACACCTGAACCTTCATCACAAGTAAAAAAAAAAATGAATGAATACTCTAAAGGCAACAGTGATCCCTTAAACAACTTACCAGTATTGCAGAAAATCAGACCAAGTTCATCAAAACAGGTGTGAGGTAATCTCATGTGTAATTAAATTAATGAAAGGGCATCACTACATCAACAACTCAGAAGTCTAAGTACTTCCCTGGATCTAACTCACTTCAAGTAAATTGAAAGAAAACAACTCAATTACCACTATGTTTCTACCTAAGCAAATCATATTTATACTGGTGAAAAAGAAAACACATAAAAACTGTAAATACAAAAATTCATTATTAAACTCAAAATTTATAAGAGAAATTCACAATCTCAGGGAGATTAACTTTTACTTGACAACAAAGCAAAGTTTAATTAATTCTTGAATTAAATTAAGTAAAATTAAATCAAAATTAATTTATCACAAATTTCAAAAGAATTAATTCAATCAAAATTCAAAAGGGTTAGGCAATAATTAAAATTTGGAAATTAATTCACAAGTGCTAAACAATAATGAAACTTGAGAAGAATTCTAAGTAAATGCAAATTAATTCACAAGTGTTAAATTCAATTAATTGTGCAACGATTAATTATTGAAAACAACTAAGTTAATCAAATGGTGAATGCAAATGTAAGCACATCACAGAAATATATGGAAAATACCAAAATTGTAAAAAGCAATAATCACACAGAATATAAAATATAAACACACACTTCAATAAGAAAAAATGGATAAATGCACAAAAAATCAATTGAAACAAATACAAAAGACAAATATTTGCAATGTGTAAAAATTTAAACTTGCTTCATGAAACCACTGTAACTATTAGTTGCAACAAATAAAAATATAACACATTACCTTGGTACCAATTTTCTTTCTGCTGCAGCTGGCTCTAAAATTTCACCACACAATTCACATTATTTCAAAAAAGAAAAGGCGCCATTACACACTTGTACAATGTTTGTTTAGATTCCACAAAAAGCACTAAATAATACTAAATAATGCTAAGAAATATCAAATCTAAAATTTATATGAGTGACCAACAATTACATACACTAAAGTCTTTATTTGAAATCAAAAGTGGCGAGAGATCTCTGTACGCCAGGGATTCTCTCCTTGTATGGGCAACTTCAAGAGACTGACTGGCTCAAAACGTTTTGGACACGTGAAAGATGGTGCAATCTTTCTAGAAGCTTCTAATATGAAGTAGATTTACAGAAAAATCGTGAAATCTCCACGTGGATATCGACAAAGAAGTATGCGTCTAAAACCAGTCATGTACATTGTATGATCTCTTCGTTCCAAACAGAACTCGCTCAAGTAAGATTGACATGTTATGAAAACAAAACAGAGGCTTCGAGCTCTCCTAATCTGAGGTGTTGACATATTACAGAAATAATTTCTAGCTTGGAACAGACAAAGTTAATCTCTTTCTTTTCACATTCTACATTATATACTTGTTTTAGATTATGTTATGCAAAATCTGAACATACATTTTAAGACATCCTATAACTCTAAGCTAAATAAGGAATCTGGAAATGTTGCAAAACTCTTTTCTAACATCTTATACAATCAAAGAGAAGATATATTCGTTATGAAAGTAGCAGCATGTAATATATATATATATATCTATATATATATATATATATATATATATATATATATATATATATATATATATATATGTGTGTGTGTGTGTGTGTGTGTGCGTGCGTGTGTGCGTGTGTGTGTGTATCTGTGTGTGTCGTGTTTGTTTGTGTCTGCGGATGTGTTATGTGCAATTTTCCAAAACTAAGCGGTTATCCCTAACAGGAAGTGGGAGCAGGGGAACCCAAATCTATTCGCATACACCTGACTTTGGACCAGGTCCTAGTTAAATTTGTGTCATCCCAATTTAAGGCAAATCAACGATCAGGGCTACATTCACATTGTAATTGCTGAATTCTGTATGAAGCCCCTGTGCAGATAACTTCCTCGATATTAGAGGCTTCATGAACCTACATAGGAGAATCATGGGTAGTGCGTCGAACACTCTCACCCACTCTTTCGTTAGCGGTGTGTTGAGGATCATCCTTTGCAATACCTCTTGCACTCCATCTATCTACTCCTTCCTAAGTCTCCCCCCACCCCCACCCACCCCCACCCCTCCTTCCTCTTAGGACTTCTTTTGGTAGCCATTTATGGTTGTTCTGATTTATTTCGTGCGCGTGTTCAAGAATGATAATTATGATAAACTACTTTTAAACTATTTGCCTTTATTCCTTTTGAATTATTCTTTTCATTTTTATTTCGTTCTTTATTTCCTTATTGTTTTTCCCAAATTCTGTAGTAAAACAGATGAAGGTAGCGACCCCATAGTTTGAACATTTTTGTGAAGAACTTACCTTCAAAACTTACGTTGTTCAGGTAACTTGGGTATATCACCCAAGTTACCTGAACAAAGTAAGTTTTGATGGGAAGCTCTTCACAAAAATGAGTATTTTATCAGTTAACATTATAAGTCTTCAGTTTCTCTGCACTTGCAATGTCATAGAGGCCACACTTAGCCCTGATCTGACTGCTTGCAGAAGTACCACTTGCCCTTAGCTATATACTCCTACGAATCCCAAAGTTATCGCTTGGATGAATCCCTGAATAAAGTTACACATGTGAATATCGCTGTTACAGGGGATTATTCATTACGTGATTAAATATAAATGCATCCTATTTCAGTAAACTGATTCTCATTTGGGCATGGACCTCAGCCTCATTAAATTCACCATCAATAACGGCAGTATCATGACATGCATCTGTACTGCGGCTTACCCTCTGAACCTCACGGTCAAAACACTCTTATTATTCCAGAAAATTGCCATAATTCTTCCATAATTCTGCGCTTTGTAAAATAAAAATTTGATTGAGCAAAACACTGGAAGGACAAGTGTATGTATGTTTCCTAGAACCGGACATCACATTATCTTCTTCAAATTTCTTTGAACTTGGATCTTCAGGCTATGTAGTGACAAGCGAATCCAAAAAAAAAAAAAAAAAAAAGGAACAAAGAATTCAAGAAGTAAAGAAGACATTGTGGCTATTACAAATGCATATGTATCTGGTAAAAAAGGGAGACCAGTAGATTATATATATATATATATATATATATATATATATATATATATATATATATATATATATATATATATATATATATATATATATATATATATATATATATATGTATATATATTATTATATATTGCTACTTTCAAAATGCATGTTTTCCCCTCTTTGAAATGTTATGTAGATTATGCAACATTTTTTCAGATTCCTAGATAGCTTAGAATAGGATGTTTTAAAATGTGTGTTCAGATTTCGCATAACGTGTTGTAAAAGAATATATATATAACGTAAAGAGAGAGATCCTTGTCTTTTCAAAGCTGCAAATGTTTAACTTTTATGTCGACCCTTTAAGATTAGAGTCTGAGAGATCCGTTTGCTTCCCTGCTCTGTCAGCGCGTTTGATAGCGAGCTCGTTGTTGTCAAAACATGTCAATCTTTTTGTCGCCCAGCCTCCGTTTTGGTCGGGTATGCGTCTTTCTTTTTTTTTTTAACAGACTCGTCTTGGACGTGTATATCTTTGTCAAGTCCCACGTGGATATTGCACATTATGTATGTAAGATTGCGTCAGATTTCAAAGATTCGAGAAGCATTCGTGACAAGAACGTTTTTGTGTCATCTGCCCTGTCGAGTTTCCATGAAGGAAGAGATTTCATTCTATCTTAAGACCCCGAGGCATTAACATCTTGCTCTCCCTCTCTCTCTCTCTCTCTCTCTCCCGCGACATCATTGAGATTATATTAACATAACGTAAATTGGTCACTCGTAACTTAGAATTTCATGTTTGATATTTCTTAAGAGTTTAATTAGTATTAAATAGTTTTTTTGTGGAATCTGAACAAACATTTCGTAACGGCGCCTGGTTTTTGTGAAATTGTGTAAGACAAGACTGCAGCAGAGAAAGAAATTGGTATACCAAGGTAAAGTGTGTTATATTTTTATTAGTTGCAACTAATAATTGTTAGGAACAGTGAATAACTAATAAAGGATAGGGAGTGTGTTTAACTAATAATGGATAGGAATTGTGTTTAACTAATAATTGATAGGAATTGTGTTTGGTAAAAACTGTTGGTTACAGTGTTTTTGAGTGAAAAAGATTTACACTTTTACACATTGCTGATATTTTTTGTGTTTGTGTCTGTTCCATTGTTTGTGCACTTATTCATTTTCTTATTGAAGTGTGTCTTTTTGTTTTATATTTTCATTTGCATTCACAATTTAATTGACTTAGTTATTTTCATTGCTTAATCATTGCACATTTAAGTAAACTTAACATTTGTGAATTAATTTGCATTTACTTAGAATTCTTTTCAAGTTTTATTGTTGTTTAACACTTGTGAATTAATTTCAAATTTTCAATTATTGCCCAACACTTTTGAATTTCAATTGAATTAATTTTCTTGAATTTTGTGATAAATTAATTTTGATTTAATTTTACTTAATTTGATTCAAGAATTAATTAAACTTTACTTTGTTTTCAAGTAACAGTAATTTTCCCTGATATTGTGAATTTCACTTATAAATTTTGAAGTTAATAATAAATTTTTGTATTTAAAATTTTTATAAGTGTTTTCTTTATCTTACACCAGTATAAGTATATATGATTATGATTACATTGATGTTAGGTAGAACCATAGAGTGGTAATTGATTTGCTTTCCTTCAAGTAACTTGAAGTGACTTAGAACCAGGGAAGTACTTAGACTTTTGAAATCAGGGAAATACTTAGACTTTTAAAGTTGTAGATGGAGTGATGCCCTTTGATTAATTTAATTGCTTACAAGATTACCTCACACCTGTTTTGATGAACTTAGTCTGATCTTCTGCAATACTGGTAAGTGTTAAGGGATCACTGTTGCCTTTAGAGTATTCAGTCGTTTAAACGTGTTATGAGGGTTCAGGTGTCTGGCTTTTGTGAGGTAATATTTGATGCAATGGTAACCAGATACTTGGGACTTCGTAACAATATATATATATATATATATATATATACATACATACATACATATATATATGTATATATATACATATATATATGTATATATATATATATATATATATATATATATATCGATGTACCCCACAATAACAACCAAGGAGAAACCAGAAGAAAAAGGAAACAGAGTTCTTAATTTGTCCAAACGGTTTCGCCCTCCATCAATCAGTCCTCTTCCTGGGAAGAAGCATAACAATATATGATATATATATATATATATATCATATATAATAACATATATCTATATATTATATTATATATATATATTATATATATATATATAGATATATATACACTGGTAATTCTGGTTAAAGCCAATGCACTGAACGGCCCAGACCTTGAAAACCACAATGTTAACTTCCTCAAACCCGTTGAACGGAGTCCAGCGTCATAAACTGAAAAATCAGGAAAGCTGGTTTAGAGCAACAATAAACGTTATTAATTCAGAGCACGTGACCCTCCTTCATTAAATCCAGACGATGATCTTGAAGCGTTTTTAAGAATAAACCTGTGGTTTGGTCTAAAATGTCGAATGTGCAACAGAGAACAAAGGAGGGAAATGATTTGCCGCACGACGAAAAAAGCTGGAAAGTGAGGGTCTTTCCGTTACTTATCTTTCTTGTACAAAATATGACTTGTAGGGTAGGCTATGTCACTGGCAATAGCGATATTTATTATCATAAAGCCCACAAAAAATTTTACAGTTATAAAATAACGTGAAGAAAGAAACCCATACGAACATTTTAAACTTTCCTTATTTTAGTGGCTTTGAAAACATAAAAGTACTATTAACATCTTTTCACGTCAACCTCGTTTTATCTTATAATAGCACATAAAGGAATGTTAATAAAAATAGAACCAAAAAAACCATACTATATAAAATTCCATGTTTAGGCTGGCCAATCTAAGGATATCCTGTTGATTTAGTTCTAAAAGTTTTATATATGAAAATATTACAAGGAAACTAACTTTGTTATGTAAACGTTAAGGCACAGATTCTGTGTAAAAATAAATTGTCAGAACCCATCGGCGATTAGTTTATTCCTTACGATTTTTTGCCTCAGGAAAAATTCATAATCTGTGCGCTACAGAATTAATATTCAGTACTATAAAGATCTCTTGAAATTTAGATATTTTCAAGTATTCCATTCAGGAAAAGCAATATGTGAATAAAAAGCCGCTGCACGCTGATAATTATAATTATAATAATAACTGAAAAACAATAGCTAACTGGTAGTGGAAAAATTTCTGCCAGTTTTCATTTACGTTAATTAGATCAAAATTCATTTTATTAAAGAATTTCTCCTTATCAATTATTAGTACGTTGTTCTGTTGCTAGGAAAACGATACTTTTGAAGCCAGGGTACGATACCTTGGCAACAGAAAATGAGAAAAGTTCAGTTACCGCTCAACCTCAACCTGAGTAAGGTCTCAACGCTATACTTCACCAGACGACGTGCTACTGGTCCCCAAAAAATGGAAGCCTTCGAGACCAAGACGTCAGGAATCACAGACTTGATCCTACTTATAGGCCTCCTCGTGGTTTCCTCGGGCATCGGAGTCTACAGTGCCCTTCGCGGAAGGGGCAACCACTCGACCGATGAATACCTCTTAGGAGGTCGCAAAATGTCTCCGGGCCCTGTCGCAATATCTCTCGTTGCAGGAGTGGTTTCTGCCATTTCCATCATAGGTGAGCAAATGGTTTTTCTTTTCTTTTCTTTTCTTCTTAACCTGGAAGGTTTTCAACCCCCATTCAATAGAATTTGAAAAATAACTAAATTCCTAAATTTACCGTTTGCTAATAAAAATCTGTATTATGAGAGATGACTTTTCTGTAATGGGAGTCACATAGCACAGCTGGGCTCTGGAATTTTTCCACAATATTACCCTTTTATTTCCCCATTACTGACTGTTTAAACCAATCGTAATAAGAGCTGTCACTGTACTCCAAGCGTACTTTTATGCAGCTGCAGTATGGATTTATTAAGCAGTATGAAGCTTGCCTAGGTATTTCCTCTCTTGTATTGAATTTAGACAAAAATTATGAACAGACGTTTGATTACATGCATGCGTTAATCCCCAAGCCCCACAATGTCATGGGTATGTTTGAAGGCTATGGAAGTTCCCCGTTGGCCGAGTGGTTTTCGCGCTCGGCTACCTATCCGGTGGTCCGAAGTTCGATTCTAGGCTCGGCCAACGCGGAACCAGAGGAATTTATTTCTGGTGATAGAAATTCATTTCTCAATGTAATGTGGTTCGGATCCCACAATAAGCTGTAGGTCCCGTTGCTAGGTAACCAATTGTTTCCTAGCCACTTAAAAATATCTAATCCTTCGGCCCAGCCCTAGGAGAGCTGTTAATCAGCTCAGTGGTCTGTTAAAACTAAGATATACTTAACTTTTTGAAGGCTATGGATATTTCTTTGGCATGCTGCAGATAGTCAGATAGGCCAACAGCAAACCAGCCTAGAAAGAGACGGATCATACTTCTCAGAAGAGAAGAGATCAGATAATTCCATATTTCTGAGCTGACGAAAGCTGGTTCTTACAAACTAAGCAATTTCCCCAGAGTACTCGTGGAACTGCGAAGCCTGGCATTCCTTAAGGTTGGGAAATGGCATTAGCGTAGAGTCAGGCAACCCTGGAAGCAATATCTGGTGTGCTCTCAAAAGAAGTAGGGGGCGCCATCTGGATAACTCAATTAAAATTAAAGTTGGAACAAAAAACTGGGTTATTGATGAGACAGATTCTTAGTTCTGATTCTGTTATGAAGGATGGCAAATGAAATGACATGAAGCACATTAGAAGTACAAGAACTACACATAAGCTTCATGCATGCAGAGGTGTAGTACAGACCCATATTAAAACGCTCCTTAGGACAACCTTTTATCCAGGCACTACTATGGCGACTGTCCCCCTAATCCAGATATTAATGCGGTGGTTGTCCCTTTCATTCAGGTTTTACTGTTCTGTCTGTCCCTTTGATACAGGTATTACTGTTCTGTCTAATACCTTTAACCAGGTATTAAAGGACTGTCTGTCCCTTTTATCCAGGTATTACTGTAGTAACTGTCACTTTCCATGTATTACTATGCTTTCTGTCCCCTTTAATCAGGTATTCCTGTGGTATCTGTCCCTTATACCCCCGTATTACTGCGGTGTCAGTACCCTCTAGGCAGGTATTACTGTTGTGACTGTCCCTTGTCCCTTTTATCTAGGTTTTACTCTGCTGTTTGTTACCTTTAACCACGTATTTCTATGCTGTCTGTCATTTTATCCAGGAATTACTGTGGTGACTGTCCCTTTTATCCAGGTATTGAGTGACTGTCCCTTTTATCCAGGTATTGCTGTCCTTTTTACTCAGGTATTACTGTGGTGACTGAAAAGCATTTTCAGTAATATATTTATGATCCCAAGTACATGAAATGGGGTATAATAAACCAGTAGAGTTTATTTAAAACCTAAGTTACAAAGGCGAGGGGAAAGGGGGCGGGGTTACGGGTTTGAAACCTATCCTATTAGATAAACGTCTAGATCGATCAAGTGGTTCGAGTTTCTATAGTGCACCAACGTACATACAAACATACAAACATTCACTTCTATATGTGTGAGTGTGTGAGTGTTTCAGTAGCGTTAACGTTACTTTCACCAGCGAAAGTTCCTAGTTTCCTATCAAGACAAGACAGAGATTGGTGATCATTTGCTAAAATCCATTATGACTTTGTTAACCAACGCAATGAATTATGTGGTGCTGGTTAGTTGACTACTGTGAGTGAGTCGCTTTCAAATTTGAAGAAAGGCTTGGGGCTAACAACCACATCCTAGAATATTAGTTAAGATGCAAAGAGGTAACACATGCTACCATATATAATGTGTAGGTAAATATACACAAGACTGAAACTAGTAAGCTATCCCATAGCAGTTTTGGCAGCAAAATAAAAGTTTTTTAAATCTTTTTATCAGCAATAATTCCTGATAAAACCTAACCCGCCGGGATTTTAATGTTCATATAAGGCCCAACTTCAAATGTAAGCACCAATTGTTATTCATTCTAATTCTACGCCAGTTACTTGGTTGTTGTTCAGCTGATATTCTTTCAAGTGTATAGGATTCAATGATAAGACTCCCGAAAATTCATGAAAAGGTATCCCAGTTAAAGTATTCTCTGAAACTCGTAACAGGTCTGTCAGCCGAGATGTACTACTTCGGGACTCAGTTAACTTTCAACCTAATGGGAGTCATCTATGGAATGTTAATCGTCCAGGAGTTGATCTTACCTGTGCTATATCCTTTGGAAATTGTGTCCATCAATGAAGTAAGTTGGTGATACACTTTGTATTTTTTCTGGAATGCATTTGAAAACGGAAATGTAAACATTTACCGAAATTTGCCCAGGTTCTTGGGATCAAAACTGGTGTTTACTGGATGGTATATAATTCTCCAGGGCCATATATAGATTGTTTTTATTTTTATTATTAACATTAGTATTTTTAGCAAGAATTCATTGACTATAGATAGCAAGTTAAAGAAAAGATACTAGCTAACAATCCAGCGATGCTATTTTCTATTATGACTTAGACTGTCCAGAAAGCACTTGATTTACAGTTAGTCATTACCGCCTTGCAAAATGTTCAGTAAACCTAAAAATTAAAGTTTGGTCTACAATTCCCAACAGTACATCGTACTCAGGTTTGGCTCCAAAGGACTGAAGAATTTGGGATCACTCATCCTGATCTCGGCCACTTTCTTGTATATGGGGATGTGTCTCTACGCGCCGGCTCTCTCCCTCACTACCATGACAGGACTTCCGCCTCACCTCTCCGTTATCATCATGGGACTTTATCTGCACTTTTTACATTACTATTGTAAGTGATAAAGACATAAAGAATATTGCACTTATGTCCAATTTTTCACGAACTGCTTATTTTCCTCTGAAACTTCTCTGTGTTTAAGGTTGTCGTAGCCTAGTGGAATCATCAACGAAGCGTACTTGGCGAATTCCGGGTTCAGACAGCCACTACCCGGTTCCCCCAGGGCCTTGCTTGGGCAGAGAGGGTATATACTGTGTTACGGCGGAATGACCTTTCCCTTGTTTCTGCTGCTCAGCAATGAACTTTCAACCCTTGGTCTTTTCCCAAAACATATTACAGGGTTTCATTAAGGGCGTCATGAGCTCTTTAAAATATTGTGGAATTAACTGCGTGGGTTCAAATGCCACCATGGCAGGATAGGGTGCCTTCACCAATTCCCCTTCCGTATGCAAGGCTTTTAATAAGTGAATCCAAAGAGTGAGGAAACTGAGAAGTTAGGAAGTCAATGTTGGTATTAATCATATAGATTGTAGGGTGAATAGACAGTTGTCGCATGATAATAATTATTGCTTTACTATTGTCAACAAAGAATTTTTACATCATCTCATCTTCCATAAGCTCCAAGAACTTTCCTTAAGTCACAGTAAGACACGAAATATTTTTAGATTTTGTTAGATCATTCATATTCATAGATCAAGGATTTGTTTCACTACTCAGACTGGCATCATATCGCATTTTGATAAAAGAAAGCAGATCTGCCAGTCATATAGCCAACTGGATAAAATTTCATATCATAATTTAAAAGGAAACAGGTTCGCAGTTTTGTCTAGTATGAGGAAAGGTAGAGATTCTAGAATTCCTACCAAGCGAAATTTCTGAGGAATTTTGATAAAACGGATGAACATATCACTTTAGTTGAAGGCATAACTTCGATAAATAAAATCTACCGTCTCTATTTACAGGGTGGAGTAAAGGCTGTGGTGTACACTGATGTTGTACAAATGCTCATAGTGTTCCTGGGGGCTTCTGTTGACCGTTGTGTTTTGCGTTTTAGAGTTGAAGAGCTTTAGTTCTATCTTCCACACAGCCGACGAAGGGGGAAGATTAGAGTTCTTCAAGTGAGTTTCTCTATTTATTTCGATCTTAGACTCGTCAAGAGGAAGAATGAAACTCACTCAGCCTTTTCTAACAATCATCGTAAGATAGCTGAAAGAATCCACGAAAATCCCTCTCATCACACACAAAGAAGTAGCTTGTTCGGTGAAATGAATTAATTGATAACATTTACCGAGTGAAATAATGAGACCCATCATACGAGACAATTATGGAGATTTTTGCTCTGTTGAGGAAGCGGTTATTATTTCTTTTGCAGTATGAATCCAGACCCGTTCATCCGACACACCTTCTGGTCTGTTCACTTCATTGGGGGTTTTAATATGGTTTACCTGATTGGGTTTAACCAACCCAGCTACCAGAGATTCGCCTCCATTTCATCCCTGTCTATGGCCAAAAGGTGAGCTGGGGCTCATTTTTGGGGCGAGTTGAAAAATGATATTCTTGAATTTTCAGAAACGGTTAGAAAGTTACTGACATTCAAAAACATATTTTGATATGTGCAATGTACTTAAAAGCAGTTTTATATATCCCATATCAGTGATTTCTTTAATTGTACGAAGTACTATTGAACTCTGTTAAGATAATTTTCTCCTTATTTATCTCATTACTATACACTGTACTTTAGCTGTTGTTTTCATTTTTTTACGAGTCTGAATTATCTCCGTTTTCTACCTAAATGGCCTTAAATCGTTTCCTAAATTTTGATAGATTTTGCCTGAGATGACGAATCAAAAATAACTTTGGTCACTGAAAATAAGAGCCCCATTCTCTTGCTGTTCAGTCAGTGTATGACAGGGCTATGATTTTCTTCTGTGAAATGATGTTGAGAATGGATGGTTTTTCTTTGCTCACTGATAATTGGGATATTTGGGAAAAACTATCGCGAGAGTATATATAATGTTCTAAGAGGTCTACAATAATAAAAAAAAATGTTGCGAGTTCGTGTTTAATTTGAAAACTTTTTACAAAGCTTTCGAACCCTTCCCTGGGTTCATCTTCAGTCCAAATGAATGATTGGGCACAACATGTACTGAGGTGAATTTAAAAATAGATAAACAGGGTCGCTGAAGATTGTTGACACCGCCCTTTAGCTCGTTTATGGACCAGGTGATGAAGAAAGAGGACAGTTAACTCCAACTAGGTTATATCCTCTCTCAAACCTTCTGGCTGCAATTCTCATAGATCTCCGCAATGGTTATTGCAACATTGCAGGAAGTCCTTCATCCGGAGAAAGCAGCCAGGAGGATTTGACAGGGAAGAGGAAATAACCTAGTTGAAGTTAACTGCCCTCTTTCTTTTCTTCATCACCTGGTCCATAAACGAGCAAACGACCGGTGTCAACAACCTTCAGCGACCCTGTTTATCTATTTTTAAATTCACCTCAGAACATGTTGTGCCTAAGCTTTCATTTGAACTGAAGATGAACCCAGGGAAGGGTGCGAAAATTTTGTGAGGGGTTTCTAAATAACAAGAACTCGCAACATTTTTTTAACATTGTGGACCTCTTAGAACAGAAAATTGGGATATTGTCATATATATACTAACAACTCAGGAAAGTTTAAGGGGGAAAAGCTGATCTTTAATAGATATGAATTGCAGCTTACTCGAAAGCTTTTGAATATTCTAACAATTATTTGTTATACAAGAAATAAAAAACTGATAAAGCAACGTCCCGGCAGACTCTGCGTGTGGTTCACGCTGAGCCAATTGGTCATATGGCTATTGATCTACTTCGCTGGCATTGCTGCATACGCAGTATACAGCAAATGTGACCCCCTCACTCTCGGGGCCATAGAAAAGCCAGATCAGATTCTCCCTCACCTGGTTCTGGATAAGCTGTCGCACATCCCTAGACTGGTTGGTCTCTTCGCCGGAGGTGTGCTCAGGTAAGTCTGTGTACGGAGGTGTGCTCAGGTAAGTCTGTGTACGGAGGTGTGCTCAGGTAAGTCCTTGTACGGAGGTGTACTCAGGTAAGTCCTTGTACGGAGGTGTACTCAGGTAAGTCCTTGTACGGAGGTGTACTCAGGTAAGTCTGTGTACGGAGGTGTACTCAAGTAAGTCTGTGTACGGAGGTGTACTCAGGTAAGTCCGTGTACGGAGATGTGCTAAGGTAAGTGACAGCGTTCTGCTCTTCCTGTGAATGACGTCATTCAGACAGACTGCGACCTTTCGATGTTGGAAACTCTTTCTGTACTGTTCTACTTGCGCCAACAACTGTCTAATTTTACATTTTCACCTGATGGACTTCTTTCTCCTCTGTCTTTTTTCCATCATGCCTCATTTGAAGGTCCACCTGCAGGACTGTAAGAATTCCTCCAAATTCTGATTATGATATAACCAAGGATTTTTTTTCTCAGTTGAAGGTTAGATTTCTATCCTAGATTACTCTTCGACGATTTTCCGTCCTTTTATAAGTGGGTAAAATGGCCACTGGGTATTCAGGTAACTACTATAATTTTCTCTTTTCCTTTTTATTGTTACTCGATACCAGATGGGATATTACCTTTTTCTGTAATCTACGGATCTTTGTAGGATTTTGAATAGTATTGTTCTTTTCAAGAATTTCCGGGTATTGCTGAAGTTAATTTCCTAAAAACCCGTTATTTCGTAAGTAACGCAGAATTAACTATAATTAAAGAAAATGTAATCCATCACATTTCTTGCGTTTACATTGGAAATAATAAATCTCTCCATTGAGGTGACTAAAGCTGGGATAAGCTTTTGGCAAGTTACCTAATAATCATCGTTTATTTCGAGTCTCAGTGCAAATGATAAATCTTGCCATTAGCGTAACCAAAATTGGGAAAACCTTTTGTCAAGACACCTAACAATCAGCATTTCTTTGCAGCTCTGTCTCGTCATACGGTAACTCGGCGGCCTCTCTTCTTTGGCAAGATTTCCTCCGCGAACTGGACGTCTTCAGAGGAATCTCAGATGTGAATGCTACGAGGGTTGTAAAGCTGCTTTGTAAGCATCGCGTTTCTCCATTATTCACGAGAATTCATTGAACACCAACAAAAAAAAAATAACAATGCATCTTATATCTGTAATCTTTACAAAAGCAAAAAAAATTTTTTACTTATTTTTCTGTTTAAAATAGTAGGAATGTATACCATCAGTACCTACAACACCATTTATGTTAGCTAATAAAGCCAGAAAAATTTATGAAAATTAATAACAAATCAAGAATAAACCGATCAGCCAAAATCAAATGAAGGGCCTGAGAAACATAGTACAAACGTCAATCCATAACCCTCCACGCCATGTTTCTTTTGATCCATTCATATTTTCAGCTGTAGTGGCAGGACTCGCTGGCACGGGAATTGGAGTATTTGTGGGGCAACTTGGAAATATCGCACAGGTTGCATTTACTGCCACGAATTCTACGTCCGGGCCAATCGCTGGATTATTCTTAAGTGGTATCTGCCTCCCATGGATCAATCGTAAGGTTGGTCAACCCGAAATACTAAAATTCGTGTCATTCATTCTTCGTAAAAAATGGATGTTAAGGCGGAATTGAATTTTTATAATGTGTCGCTTAAAATGAGTTTATTAAATCTAGGCCAAGCACCGGCGCACATTCGGTCATTCAGTGTTTGAAATAATGACAAGAGGGAGTTGCATGATTGGGCAGTCGGAGGTTTTTTTTTGGACAGGGAGACCGAAGACAGGAAACAAGTAAAGAATGGAGACGTGGATACAGCTAGAGGCAGAGGGATTGCCCTTTGGCAATGTCTACAGTGTAGCACTTGAGGTGCACTAATGTCTCTAAACCAATGGATAGTCACGCTTGAAATTATAGGGCTCAGTCTTTTAGGTTAATTACCGTTACGCCATAACGGGTGCTGCATATCATTGTCTTTCAGTTAATCAGAAACTGAGGTTTATCCCATAAAGTCTCCTTAGAACAGTTCCTGAGCTTCTCCTTTTAGAGCTGTAACTCTGGTCTTCTACAGTTTTAGTTTTCTGTAAAAGGAAACTATTGAGATGGCTATTTGTCTGTCCGTCTGCACCTTTTCTTTCCGCCCTCAGATCTTAAAAACTACTGAGACTATAGGGCTGCAAATTGGTATGTTGATCATCCATCCTCCAATCATCAATCATACCAAATTGTAGCCTTCTAGCCTCAGTGGTTTTTATCGCATTTAAGATTGAATTTAGCCATGATTGTGCGTTTGGCACCACTACCGATGCCAACAACACAGGCCACCACCAGGCCTTGGCTGGAAGTTTCATGGGCCGCGGTTGATAGTTTCATAGACCGTGGCTGAAAGTTTAATACAGCATTATACCGTACAGAAAACTCGATTGTGCGGATTTTCTGTTATACTGTTGTGGCGTATTCTTTGTTATTATATTCTAGTGTACTCTGAGGTTACAAGGGAATATCAGTTACTATTTACTCATCTCAACTAGGAAGTTAATGACCCAACTCACTGTTTCGGGGAATATATTTTATATATACTAGCAAACATACCCTTCTACGATGGATGATAAAATACGGGTGTAGAAGTGAAAAATTTATATGTACTATTTGTTCAGCAATATTAATTAAAATAAGGGCAATTTTTATACATACCTACTACAGAACCTCTTTGTACACAATATTATTAGTTTGTCCACAACTTAATTTCAAGTTGGCAAAGTCAGTTGCTCTGCTCACCGCCACATACAATTGGCCATGCGTGAACATGGGTGACGGCAGAAACACACCAACACGATCCAAAGTCTGGCCCTGCGACTTGTTTGCAGTGAATGAGAAGGCCAGATTGATGGGAAACTGCCTGCGCCGTAACTGGAACGAAAACTGGTTGTCCGAAGGCATCAGAGGAATCCGGGGGATGAACAGAGGTTTGCCGGTGTCAGGGCCCGTTGCTATCACTGCTTCGATGACGTGGGAGTTTAGCTCCATAACGGTGTACCTCGTTCCGTTGCAATGTCCATTGGCAGGATCGAAATTCCGAAACAACATTACCGGCAGTACTTCTTCAACGTTATTTTGGCAACTGGCCAGTCCCGATGGATTTAAGTATAATTCAAAAAATCTTGCGGATATTGATGATAATTTTCATCTTCTATTGTGTCCGAGCTGAAATATTCGTGACTTTCTCCGGGGAAGTTGTACAGAAATTATGTATGAAAAATCGTAAAGTAACTAAGTTCTACGGAATACCAGCCTCGTTTCACGGCCAGAAACAGCTCCGTTTCAGGGAATCCCTTCTCACCCCCTTCCCCACCCCCTACAAAGGAGGGGGTAGGTTGGATGAAACCCCATTACAAACCATCTTAGGGGTCCCCACCATAACCCTGCCAAGTTTCATGCCATCTGATAAAGCCTTTTAGCCGTGATTGAATGAGACAGACAGACAGACTTTAGCCCTTATAATGAATCCCATATATATATATATATATATATATATATATATATATATAGATATTTTATTTATATATATATATATATATATATATATAAATGTTTTACCAGGATTAGATTATTCTTGTCTTGTAAAAAAAAAAATATCATTTAAAGCGCGTCAGTGGCGTGATCGGTATGGCGTTGGCGTGCCACCTCGGTTGCCGCGAGTTCGATTCTGAGGCATTCCACTGAGAGGTCACAGATGTGTATTTCTGGTGATAGAAGTGCACTCTCGACGCGGTTCGGAAGTCACGTAAAGCCGTTGGTCCCGTTGCTGAAGAACCACTGGTTCCTGCAACGTAAAAGCACCATACAAGCAAACAATCATTATAGCAGTGAAGATGCATATTTTATTTATAGGAAAGAAATTTACGAGAATGATGTCTTTATCAGATGGAAAATGTGGCTATGACCATTGCGCCTGCAACGATAGTTGATGGAATAATTCACGCAATATATTTTTTCTTAATCATCAGTTTTCATAACGTATAAAAGAGCAAACATTTTGTGTTTTTTTTATTCTTAGTGTGAAACCCGCCCAGTTCATTGGTTTAAAAAATCTCGCTGGTATCTTTTAGTGCTCAAATCAACACTATTAATTTCTGATTCACGTTTCTAATCATTTGGGAGAAGCTGGAACCACCACGCCCGTTCCCTTACAGACGGTTCAGACTTAGTCACGCGGAAAATAAGAAAGAAAAGGGAATATAATATATACACATAAGTACGAAGGTGAGTGGGAACCTTAGATCCTAGTCGAGTCACTACAGCTGGAAAGAAACCTTCGGAATACAGGAAAATGGAAAACAGAAAAACCCGTCAGAGCAAGATCGGTTATTGTAAAAATGGAAAGCAATTCTAGTCGATTAACAGTAGAATTTGGGTGTAGAACGTGAGCCAAACCCTTCTTAAATGGTAGATCCGCTATTCTTGGACGTCGACAGTAATTTCAGATATAAGTAACTCATTCGGTTACGCGGTTACCGAAGGTCAGCAGCCTCCTTCCATAGATTATTAATTGAAGTAACAAGATGCGACACAGAGGCCTCAAGCTGATGAAAAGAGTGATAGTTGTGTTACTGACTTTTTGTGAGAATTTCTAATACAGTAACGCACACGCGTCGCCGGAAATACCACGAACCTTTTAAAACACTTCCAGCATTCATGAAATTGTTACCAGGAACATTTCATAGTTTGGGAAAAAAATTGACTTCGCTCATATATCTAAAGGGAAACTATATTTCTGAAGAGAAAAAATTTTTAAACTTAAAAATGCAACCCGATTCGTTTAAAATATCAAGACCTTTTCCTAGATAGTGGGGCCCCCCCCACAAAAGGGCTTTAACCCGGTATGTACCCAGCTTTGCACCCTGTTAATTATGTACAATCCCGTTGGGGATCACATTGAAAACATAAACAAAAGACTGTCAATATCATAAAGATAATGGCCCCCAAGAAATATGAGTCCTAGATAACGACCCTTGAAAACCCTTGGGAGTCAATATCTAGAAAAGACCCTGATATCATCTCCATCAAAGAAGGCAATTACCTTCCTCATATCAGCTCTTGGAGAGAAAATATCCTCTGAAAGCCAAAGTAGAAGAGATGTCAAGGGTGGTGACTAGATGAATGTTCCCTACTTCAGTCGTTAAGAAAAAGAGGATCAAAGAAATACTCTAAATAGGAGCAAACAAAACTGGGGAAATCGGAAATCAATGAATGGGATGGGCTGGTGTTTTTTAAAGTTGATGAAATGATGACTATTCTAAAATTAATTTTTTTCTTATTATTCCTGTTTTCTGAAGAGGTTAACTGTATGACTATAGTATCATCTGAAGGGTTCAATCTAAAATACTATAAAGATGTTTTCTGAAGCGGTTAACTGCATGAATATAGTATCATCTGAAGATTTCAATATAAGATACAATAAAGATTCGAGAAGATTTTGAGTCGACAAACGAATTCCCAACGAATTTCACTCGTATGTCTAAGAAATTATTGTCGGGTGGTGTTTCTTCTTCTCTTGCTTTTTCAGAGATAAGAAAATTAATCAGATTTAATTAAAATCTTTGGATAATAATACATCTTAGAACAGGACGAATGAAGGATAGATATCATGACCTCTGGCCTCATTGTTAACATTTCAGGGTGCTTACGCTGGCTTGGCAGTGTCGCTAACATTCTCAGCTTGGCTTACAATAGGACAGTTCGTGAAAGGAACTGGGAGTCCGGATAAACTGCCCTTATCTGTGGAAGGATGTCCGGAGAGTGCATTCAGAATTTTCAACACATCTGTGGAACATGTGTTAAACTACACTATTACCTCCTCCTCCTCCTCCTCCCCCTCCTCCGTTTCTGTGACTTCCCTTCCCAGGGACAGGGACTTCTACTCTGTCAGTGGAAATCAAGAGTCTAAAACTGAGAAACCCGTCTACGAACAGGAACAGTAAGTACCTCGATTTTACGGTTCCCTTTACTGTACCTCCGTTCATATTATCTTTCTTCTCTCTTGCTATTCACCCTCTCCTAATAATTATTTCAACGTGCAACTACTGCGAGGTTTTCCTCCTGTTACACTTTTCAAACCTTCTACCCACTCTCAATCTCCTTACCAGCGCTGAATGACCTCGCGTATCATATCATTTTTGATGCCCTTGTATGAGCATGGTATGTAGTATCTTGACGGTGCCGATATAGATACCATACATCGTTAGTATTTAAAGAAGCTTCCACTTTGAACAAGCTTAGCTCATGAGGTGTCAGGATTAGGATAACTTATAGTTTACAAGTTTTAGGTACGCGTTAGCAAGTCATTATAACCTACTCTTCCGTACTGATTAGTTTTCAAACGGAAATTTTGTTGCTTATGTATCTGAATTAAAAGACAAAGAAATGGGGTCAGATGCCTCTTGATCCAAAGCTAATTCCATGAAGACGTTTCAGGAACATTCATTTAAACTGACGCTTCACCAGTATGAATGTACAGCACTCAGACAGTTGCAATTTTATTTCCTTTTGTAATTTTCTGTCGTGTATTTTGTTTTATTAATTTCATTGGTAATTATCATATTTGTATTTAATTTAGTTCTTGTTCCTCAGCTCTGTCTTCTTCTTCTTCTTTTTCTTCTTGTGGGCATTATTTACTACACATTTATACTGAAGAAACGTCAATTTAAATGAATGTTCCTGAAGGTCTTCATGGAATTAACTTTTTATCAAGAAGCATCTGAACCCATATCTTAGAGCCTTTTACTTCAGATACATCAACAACAAAGTTTGAATACTAACCAGTACGGAGGAGTGAGTTATAATGACTTGTTAACGTGTACCTAAAACTTGTAAACTATAAATTATCCTTTACGGTGTTTTAAAAATACGAATTATGAGAATGATTACACTGACTCAACAATTGAAAACTTTCCCTTTCTATGTTGCCTTACGTATCCTTATTACTCCAGTATCAGTTGTGTCATCCTTATACTTCATTAATACGTAAATACGTCGATCTTACTAATGCAGTTCATTATTTTCTCTATTCTTAGTCACCGTCTGACTTTCTAGGTTTCACCAGACTTTCAAAGAAACAGATAAACAAGTACATTTAGAACTGTCTCCTCTTTGCGTAACTAATTGCTTATTATTACAGATTATTATTGGCATGGTAATTTACATCAAATGGGGTGTATCAGCCTGTTAATATATTCGCCAGCATATAAAATGTCCTATTCAATACACACTGAATATTTTCTGTCATTAATACAAATCATTTGTTCCAGTAAAAGTTAGGAAACTTTTAAACGCTTCTATTCCACACTGGACGAGAGCGTACTCAACTACCAATCTGATAGTCCGATTTCGCTTCCGGCTGGTGATAGTGTGGAATCAGAGGAATTTATTTCTGGTGATTAGAAATTCAGTTCTCGATACAGTGTGGTTCGGATCCCACAATAAGCTGTAGGTCCCGTTGCTAAGTAACCAACTGGTTCCTAGCCACGTAAAAGAAAAAAAAATTCTAATCCTTCGGGCCAGCCCATGGAGAGCTGTTAGTCAGCTCAGTGGTCTGGTTAAACAAGATATGTTTAATTTTAAGCACTTCTAGGACAATTGCCATTAGTAAAAAAATAACATACTTGATAGGTGACATTGTTACTTTGAGAAGATCTCAATTCTGATAATAAATTGCTCGTTACATAACAAGTCTCTCGTTAAACTAATGACCGCACAGAGGATGACAGAGGAGTTAAGAAAACGTTGAACGAAATATGCCTTTCCCTTCCAGACAGATAGAGAGAGATTTTTATCACCTCAGTTACTGCTACACCGGCACTTTGGGACTTCTCATCTCTCTCGCTGTCGGCAGCATCGTTTCGTTTCTTACAGGTAAGGAATCCTTTACATATATATATATATATATATATATATATATTATATATATATATATATATATATATATATATATATATCATATCTACTATTATGGTATGTATATATATATATATGTTAATATCTATATATATATAAGAGATATATAAAATAATATATATTTATATATATATAGATGTATATATATAATATATGTATATATATATATATATATATATATAGATCTATATATATAGAATATATATTATATACATATATGATCAGAGTGATTTTATAGTGCTGTTACCCCACACTCATTTAGGTTAATTTAGATTAACTTAGTTATTGAAATCAACTAGAGTCCTCAATGTCGAATAAAGAAAGGGAAAGATACAGGCTAGATTATTATTATTATTTATTAAATTATTATTATTATTATTATTATTATTGATTATTAATTATTATTATTATTATTATTATTATTATTATTATTATTATATTCTGGGAGTTTTTATAGGGCGGGGTGGGGCTCCGGGTTGCATTCTGCCTCCTTAGAGTTCATCACTACGTGCACTGTTTTTAGTAGCACACTCTTCTGCATAAGTCCTGGAACTACTCGGCATCTATTTTTTTTTTAATTCCTCTTCATGGATCTTGGGATCGTGCCTAGTGCTCCTATGATTATGAGTACAATTTCCACTGGCATATCCCATATCCTTATTTTTTTCAGGTCTTCATACTTATCAATTTTTTCTCTTTCTTTCTCATCTATTCTGGTGTCCCATGGTATTATGACATCAATGAGTGATACTTTCTTCTTGATTTTGTTAAACAACATCATGTCAGGTCTACTGGCATATATCTGTTCTGATACTGTGGTCCCAGCGGATCTTTGCCTGATCGTTTTCTATCACTCCCTCAGGTTGGTGTTTGTACTTATTACTGCAAGCTAGCTGGTGTTTCTTGTGCAGGCACCAGTGGAAACGCCTTTGCTACTGAATCTTGCCTCTTTTTGTACTGGTTCTGTGCAAGTGCAGGACATTCGTTTGCTATGTGGTTTATGGTCTCTTTTTCACCTTGCATTTCCTGCATAAGGGTGAGATGTTATTTCCATCTATTGTTGCTTGGACATATCTGGTTTTTAGGGCCTGATTCTGTGCCGCTGTTAGCATTCTTTCTGTTTCCTCGTAGAGTTCTCCCTTCTGTAGCCATTGCCATGTTTCGTAGCTGGCCAGTTCTTTAGTCTGTATCATGTAGCTACTGTCCATGCATTGGTTTGTTGTGCTATTCCTCTCTTCTGTATATTTCTGGGTCTCCGTCTACTTGCATTAGTCCCTCTTCACATGCATTCCTTAGCCAATCGTCTTCACTGGTTTTCAGATATTGCCCCAGTGCTTTGCTCTCGATGTTGATGCAGTCCTCTATGCTTAGTAGCCCTCTCCCTCCTTCCTTTTGTGTTATGTATAGTCTGTATTTGCTCTTGGGTGTAGTACTTTGTGTATTGTCATGTGTTTCCCAGTTTTCTGGTTTATGCTGCCCATGTGTTTATGGCTCTCACCATTTCCAGCATTGAGTTTTGACTTGGGTATCGCCTAAAGTCTCTGCATTTATTCTTTCCTGACCATGTCCTTCATCTCTTGGTGTTTTATATCGCATATTTCTAGGCATTTGTATCATGTCTCATCTGTATGCTTATACATAAGCAACAAGTTTAAATACTAACCAGTACGGAATAGTGAGTTATAATGACTTGTTAACGCGTACCTAACTTGTAAACTATAAATTATCCTTTACGGTGTTTTAAAATTACGAATTATGACAATGATTACGCTGACTCAACATTTGAAAACTTTCCCCGTTCTGTGTTGTCTTATGTATTCTTATTACACCAGTTGTGTCATCCTTATACTTCATTGTGGTCATCCATTTGGGTGCATGGTGATTTGTGATACAATGCTGGAGTTGTTCTGTTATTCATGGCTGTAGGTCCTTGAAGTTTTTCAGCCAGTATCCATGGACTTCATCGGGAACTGGGGCTTTCCAGTTGGGCATTTTCTTTAGTTGGTGTCTGATTGTGTCTGTCGCGATCTCGGTGAATCTTTGCTTTATTCTCCCCATTTCTTCTGCCTTGACTTCCTGGAGCCATGTTGCATGTTTGTTGTATGATAGCGGATTGCTCCATATGTTCACCCAGAGTTTCTTACTATGTTTAGCTTCAGGAATTTCCTGGTGGTTGTCTTACCCTTCCCCTCATAGTTGGCTGTATAGTCTTTTCTGGTTGGTTACGAAAAGTTTGTTCTGCTGGTATCTTTTATTCCTGTTCATGTACCATAAGAGGATCTCATGTGCTTTGGATTTAAGCCTCTGTTGTATATCCGCTGTGTTGTTTAGCCCCTTTTCCTGTACTTTGTTTTTCTTGTTCAGTTCTTCCCTTCTTTTCTTGCTTCTTAGCATCTTTTCTGCCAACCCCTTCAGTTTACGCAAGTCAGATCTCATCACCATAATTTATTTTCCCAGTCGCCTTTTCCAAAGCGGTGGCTGTTTGGGTCTCTGTTGGGTTGGTTGTGATGGTGGTGTTGGTGTTTGTATCGCCCATGAGTTCTGCTACCAGTCTTGCTCCTGCATATGCCAGGTTATTTGTTTCTGTGATACTGGTGGTGTGTATTAGTCTCATCATTTCATTAACTTTGATTGTTTTCTCCCTTAGTTTCTTTGCGTCGTAGGCTTTCATGGAGGGGATCTTTGTTCTCTCTGTATCTGGCTTCATCTGTTGTCTGATCTTTTCCACCCATTCCGACCTCTCTGTTACATACTCAGTGTTTCTTTGTGTGTCGGCGTTTGGTAGCTCATTATTCCTTTCGTTGTTATTATTATTATTATTATTATTATTATTATTATTATTATTATTATTATTATTATTATTATTATTATTATTATTGCTTATACAATTCTTGCTTATACAATTTTCTCTCTCTCTCTCTCTCTCTCTCTCTCTCTCTCTCTCTCTCTCTCTCCAACGCGACGTTTCCTCCTGATCCGCAGGGCATTATCAAGCGATGACTGCTAAGGGACTGAATTCGAGTGGCGAGTCCTTCTTCTTAAATCGTGGTGTCACCTTCCCAGGAACCAATGAAAACTCGACCTGCCGGAGAGGTTCTCTATACCGTACTCGAGAGCCCGCAACACCACGATTTAAGAAGAAGGACTCGCCACTCGAATTTCCTACGGGCTGCTCTTGAGCAAGAGCCCGTGCTGGCATAAAGCCAGCTAAATCTTAAACAACAAACAGCACCCGAATTCAGTCCCTTAGCAGTCATCGCTTGATAATGTCCTGCGGATCAGGAGGAAACGTCGCGTCAGACCTTACCTTACCTTACCTTACAGACCTTACATCTTGTTCGGGTTGCCCCAGGTCCCTCAGTGTGAGGCACCTCTAATGTCTACCAGAGAGTTGCTAGTACATCTTCCGGTATATTTTGCATCTTCCAATCTTGGATGGTCTGGGATGCAGTTTAGATATTTGTCGAGCTTATTCTTAAACACATCTACGCTCACTCCTGATATATTCCTCAGATGAGCTGGCAACGCATTGAATGAACGCTGCATTATCGATGCTGGTGCGTAGTGGATTAATGTCCTGTGTGCTTTCCTTATTTCCTGGTATAGTTTTGGGCACTATTAATCTACCTCTGCTTGCTCTTTCTGATATTTTTAGTTCCATGATATTTTCTGCTATTCCTTCTATCTGTTTCCATGCCTGAATTATCATGTAGCGTTCTCTTCTCCTTTCTAGACTATATAATTTTAAGAATTGTAGTCTTTCCCAGTAGTCTAGGTCCTTAACTTCTTCTATTCTAGCTGTAAAGGACCTTTGTACACTCTCTATTTGTGCAATATCCTTTTGATAGTGTGGGTACCATATCATATTGCAATATTCAAGTGGACTACGAACATATGTTTTATAAAGCATAATCATGTGTTCAGCTTTTCTTGTTTTTGAAGTGCCGTAACAACATTCCCATTTTTTGCTTTACATTTTGCCAACAGAGTTGCTATTTGATCATTGCATAACATGTTCCTATTCATCATCACACCAAGGTCTTTAACTGCTTCCTTATTTGTGATGGTCTCATTATTAGGTCCCTTATATGCATATAGCTTTCTTTCTCTGTCTCCATAATTTATTGATTCAAATTTATCAGAGTTAAATACCATCCTATTTACCTCTGCCCAATCATATACTTTGTTAAGGTCTCTTTGTAGAGCGTTCCTATCTTCATCACAAGTAATTTCTCTACTTATTCTTGTGTCATCTGCGAAACTACTCACTACCGAATCCTTAACATTATTGTCTATGTCTTCAATCATAATAACAAACAGTATTGCAGCTAACACCGTACCTTGCGGCACACCGGATATTACCTTGGCTTCATCCGATTTCTCGTCGTTTGCTATAACTATCTGTTTTCTGTTGTGTAAAAATTCTTTTAACCATCTTCCTACTTTATCCACGATATTGTGTTTTCTAATTTTCTTCGCTAATATATTATGGTCTACTTTATCAAAAGCTTTTGCAAAGTCTAAATAAACCACATCTGTTTCATTTCCGCTTTTCATATTTTTGAATATGTTCTCACGGTGGACTAACAGTTGGGTTTGTGTACTTTTTCTGGGTACGAAACCATGTTGTCCTTTATTAAACAAATTATTTTTTATTAAATGTTTCATAATATTTTTCTTCATTACCCTTTCATACACTTTCATAATATGTGATGTTAGACTCACAGGCCTATAATTACTTGCCTCTAGTCTTGATCCACTTTTGAAAGTAGGGGTAATATATGCTAATTTGTGCTCATCATAAATCTTGCCTGTATCTACACTTTGTCTTAATAATATTGCAAGTGGCTTTGCGATAGAATGAACTACTTTCTTTAACAAAATAGCAGGAATTCCATCAGGCCCTGCAGCAGCTCCATTTTTAATTTCATTAATAGCCTGCACAATATCAGCTTCATTAATATCTATGTCAGCTAAATATTCACTATTTTCATCCCTTACTTCTATATCATTATCTTCATTATCTATTCTAGGGGTGAATTCTCTCTTATATCGTTCTGCCAGTATGTTGCAAATTTCCTTTTTTTTCATTCGTTAATCTCCCTTCAATTCTCAGAGGGCCTATTTTTATTCTTCTTTTATTCATCTTCTTCGCATATGAGTATAATAGTTTGGGGTTTTGCTTGATATTTAATAGGGTTTTTTCTTCCAAGTCCCGTTTTTCATTTTCTTTTGATTGTATAATCTTTTGTTCTGCATTTTCTATCTTACTTTTTAGTTCTATAACTTTCCATGCATTTTTTTCTTTTGCAAGACCTTTTTTCCACTTTCTGATTTTCTGGAACAAGATCCTTCTGTCTCTTGGTATGCATGAATGATGTTTACTTTTCTTCTTCGGTATATATTTTTCCACTATTTTCTCCAATATTTTATATAATATCTCCGTATTTACCCTTAAGTCATCACTTACGAAAATGTTATCCCAATCTTTGTTTAATTCTTCATTAATTTCTGACCATTTTATATTTTTACTGTAGAAGTTGTATTTTCCATATCCTTCCCACTTTTTCCTTTCTTGCTTATCTCTATTTTCACTTGCTTTGGAATGAACTGTTAATTCTATGACATTATGGTCTGAAATACTCGCATTATAAACTATTATTTCTTTAACATAATTCATCTCGTTCACAAATACTAGGTCTAAAGTATTTTCCTTTCTTGTTGGCAGGTGATTTATTTGTTGAATGTTGTATTCTAGTAGCATATCTAATAGCTTTTCAAATTGCCTCTTATCTTCTGCACTACTATTACTCTCTTTTTTATATGTATAAGTACAACCACAATCTCCTATTCGTTCTTTCCATTCTACGAAAGGAAAGTTGAAGTCACCAGATAGGAGAATAGTCCAGTCCTTGTGATTTCTACATATATCATCCAATTTTTCAATTATTAAGTCAAAATCTTTAGTATTAGGAGGTCTATATATTACTATGTTCATCAATTTTTCAGATTCAAATTCTACCGCTATTAGTTCACATTCTGAGTTACTATATTTCTCATATATTTTTCCTTGTTTTTTGTCTTTCCCATATATTGCGGTTCCCCCTTGATTCCTATTTTTTCTATCTGATCTATAAGTTTGGAACCCTTTTATTTGATCATCATTCCCCAGTCTCTTGGGAATGTGAGAGAAGATGAGAGAGAGAGAGAGAGAGAGAGAGAGAGAGAGAGAGAGAGAGAGAGAGAGAGAGAGAGAATTGTATAAGCAAGAATTGTATAAGCAATAATTAATCAAATGACTCTGTGAGGTACAAAGGACCTCTGGAACTGAGAGGGTCTACGGTGAGGCACATTTACTGCATATATGTGCTGCTTCTCAGCGTATATGGTTGCTCTCGGCAAATATAGGGGATCAGGGATCAATTGTGAATTGGAAGCATCTCCGTTGAAATAAAATGTATGAAAAAGTGACAAACATGAGACTATCCGTCGACGGTCTAAGTCATAACTAGTATTATCGTGAAACAGAAACCTACCACCACGAACCATTCTATCTAAAAGAGATAAATCTCTGGCAGAAGCAGATATCCACACCGGAGAACAGTATTCTAATATTCTAATACAGGAAGCACAAATGACCTAAAATAGCTTGCTCTGATTTTATCACTATTATATATATATATATATATATATATATATATATATATATATATATATATATATATATATATATAGATATATATATATATATATATATATATATGAGGTCATACGAACAATACCTAACTTTTGGTCGGGCATTTGCTGAAACTTTCATTATATGTTTCTCAAAAGTAGGATGTCAGTCTACAGCTACACCTGGAATAGTTAAAGCTTCAGACTCTCTCAGCAATGTCCCATCCACCTGAAGGGGAGGATGGGGTAGAGAATCTGCAGATTTGTTAACGAAGAAACGATGAAAGTTTTATGTATAAAAAAAAAAAAACTTAAATTCATCTACTAGAATGACTTCAGAAAAAACTATAAAGAGATAAAAACTTTTTTCTGTATATCACACACACACACACCCACACACATACACACACACACACACACACACACATATATATATATATATATATATATATATATATATATATATATATATATATATATACTATATATATATATATATATATATATATAGATATATATATATATATATATATATATATATATATATATATATATATATATATATATATATATATTTTACATGTGTGATGTGTATGCGCTCTTTTTATGGTAAACAATTTATTATCTTTCCAGGTCCTGTAGACCCGAACGACGTGGACCCAAGACTAGTAAGCCCTCGGTGCTTAAAATTCTCTAAATGGCTCTGGAAATCCTTTAAGGACTCTGGAATTAACTGAGAATATTTGAGATGGAGTAACAGAACACAAGAACAGGAAGTTAACAGAAAGTCCCGATTGCTGACTGCATTAGATCAGGAACGAAATTGAAATCATATTTCCGGGCGGGGGCTTTTGGGCGGGATGGCCCGATTTCTTCTAACTTGCTTCTTTGGAACGAAAATGTCTGGGAAACCATAAAAATACAAAGTACTCTCTTTGAATCTTTGATTACTGTTGCATTTTTTCTTTTCTTTTTTCTTTTTCCTTTTTATAATAAAAACAGCGAATCTTCCGAAATCTTTCGTTTTTGTTATCGTCCTCAGCCATTTACTCTTTATTGGACCATGTCTGAACGTTATATAGTTTTACAAGACGGAAATGATTTTCAAAAATGAAAAAAAAATCGAAATCTTCCATCTTTCAGAAAAGTCGGGAAAAAATTGTTTTTATATCAAATGACACTTTCACTTAAAACAGAATGTCATTCACACGCTGGATCAATGATCAACTTTCATTTGACATGTTGTAAAACCCGCCCATGAATTCATCTTTGGGAAATATAAAGCCATAAAAACGTATTACAGAAAATCCTTTTACTGAGCTTGTGCTCTATATCAGCACCATTGACTTCATGGGTAGGAATATGTGGTTAAACGAAAGAGAGAGAAATATATTGGATTCTGTAGAAAAAAAATAAATAGATAAATAAAAATTATCTCAGCGGCAGACATTGCAAAGCCGACGACTCTGTTGATAAAAACAGATCAAAGAATGGTGTTGGAATTCGACAAAGATTGTAAACAAACCTCTTTGAAAATGTTTTTGAAGCAGTACTGTTATCAAGTGTTTAAAGAATTAGGCATGTCCACATTATTATTTGACCAGACCACTTATAAAGCTGGCCCGAAGGGTTTGAACGAAACACCAAGTCTAGTAAGTAGAGATCTAGCTCTGAAAAAACGGTCATTCGGTGTAGTGATGTATCAAAGGGAATGACACTTAAAACTGCTCAAAGGCACATGCTTCCACACTGGAGCATATTTACTCACGTTTCCACACGTAAACACTAACAAAATATAAAATCAATAAAATTCAGAATAAGTTAAGTAGCATTTTAAAAAAATTTTAATTCATTAAATGTCCAAAGGGGTCACGTTCTCAAAATAAAAGAGATATGATAATCCCAGAATGAATCCAAGAACAGAAGCAGAGTTCCAGTGAATGCAAAGGAAAGCGTTCGCCATATCATGAAATGATCATTGTTGAGAAGCAGATGTAGCAATATGAATTATGTGATGCTTTCAGAAAAGAGATGAGAGCCATTTTAAAACCTGAAATGGTGATGGGCGAAAGCCAGGGACCTTCTCTTAATTAAGTATCGCCCGAGTACATTCTCTCCTTCCGGCAGACTTTATGAACCAAGCTTCAACCTCATGGTTCTATTACACCTTTCTGAAGAATAATTCCTGGTTTGGCACTAACTCTTTTTTTTTATATTTTTTAAAATTTTATTTTACTTTTTTTTTTGGGGGGGGGCGGGAGCATTATGTTTCCTACTTCATATCCAAAGGTGTTTATCAGAGATCTTTTTCCTCACCTTGTGTTTCCTTTCATTTACGAGTAAAGTATTCGTCCTACATTTCCTCCTTCACCCGAATGGCCGATGATTCAGTTCTCTAACTCATCTACCTTCACATGTTTCGCTATTCATTAACTTTCACTCACAAAGATATACAATTGTCAGTTTTTTTTTATAGCAACAAATTCATTGCATCCCTGTGGCAATATATTTCTCTCACAAATCCAGCAGACGTTGAACGTGAATTTTATGTTTTTGCTGATGCTCCATATCTTGTAAAATTTATTCGGAATAGGGCTGGTCTTCTATAATTTCCTGTAAATATTATGTAATCCGATAGTCAAAAATTGAATATATTATATAATCCAATAATAAACTAGCAATTGAATCTACAAAACTATTATTAAACACCCTCATATAACGCAGATAACAGAGAATTGTAATGCGAATCCAGTACCCAAAAAGGGCCTACCCTGTAGTATCGCACTGCGGAACGCCACTATTTTTTTGCGGCATATGGCAGCTCGAGTAAGTGATGAGGTAATGAGGTAAAGGTAGTGAATTATCGAAATCATCGAATGAAAAGTGTCGTGTCGAACCCGCAGGTTTTCCCAGCATTGTCGTCCCATGCGAATACCGCGGGTTCTTGCCAAAATCAGTCGTTTGTTTATTTTTCCAAAATACATGAACTTAAGAAGGAACCAATAGATAAAGAGTAACTTCTTTCAATTCCTGAGGTAGCAACAACGTTATCATTTTATGGTACATATTTTATCCTGTACAGGTTCTTCCTCGGACTCTCGCGCGATTAGAGGTTCGGAAAATAAACTGGTTCTCAACATGTGGCTTTATCAGTAATGCCATGTTTCTTTACATGCGTATCAAATGTTGCTGTAAAACTATAAGAACATTATAATAGAGTATGGGATTAACCAGTAAACTATAAAAAGGAAAACAATGAAAGCTAAACATTTGACTCACACTGGGACAACTCGTGCGCTGTTTTCTCGCTATCAGTAAAAAGGAACCTAGAATGAAACTTGTCTCTGTTGAGGGGATACGAGCCTTTGCATTTTACGCTAATAGTTGGGCGATTACTTCATGGCAGGCCGTCTTCGGTCATTTCGTCCATGCACGTTAGCTCTTTAATCGCTTTCCACAATATAAAAGTTGTTGTTTATCCGTGTCATTATCTTGCGCTCGATGATGAAACCAATTTGATCAAATTTTAAAGATCTTCCCATTGCCACCGTTTAACAGATACATTTAATGTAGCACCGGGACAAATGAAAAGGAGACACTAATGAATTGTTGCAGGTTTACACCAACTTCGCCGGACCTGCCTTGCGACATTTGCATACAACTAATGTTCGGAAAGCATAAAATAGTCATAAAAGGGTAATAAATTTTGTAAACATAACAAACAGATAAGAAAACAGCCCTAACAAACAAAAGCTAATCTGAAACACGATCTTTTTCCTTGCCTTTTTTATCTTTTTTTTTTTTTTTCTCTCGAGCAGCAGTTAAGAAGCAGCATCCGAACTGGTTGTTTTGCAAGTCGAAAAGGAGACTTAAAGATTCGGAACCCGCTTTCATCTCCGTCTCCGGCCGTCAGGGGTAACTTTTACTGGTCAGGGGGCTTAATGGCCATCGCGAAATGAGACCGAGCGACGCAGTGGGCTTACGTCATTGCAAGGTATTGCTGCAGGATCCTCTTGCGCTGTCATTGTTTGTGTTTAGTCTCAAAACGAGGACGGACAAGGAAACTGCGACTCCGATAAAAAAAGTGAGAGAAAAGGTGATCATGGGACGTCGGATTTTGCAGACAGCAGTGAGGCGTGATTATAAGATTGTCTGCGTCGATGTGTTCGTCTTGATTAAAGTCGAAAATATGAATAAATGGAATTATGAGATCATAAATCTCTCTCTCTCTCTCTCTCTCTCTCTCTCTCTCTCTCTCTCTCTCTCTCTCTCTCATTAGACGAAAAAGTCGAAGCAAGTAGGAGTTATGAATGAAAACGAAACATACGTAAAGAATACTGTACAACATAAAGGAATTATGTCAAACAAGAAATATTTTTACATAGATAACCACCTATCAAAAATTTATAAGTCAACCCTCACCAAAATAGCCCTCTCTCTGAAGTAAGAGCTATATACATAATATTCAGTTGACTCAACATTTAAAGTCCTATCAGTACTTGTGTAACAGTGCTCCTTTCAATAAGCTAGTATAAAAATAAACTTGCCATGGAGTTGCCGAATTTAACCAGTTGCTGACCACTCAAAGTCCTCGTAGTCTACTCATTTCGGTCATAACCTCATCCTTGGCAATCTCTCAGTCATTCTTGCACAAAGAAAGTAACTTGCCATTTTTGGGGGAGTATTATCAACTTACATGACCAAAACTATTCATTTTAGATGCCAAACTGCCGCCACTTCTGATATATGGCAAGGAAAAAGTAAATATTCATTTTCATTGTAAATTTCCAACTCCGCAGCTTGACATGAAATTAATACGACCAATACCTATTCATCCTTGGCCATATCCATCTCCAACCTTGCCTTTGCAGGTCGATTTTGATCTACCCAAATATGAATGCCGTCTTCATCTTAGTATTTTTTTTAACACAAAACAAAACAAAACAAAAAAAATAAAACAAGAATCCACTTATAATTATTTCTGGCAAATAACAGAAATAACTTAGCCAAGAATTTGCATTGAGTCGGAAGACTTACTGTAAAATCGTTGCCATTACAGATCATCTTGGTTGATTGGACCTATATCAGAAGTCTATACTAGTCCTATTCCCTCTAGTACACCCTTCGGACACCTTTTGGCAGGTGACATAAGGTCAACTTTATCTAAATCAACCAACCATTATCAGTTTAAAGACTTAATGAGCTGCAGAGATGAATCTTAACAACAAAATAACTCGAGAATGATTGTTTTGTACAAAAAATGTTTACGTGAAAAGATGGCGGCCGAAATATTACCATGCTGGAGGTATTTCTGATACTTTTGGTTTATAGAACAGGTATTTTAGAGAAAATACGAGTAACAAGGAAATGGAAGGCAGAGTTCCTTCTATCGAGGACATTGTGGTCTTGTTCCTGAGAATCTGTTGTCTTTTTAGATTAAGCCGGCCTTGCGCCGCCACGGGCTCTTGCTCGAGGGCAGCCCATAATGGGCTTTGATGGAAACTTATAATCAGACTCCAAATGGACTAGAAAACTATTCTCTGTTTTATTGTTAGTACTATTGTAAGGATAAATGTCATCTTTATTTTTACGAACACTCAAGGCACGCAGAGAGAGAGAGAGAGAGAGAGAGAGAGAGAGAGAGAGAGAGAGAGAGAGAGTGATATGTTCCATTACAGAAGAATAAAAACAAGACAGAATATGTATAATCAAAACAGCAAAATCAACATAAATACAACAAAATCTTCTGAATATAAAAGCACGCAGTAAACTAGGAAGGCATTTCACATAACAAACTGAACACCACGATATCAGAAAGAGCAAAAAGAAACCGAGCAAAAAAAAAAACTGATCTGATATCAATGATAGCCAACCTAAATTAGGGAAGTGTTAGCCTCTGATTATAATGGTGACTTTTATCAGAGCAAATAACACAGCAAACTTGTCAGGATGTTGACGGATGCCTCTCCAGTATTTACCTTTTTGTGCAAGCTGCAATTAGCTGTTGAGAGAACGCATCCGTCTCCCTTCAAATGCTGTTGTTCAATTTAAGGGAATGATGATTCCGACGATATCAAGGAGGTTCGGTGGTTCTGAATCACATTTAGATATCTGAGGGTGGGTTGGGGAGAGAGGAGAGAGCGAGGGGGGGGGGGGGGGGGGTTTGGTGGAAAGGAGGTGGTCGTTTTAGACGTCAGCGTGGAGACGCCACTCGATCTTTTCCGTAATAGATTGGTTCTGACTTTTCGCTTACTCGGGGAGTAAGCCTACAGTCTGCTTCTTGTTGTTGGGGGGGAGGGGGGTTAAGAAACCCCTATGGAAAAGCTTAGAAAGGTCTGAAAAAGGTGTTTCACTTGAGTTAAATACAAGAATTTTAGGGTAGGATATTTATGATTTATTTATTAGAACGAAAATGTAAAAAAAATTAATAGTGCATGTTAAACAGTACAGAAAATTTATTATTTCTAATAAAATATAGCGTATTCATTTTAATTTTCGTTGGTGAATCAACATGCTATTTGACTGCAGATTTTAGTACGCGCCCTGGGTAAGCTGGAGATCTGATTACGCCTTGTTATGATTATAGCTGGTTACACGATTATCCTTAAATCCTCACTGCAACTTTATAAATGAAAGAAAACAGGGAAAGGATCATTGTGCCATTCTTGGAAATAAATAAAGAAATAAAGGGGAGGGCACATCGTCTTCCCTACTAGAGAGAAGAGAGAAGACGAAGGCTCGTTGCATCGCATCCTACCGAGAATAACATTTATTGTATCGAATCCAGAAGAGTAAGAAAAGTGGGTTGATGCCTTCGTCGAATTTACAGTTTTAAAGGATCATAATTACAAACAGCATACCCTTCCGCCGTCCCACCAACCCCCATTCCGACACGGGGGAGGGCTTACAATATCCTCACATTAAGAAACAAGTCAAAAATGCCCCGATTTTTCTTCTGCGCGATCGAGTTTTCTGTACAGCGTATAATGTTGTGTGAAACTATCAGCTACGACCGGACCAGGACGGTCAGCGTTGCCGTTTCATTTGGATTACTCCCTAAATCTATGGCGGAAAGGAGGCTTCTAGGGAGAAGTTGTAGGGTAAGAATTTTTTGTGGGATTTTTTTGTGGACTAATAATAAATAAATAGATAAAATTTTATTTCAAGGTCCTGCACGGTAGCGCTTCAATTGCTCCCCAGATGTGGTAGATTGAAGGTGCGTGGGAAGACTCCTGAAAGCGCTGCCAGACGTACGAGCCAGGGCTAACTTTAACCTTAAATAAAATAAAAACTAAAGAAGCTGGAGGGTTGCAGTTTGGATGATCAACATTGTACCAAAAATAAGAAAAAATAAAAACTATTGGAGCTAGAAGGTTGCAGTTTGGTATGTTTGATGATTGGAGAGTGGATGATCAACATTATTAGCCTCTCTGTTGGCCGACTTGATAACGTCACTGGCCGTTCCTGATTTCGTTCCCGTCCACTGGACGGTGGTTCGATCCCATGAGGGGACGAAATTATTATCAACTAAAAATTCCCCTTCGGTGCATATATGAAAATATATCAATTCCGAGGTAGAGCGAATTAGATATTAAAGGACATTTGTAGCTCGAATGATATTATATGAATCACTGTGATGTGATCATTATTCGTACCAATTATATGAGTCCTCTAACCTCAGTAGTTTTTCAGTTTTGAAGGCGGACAGAACAGGTGCAGACGGACAGACTAGGCTTACTGTATCAATTCTAGGGAAAGTGAAACAGGATCACGTTTGTTCTTTCCCTCCCGAGAAACTGCAACAGGGGAAGGCTTGTCATGTATCAGACACTGGAGGTCACTTCAAAGATGGTCAGTTTATCTATACTCTCCAGACGGAAAGAGGTAACCAAAAAATGCAAACGAAAAGGAAGCATACAAATCGCAAACAAGTGACTGACTGGCTTCTTAAATGTGTCAGGTCTTAAATTGTCAATCTTAGAATGACAAACACAATTAACAATTTCAGTTCATTTATATTCCGCGCCGATGACCAAACGGCGATGATATAATAGAAACCCATTTAAAATGTGAAAAATAGATTTCCAGGAGCTCTAATGGGTGAGGAGTGTATCCTTCAAAACGTGGGTGTACTCCAGACTTATTAACTTGATAAATAACAAGGACTCGGTTCTGGAACTTCCAGACAACAGTAACGCCGCCGCTTGGTCAACGGGCCTTCAAACTACCGTGATTTTGGGAACTGGCAGTTCCCTCTTTTTATTCTGATGAAAGAAAGTGTTTTTATTTAGCTTATCACATTTTTTCCGCACACTATTTTGACAAGGCGAGAGCAATACAAGTCTTTATGTACTTGAGTCACCCGTGTAAAAAAAAAAAATTATACTTTGTCATAATTAACTGGGGTTAAGACATTTTCCCCTGAGGTTGAATATACATCAAAGGTTCCCTGTTACGCGATGATATTGGAGTTACTGTAATCGCTGAAGAAAATTGAAGATAAAAATGTTTATCTAGCAAATATTCACATGGATACTTCGTGTAGATACTCACAATATACACACAACCCACTCAAGCACATACAAATACACACACACACGTATATATTATTAATATATATATATATATATATGTGTGTGTGGTGTGTGTGTGTGTGTGTGTGTATGTATGTGGTATACATACATATGTGTATGGAGCCATAACAAGAAACACACTAGCACGTTGTTACTGAATTCAAAACCTTATTCATTCTATATTTGCATAACAAAAATTCTCTTGGGAAGTCGAATTGTCATCATCAGTGCACTAAAACGCCTGCACTAGTTTAAAACGATAATTATGATGACGTTGGTGCTGTTGTCCATTATACTAAAATGGTGTTGCTGTGCATAGCAACACCAAAATTAATAATGATAATACGAATAAGTATGGTAATAAAATATAAGTGTATCAGTAGTATATAACAAAGAACCAATATATAGCTGGTAAAAGACGATAACAGTAAATAATTGACTCGATACTTATCTCTTAACCAATTGATATATTGTTGAAAAACAAAATGATTTAACAGTATAATGACCGGGAAATTGCCGCCAGAACTCGCCCGAGCTGAGAGCTCGGCAGCCATTAGTTTAATCGAGAGGTCCATTGGCCGTGTTCCGAGGAGAATTCAATCCGGGATTTATGGAGACACTAACTCCTCGGCGCCACTTAGCAGATAATTAATCCATGCTCCTTGTCTATCAGATGTTATCACTTCATGGATCCTTTCAGGACCTTCGCCCTTTTTCAACATTATTTAACGAAGACTGTAGCTTTTGCCTTCCAGGCTGATGGTAATTAAACACAAGGGCGCGTTTCTGTAGCTTTACGTTCGTCTGTTGATAAAGGCTGTTGGCTTTGATTATTTCTGAATGGCTTTGTAATTATCCAGCGCTAAGTGTCTGCCTTACTAAGTGCTCTCATATTATCTGTTTTCCAAAGGGAAGGCCGTTAGGATAGGCAAAACAGTACTTTATGTGGTCCGATCCAGAAGAACACAGGAAACAGGGCAGTGGTCAATAATCTCATCTCATGAATACTCGCTGAAAACCCACAGGGTAGCGCCTTCTGGCGCCACGCCCTTGAAAAGAAAAAAGGCGTATCTCTCCAGGTTGGAAGAGAGATAGAAGTCTGTCGCCATAGTCTCCTGAGAAATTAGCTTGGGTTTTAATTATTTTGTCCCCTCGGATTTGGAAATTCTAAGTAGGTGATGCAACCAGGTCCTGATGAATTTTTCATAATTCTTTTACCCTGCAACTCATGTTTTAATTCAGCTATAATTAACGCAGTTAGTCATCTCTCTCTTCATATTTTCTGGAAAGCTAAAGTGCCTCTTCTCAAATCTTAAGGATGTTTGTGTTTCTCTAATATAAAATACACCTGATTAGGGCCATCTTTTTCTAATAGCATTTGAAAGTAATTCATTCTATAATTACTGCATATAGTTACCTGCTGTGGATTGGCAATCAAAATACAAAATCTGGCAATCAAAAGACAAAATTACAATGAAGTAAAGGAGTAACTATTATACAATTCAAGTACTGAAATGTATATAAAAATACGAAACATTACTTCAAGGTTATTGTCACAACTGATTACGTTAGATAGTATTGTTTATGACTATAGAAACTCACAAAAATAAGAATCCTGTACACTAAAGATCATGGGTTATCTCAACAACTACCTATAATAGAATGTATTTTAGATGAACAAATAAGCACAAAAAGTTAACATCTAACTTCCGTAAAAGCTCGGTTTTTAATCACAATAATATAAATTGAGACATTGGTACAAAAATACTGAACATTCAATTACGTAAAAGATCTGGTTACCAGTTAAATGACTTTCTATAGAATTTATCGCAACTAATGTATATTTTAAAAAACAAAACAAAAAAGTACATTTAAAAGGTCCAGAGAACCTCTTCAAAATGAAGATACAATCCGCTTCTCGCCAAAGAAATAAATTGGCGCCATTTGTAGATGAAATTAGCGCTGACATGTTGATACAAGCTCAGATAAATGTAAATAGTGGCTTCTTTAAAGAGAGATGTTCAGGGAATCGAAAAAGACTATTATTTTTCAAATATTAATTTGCGTTTGTGTGGACTTGGCAACTCAATAAAGATAACATTAATAATCAGTGATTGGGAAACTGCCGGCTATGAAGATAATATCGTGGCATGTTGCATAAAAAAAATTAATAGATCTTTGGTGCCTCCCGTTCTGAAATATAATTTCTCTTCATTTTTTATCCCTTGACTTTTAAATTTCAGTAAGAAGTTGTGTTAACAGACAGATAAATTTCCTCGGGATATTCAGTGAAAGCTCTGCTTTGCTTTACCAGAAAAATTAAGTATATCTTAGTTTAACCAGACCACTGAGCTGATCTCTCCTAGTTTTGGCCCGAAGGATTAGATTTCTTTTTTTTTTTTTACGTGGCTAGGAACCAATTGGTTACTTAGCAACGGTACCAACAGGTTACTGTGGAATCCGAACCACATCGAGAAATTAATTTCTATCACCAGAAATGAATTCCTCTGATTCTTTGTCGGCACAGAGGGGAATCGAACCCGGACACTGAGGTCGGCAGTCGAGCACGTTACTGACTCGTCCAACGCGGATCTTTAGTAGAAACATGAGCGGAAGGGTTGCTGGATTTCGGCATAACATTAGTTGAAAGAACAGCTAAATGTCCTGAGAAAATTAGATGAAAGGACCATTCAATTTCAAAAGAGAATTAGGTAGGAAGGATTTTAAACTAATAAAGAAAGGGTAGGTATAGGGACTCCCGAACCTCAACAGAGTTGAGTAGAAAGAGTACTAGAGCTCACTACATAGTTAGGAACAACGAATGGAGAATTTCAACGAATAAGTTTTATAAAGTGACTCAACAGTTCCAAAACAAAGTTCCTTGAGATGACCTGTGTGTATCAGAAGAAAGTTTCTTGAGAGGACTACTAAGTCTCAGAAGAAAGTTTGTTGAAACGTCTGCCAAGTTAAAAAAAAAAAAAAAAAAAAAAATTTGAGTGGACTGCCAAGTTTGAAAAAAAAAAATCTTGAAACAACTGCAAGTTAAAAAAAAAATAAAAATAAAAAATGTCTCTTGAGTGGACTGCTAATTTTCAGAAGAAGGTTTGTTGGAGGACTGACAAGTTTCAAAAGAAAGTTTCTAGGGATGACTGCTAAGTTTGAGAATAAAATTTATTGAAATGACTGCTAAGTTTCCGGAGAAAGTTTCTTAAGAGAACTGCTAAGTTTGAGAAGAAATTTTCTTGAAACGACTGCTACCTTCAAAAAGAAAGTTCCAGAGGAACCTTTCTTGAGAGGACTGCCAAGTTTCAAAAGAAAGTTTATCGAAAGGACTGATAACTATCAAAAACATGTTTCTTGAGAGGAATGGATTGCCAAGTTTCAAAATAAAGCTACGTAAAAAGACTACTATGTTTTAAAAGAAAGTTTTTTTTAGGGAAAATGCTAAGTTTGAAAAGAAACTTTATTGAAAGGACAGCTAGATTCAAACGGAAAATTTGGTAAGAATGACTAAATTTCGATAAAAGACAGGTTAGAATACTCGTAGAGCTTCAAAAGAGATTTGGAAAGATTAAATATCATGCAACTCATCTCATTTTTCATTCGTACGTGAAACAAGCGTCACACTTTCGAAGGTCAACGGCACCTGAGTAAAATGAAGACATCGCGAGAGTGAGTCATTAAACGCGCGCTCGAAGGATACTGAGACAATGCATGATGAGCAGCAATAATTCATGATGATAGTCTCAAAACGGGTAATTATGACCTCACGGGAGTGATACGCCCAAAACTTTCGAATTTCAATGAAATCTTGATCATTAGGTCTTCCAGATGATGAGAGCAAGTGATCATTATGCGAGATCAGGAGCCTTCATTCACGCAAATGAGTTCACACTTCCAAGAGGATTATCATTTCCTTTATGGCTCAAATCCTTCAACGTAGGGCGGTATTTAGCAATTATTAATAAGTGCTAAGCAAGTGAGTTTTGACAGCCATTAAATAACATGTTGAAAAGCATATATTTTTTTCTGTAATTGCTCGTTTTACGTCTAGATTGTGAAAAAAGAGGGCAAGTCCTTCAATAGACTTTGTCATCCGATTAATCTTTCCCAAATGTAATGTTTCATTTAATATACCAACAGGAAACAAAAGAAAAATATTTTTAAAATAACGAAAACATAAAAGTAAAGTTAACTTTGTATGCCACAAAAGTTTTGTAATTTTGCAACGAGAGAGAGAGAGAGAGAGAGAGAGAGAGAGAGAGAGAGAGAGAGAGAGAAATTCTTCATTTGATAAACCGCTACCATAACCTTGATGAATCGCGCATATTACAAGGCCTCTGGTCTTATCAACGAGATATATTAGCCATCCACATTTCGCTTGGTTCGACCATGACTCTACATCATTGTCAAGTGCCCTTAGCTTGAGAAATGACTCCCAGAGGTGCCATTAAATTGGGGAATAAATGTTCCGTGCCATTATCGGGTACACAGTTAATCTGTGTAACGTCTTCATTTATCGGAGGAGCGATTGATATGGATAGACCAACTCAAGCGAAATCAGCCACCGGCTTTCCTCCATTCGTCTGAAATATTTATCATCGCTAATTGAACAACAACCTCTGATAACTGCTTGGCAATTGAAATCGTAAGATAAAGACCAAATAATCGTTTTCAGTAGTTGGTGTAGTTATTTTGACAACCATTAGATTATTTATTTACGTCCGCTATCTGAAGAGGCGTGGCTCTGAGGCGAAGGGTCGTTATGTAAAAGAATGTCGAAGTAGTCAACTGAATTACAGAAAACTCTGGTGGAAACGAAAAAGATAAAGTTGTGAGGTTTCTTCATCAATTTATTTTTAATTAGCTCTATCACGAATGGAATGCATGAAACTAATAAAATAAAATAAATTTAAATGGGAGTTGCTTCAGAATAGAAATAAGAGTATTTAGCAGTTAGAAGGAAAATTATTAGACAGATGATGAAATTATTACTTCGAATGATTTCAGCTTCCGCACTTATAAGACTCTTCATAAAAATAATAACTTTTTTTGCATCATTAATTACAAGTACAAAAAGTTTTTCAGGAGGTCGTTAACGGGTTGAAAACAATATTTAATTGCCTTAAACTGACCCTGATATAAAACGTCGCAATCTGCCTTGAAAACGAGGATGTGGATCTGTCCACATCTTTTCTCTTTCATAGTTTCAACATTTTATGTTTCCTTATTACTGTTTACTCTGTTCACCGGCCTATCATTCCCGAAGTTTGAAAACTATAGTTTGTGAAACTACTGCTGTGAAACTATAGTCGTGTGTGAGAGACTAGTTGCAGCTTTGGTTGACAACATTCCTAAGACTAACAATTATGAGCACTGTTGATGTACAATTCGATTCAAGAGAGGCTTACACACACACACACACACATTATATATATATATATATATATATATATATATATATATATATATATGTGTGTGTGTGTGTGTGTGTGTGTGTGTGTGTATGTTTGTGGGCGCAAACGTATACCAGTAATACACGGATCCTTTCCTAATTTTTTCTTCAGTGAGTGAGGTCAATCTACCACGTCTTTAACGCGATTCAATTCCCGATTGCCTTTAAGAAAGAGTAGAAAAACATTTTTTGTTCTTTTCAGAATGAAGTCATGGTCATCACTCATAGTTAGCCATAATGGTAAACCAAGTTTTGGAGATAGGAAAGGGTCAATCGAGTGATACGAATCGAGATGATTATAGACCACGGCAATTTTCCTTTCGTCGGAGTTTGCTGTAATACGTCTTCACGTGATACGGAAGAAGAAGAAGAGATGGACTGGACGTAATTGGAGAAACGCTTATAAACACATTTGTCTTTTGGAAAGAATGAGACGATGTTGTCCTTAAGAAAGAATAGACCGTATATGACTGTTATATTACGTATGACCAAAGCAGAGTTAGTGTTGCTTCCAAACAGTGACTAGATGAAACCGGATATTGGAATGGGTACACAATTTATCTAGATCTTGCGTTGACCGTTTACGAAAAAAATAATAAAAAAGGGAGAAGCTAGATATGAACTCAAGAGACGAAATATAGCTATTATAAGTAAGTTTGCTTAACAGCGCTTAGGCCAGAAGACATTCGTAGATTTTATCCTGGGGAAGCCATTCAAACGATTGTCCTAAAACTGTCAGGTATGATACTGGGAGTAGAATATTAAGAGCCAATTAAACTATTATTCTTTTATAGTAGTTCCTCAATACGACTTTAGCTCGAAGAGCTATGAATATAATATTTCTCTAGAGAAGAGCCAGTAGATATTTCCAAGGCGAAAAGCCGAGTACAGAAAGTCAAACTTATTAATAGTCGCCAAGGTCAGTATGAATTAACAACTTTTTTTTTTAACTTCATCAAACTAGTCCAGAATGCCTGAAAGTTGAATTCTTATGACTATGAACCTTCGAATTCTCGAGAGAAGTATTACTTTAATTTAGTGTGTATTTTACAGGACGCAGAAGAATGATAATTTTCCATTCCAGCTATGAACAAATGTTTCTGGAGAAAAGGCTCGCAATTTTTTTTCTTACATATAGACTAGAGAAAAGGCAGTACATAAATTTCTAAATTGTTAATACTGAGACACTAACAACGAGGTGTGACGTTTGCTAACGTCGTTATCACTTCCAACACAGGTTCATTTTGTTGGTTTGGTTTGTTTGTTAGCATGTTGGCGCAGATATGTATGTGGAGATTTCTATGAAACTGTCACCAAGATAGATCCATATTCAAACTACAGTTTTCTTATGTTGTCACCAGCTAGATAATACCACAAAGAACGTACACTCGGATGACTACATCATCACTTCTGATACAGAGGCAAACTACATATTATACGCAAGTAGTTAATAAACTCCTAGCAAACAACCTCAAAAAAATGAAGTTTAAAACTTTCAAGAAATGTCTTAGCATACTCAAAGGACATTAAAACCAATATAGATTAGATTAGATTAAGATACTTTATTGGCCACAACAATTATACATGGCTCATATTTACAGTAATTACTTACATTTGGTCCAACAAAAAGACAAAACACTACACTTGGCAATATAAAATATTATATACACAAAAGTAAGAGTAACAAGTATTTATCTTATACAACAATTAAACAAAAAAATAAGAGTTATCATATGGCAAACAAAATTAAGAACAAAATTTGACATTTATATACAAAAATCATACTCCAAAAAGCTATTCTTATTCTCATTTTTTTCCACCTCACAAATATTCATATATACTCAAAGGATTAAGCTATTAATCTTACATTGCTCTGCCAGGGTTCGCCGATTTGAAAATATATCCTTCATGTTAGATCAATTACATTCATCTCTTATTATGTTGTGTCCTTGAGCATATTTGCGTTACATGTACTTCTGTTTGAATAGGTTTGAATGGCTCCACAGGTACACAACCTTCGCCAACGGCAGACGGCCTCTCCCCCTCCTACTCCACCTACTTACTTCCACGGCCAGAGAGTGAGCTGCAATTCTGAACTAAGTAAATGAGACTTGTCTAATTCAGAAAAATTATGCCTACAGAATAGATGTCATGAACTAAGAGGTCTGGATTGATTTCTCTATGTAACTTTTCTTGAGGGGTCAGAATTAATGATGTTACGTCAGTGTTTCCATTGCGATTTTTACATCATCTCTACTATCATTAATCAGTCCTTCTACGTAAGTCTTGGTGTTATACCTGGCTCCTAATACGGTCTTAATTTTGAATATCAAAGGGTCATCCTCCAGCGAAGACCTCTCTCTCCACATCCTACTAAAAAAACTTTGTTTGCTACGAACAAGATCTCGTAATGGCGGGTACCCCGATTTAATATAACATAATTCATTACGTGTTTTCCTTCTAACGCCAAGTAAAAGTTTTAATCCCCAGTTAAACAACTTCACTACTGGCTTCAAGTCCGCATTCAGCCACGGTTCACACCCATACAAGACAGCGGACTTAAAGCAGCATCAAAAACTTTTTTTTTAGCAATAAAAGGCATATTTTTATTCAAAAGTGAAACAAATTTATTGATATGTGGCATCCTGGATCGAGCATGAGCCGCAACAGAGGAAGACAGAGCCATCCGCAGTAAAGATCAATCCCAAATAGCAGGTCTCCTCTTTCTATTATCATCTTAGACAGCTAATTTGGGGAAGCATTTCACTATTTCATAGCTACGTAATTAGATCTCCATTTTGACTTAACGGATGGTCCATTTATCATACTTTACCCTAAATGTACAAAGTTCTTCCAATAAACGTAATTTGACTAGCCGAAACAATTTTTGCTCTTTTGTATCTAACATTTGCCATTAAAGGGGCTTCAATATAAAGAATTATTCTAACAGTTATATCAGATATAGTTTGTACACCTTTTTCCTCTCTTTTAGATTACTGTAGTCATATCTTACCTACTTGCTCACTTGGTACTTTCTAGTCCTTTCAGTATTTTCCATTTTCATTTTGTAATTCCCAGATTTCATTCCATTTTCTAAATAGTGAAAGCTTTCGGCAACTGATAATGAAAGTATCCCAAAGACCATCTTGAGACTTAATCATCCGTTACTTGGAAATTTCAATTAAAACTACCTATAAGATCGCTCTGAGCAGTTAATTTTTTTTTCTACCTTTGATGTCACGATGTCGAAGAACTTCAAGTAAAGTCGTTCAGTAGTTTTCGTTAATAGTTTATATTTTTAATTAACAAGGTTTAATGGTGTGACTATTTACTTTACTTTTCAGATTCAAAGGTTTCAACAGTTTGGATTCTGGTCTAAATTAGGCAATCTTTGAACACGCGAAAATTCATAAATGTTAAATTTCATACTAAATTTGTTTGTACTCTAATCATTTAAGGTTTCCGTATTATGCTTCATAATAAAAAAAATCCAATTTTCTACAGAGGTGAAGATTTAAGAAAAGTCTGAACATTTCTTAGTTACATTCAACTTTGACACAAGGAAAGGAAAAGTTTAAAAAGTTCAACAAATCAATACAAAAACACAAGATACCAGAAATAGTATTTGAACAAATTTAATTCTCAACGGCCTCAAACTCAACAGAGCCAACAACAAAACCAAATCACAAGTCTGTGTTGGAGACATGCTCTGAAAACAGTGGGGAAAAAGCAGACATCTAGTATTATTATTATAATTTCAGTAGATTGAACCTATTCACATGAAACAAGCACTCAAGGGCCATTGACTTGAAATTAAAGCTTCCAAAGAATGTTGGTTTCAACATCCCACCGCAGACGCCACGACCCCACACTGCAGCAGCAACTGACCATGATACAGAGCCAGTGATTTTTCATCTCCCTGAGGAAGACGCGAAGCCGTAACATCCAAGTGGCATCACGACACTTAACCACTATATCAGTGGACCAGCAAAGTGATACTGAATATGTGAAGGCTTCAGGAATCGGGGAACTAATTCAGAATGAACTCTGTAAGAAAAGCAGTTGTTCCAGTTGTCCCATTCTTAGCCAGAACTTTAAGTAAGTTATCCAAGACGAGTAGTACGTCGGAGATCATCAGTAATAGTGAACAATACTTCTTTTGACGCATATCACCGCTTGCTCTCACCTGCAATGACATAAGCAGAAATTGTACATCGTTGTAATAACGGGCCATATACAATCTGAATACCAAAGGGAGGAAATATATCACCTTCAAAACTAGGACTGAAAATAAAGATACGTAAATTTTTAGTTTCAAAGCTCTTGTGTCAAGGACAAGATTTGAAAAATCAAAAGCTCTTCTCAAGCAAGCACTTTAGTTGAAGATTGATCTAAATAAGTAATGATATTTATGGAGTCAGTATCTCCTGTAAACAGGAGAAAATGAGTATGCTCCCTACTGATTACGAATTAATGGAATTAATGAGCACATGATTATGACCACTTAACAGTACCAAGGTGTTCTCCGGGGGACTTAACAGACTTGAAACTGAAAAACTGAAGGCGAATATAAAATTCATCAAATTACAAGGTTACAAATTATCAAAATAGGAACAGTAAATAAGCACGTAATAACAAAAAAAAGAGCAACAACTTTGTAAGTTCAGCGAAAGCCCCGCTGAAATATCAGACTATAGCTAGGAAGAAATATTCAGGAAAAATTCAAATCTCGATTTAGGGACAAAACCTTTGAGAGTTTGTAGTTAATATGTCACTTGATAGCCTAAAACATCTAAAAATTATATTATTTAGGACAATCAAAGAAAAAAGCACCCCCACCCACCCTTTTTTTTTTTTTTTTTTTTTTTTTTAGGTGGATTTTCTTTGACTGTCCTAAATAATATCATTTTTAGATGTTTTAGGCTATCAAGTGACATAATAACTACAAACTCTCAAAAGGTTTTGTCCCTAAATCGAGATTTGAATTTTTCCTGAATATTTCTTCCTAGCTATAGACTGATTTTTTGGCAGGCTTTCGCTGAACTTAAAAAGTTGTTGCTCTTTTTTTTTGTTATTACGTGCTTATTTACTGTTCTATTTTGATATTTTTTTTTTGTGCATGTTCCAGGTGGATATACCAACATTCTGTCAGATCGAATTTCTATTTAAGACTGTAGTTTCTCACCAATCACCAAATAACCTTCAGTACGAGGGCCGGAAATTTCCGTTTTTTCACATTTTTTTTCATAAAATCATTAATTTTCCCTGTAGGATGATAAAACTCACAGGGAATATGCATTATTATAGTGCTAATAATGCCTGAAAATTTCATTAGCCTGTCTTGATTAGTGTATTTTTGGCAAATATTTTTTACGATCGGCACCCCCCAAAGTGGAGCCTACCCTTAAACCAATCCTTTGCCTAGAATTTTCGCTAATATAGACTGCCCTTCTAAACTTTTAGAATAATTTCAGGAATGTGCTCGTACGTTGACAATTAACAACTCTGCAAAACTACCTGTGTAGAAAACACCAACGCTTTAATGACAGTTCGATATTTTGCGTCTTTAGTCTAGCAGAAAGACTAACCACAACGTTTATAAAACTATTTTTTCCGTATTTTTTAATGCTTGATACCCAAATAACGCCTACTAAGTTTAGTAAACCGTTATAAGACATGCTCAAGACTAATAAAGTACAAGGACTGTTAAAAAAAAAAAAAAAAAAAAAAAAAAAAAAAAAAAAAAAAAGCACGTTATTGCTATTTTATGTTGCTGGAGTAGAGAACAGAATAATTTTGACCAATTTGCCTAAAAGTATCAATTGTCAAACTAATTTATCACTAATAAAGATCAACAAGAAGATTAGATCAACTGACAATCCAAGTAGTTACTGAAGTAGAAATGTTTAAAAACACAATCTTGATTTACTAAACAGGTAGATCTATATTACTATCCCGCGGCGGCCTAGACTATGGCAGTTGCGGGTTTCCTATGCAGTTTAACCTCCTGAACAAGTATTTTAAGTAATATTTATTCGGACGACTTATTAACCCCCAGGGGCCAGTACTAAACACGGCGAAATACATTGGACGCCCCAATCCCTAGTGGATGTCGTATTCGCGGTTACGTTCCTTGCAGCCCTTGCGGACCTATTCTTCAGAATTACCCTAAAAATAAAGGCGGACGAGTTAGGGCAAATCTAATCTAGATATCTGAAAAGTTACCGATGCAAAATGACTACCAGAGGCTTTGTCCTACCAAACGTTGCTTGAAACAGAACCATAACAGTACTGACTCTCTACCTAATAAAGCTAAGCCAAATATGAAGTGATTTATGTACAGGAATCTGCACCTTAAAGGAAATTTTTTAACCTATTAGTCTGTTGCACTAGACTCCCTGATCATGTATAGTAGGTCAATAGGCCTACTATACAATTCATGGGAGCACCCCCACCCCTATAGGGGCACCGCCCCTGTAGGGTTGGAGGTTTAAAAAAAATTGTTACAGGTACACAGATGTAAAAGATAGTAATAAAAATTTAAAAGCTTATGTAAAATACGTAACACGAAATAACCGATTTAGCAGACCTACCTAACGATAACAAACTGGTATAGTGTAATTTTAACCACACAATCACAAACTGTTGCAGTGTATTCAGACTCTATAACCTACTCCAACCGTTTAACTCCCTCAAATCAACAATACTCACACCAGGTAACTGAAAGTAATGTTGATCATTAGTTCTAAATATGTGCGTCATGCATATATATACTATATTATCTAATAGTATAGGAACATCATCAACGCTACATCCCTTTACAGTTCATAACGCAAAAATAAAATCCTTAAACCAACGTAAAATAACATTCAAATTGATCATTTACGAAATATAGGATTCGCTTTTACAAATGGAGCCAGGGTTTTGTAATAAAAGAACAAAGAAACATTAACGCCCCTCACCTCCCAGAAAGACCGCAAGGCGTAGCCTTTTAGTAACTGGATTACAGGAGTCTTTTAACACCGCCTTAATAAAAGCACAGCAATCCGCGAAGTCAGACTGTCAGAGCCGAAACGATGTGGTTGCGAACTTGCCGAGATGGTTCACAATCACAAGATCAAGTGTATTGTCTTTGGTTGCGTCTCCACTCAGGGATTCCACAGTCCACACACCAGGAGCAGCTACCACCTCATCGTCAAGGACACTGTAGTGTTCTAACTGATAATATTTCTCGTTAGACGAGTAGTTTTTCGCGCTCGTCTACTGTCTACCAATCCATTGGTACGAAATTCGATTCTCGGCTTTGCCAACGCGGAATCAGAGGAATTTATTTCTGGTGATAAAAATTCATTTCTCGATATAATGTGGTTGTGGGATTTTCTCGATATAACGTCGTTCGGATCCCACAATAAACTGCAGGTCCCGTTGCCAGGTAACCAACTGGTTCCTAGGCACGTAAAAATATCTAATCCTTCCGGCCAGCTCTAGTAGAGCTGTTAATCAGCTCAGTGGTCTGGTAAAACTAAGATATGCTTACCTTTATAAAAGCAAAACAGTCACTTGTACCCTTGGAAATGCAAATGGGAGAATTTGACGACTCCTGCGAAACACATTTTATTTCTCTATTTCGTCTTTTGGGATTGAGCTGATATTCCTTTCGGGATCCTTGGGCTTGTAGGAGAATGATTTGCCAATTGAGATTGCAACATGGCTTGTCATAATAATAGTATTCCGCTTGCACGGCAGTTAGTTCTGATGAGAAATAAAGGAAGTCTACCTTCCCCCCCCCCACCAACCACGACCCCCACCCCTCCGTGGAGGGCTGGAGCCCATGCCCGTCGGGTAAACCTGATACATCCCGCAAATTATCTTTCCCTTTTATAATCGCTGTGTCACAATCGTAGTACAGTGCTTCTCTCATCCCATGGTGATATATGCGTGAGTGCATATCCCCACCATAAGGATAGATATCTAAATTCTTTGTTTTAGCGTGCCATCATTTTTCATCACTGAAAGCAATCCTCCCAAGAACTATTCATAGCATTAAATGTGGCTCAAGTCTTTAAAGTTTTGGATAATCCATATAAAGCCATTTTTGCTGACAGTAATAGTACTATAGTACGTAGATTCACATCAACCGTGCACTTGATGTCTAGGCCAGTTCCTTATGCGCTCCTGATTGGTCGTTGATAAGCCAATAACAGGGCTGGAAACTCTCAAGTCTCTCACGGAGTTCACATAGGCAGGATGTATGTTCCACTTCTCCTGAAAGACGTATACCTCAGGAGAGATGGAACATAGATCCTACCCATGTGAACTCTCGAGAGAGAGACTGAGAGTTTCCAGCCATGTGACTGGCTTATCACCAGCAGCCAATCTGGAGCGTCGTAAGGGACTGGCCTAGATATCAAATGCACGGTTGATGTGAACCTACTATAGCAGTGCGGAAGTCAAGCGACACAGCAAGCTCCGGGACCTATCGGGTTAAGTGCAGATTTCGTTGAAGAGGGTGCTTGTTCATGCAGTTATCCACTTACGAAATATAAATATTAGTAAATAATTATCATTTGGGAGTGTGGAACTGTTAGAATATCCTCAAACCGGTAAATTATGTAGTACCATGAATGTCGTACTGTCGTACACTCTGTTGTTGTCTGATTCTATTAGCGGCGCCTATCACCAGCGCGGGCGTTTGCTCCTCCGGCAGCCCGTATGAAACGGGAATAAGATAGAGGACAACAATCGGCTCTTTCGCCATTTCAATCTCTATTTTAATGTTAAGACACTCGCCCTGATTAGATCATGAGGCCCCATACCAGGGTAGGCTTCGAATCGCAGTCCTCCAACTCATAATTGCTTATTTGTCAGCTTTTTCCCCTTGACCGTTATCATCACCATTATTATCATTAACATCAGCATAGCATCAAGCAAGAAGCTCAAGCAGCCTTGCGTAGCATTACGCTACAGTTGGGAACAATCGGCCATTATACAAATGGCCGCCAAATGTTCTCTCAGTGCTTATAAGGGATAAACACTGTCAGGAAAATCAGATCGCTGAACATTAGCCGGAATATATATCTCAGCAATCATGTTACCATACCCCCACCGCCAGGCCCTCCCCCCTCGGGGAGGGAGTGATGGGGGAGATACGAGGTTTATGTGTTCATGATTTGGGGGGAGGATAATAGGGGACAGCCTTCACTTATCCCTATTAAGCGGAGAATAAATGTTTGTTTAGATCGCCCTCTCATTATCGGTAAACCTCCACCCGACATTAACTGATTCTTCGATTTTGCAAATGAAAAAGTCGAAGCAGGTAACGCTCATTTTCTTACACTTGTAATTGATGCAAATGAGGAACAAATGATACGAAAAGAAGAAGAAGAAGAAGAAGAAGCAGAACAGACAACAACCCTTTTGTTTATCTGATTGGTTGCGAAGTGCCAATTATGTGGTTGTGTGAAGTCGTACTCCAGAATAAAGGGAGGGTTTGCTGAATGCTGATGGAGCGGAGCGCTGCCGAAGATTGAGAGGTGTGGAGAGAGAGAGAGAGAGAGAGAGTTCTAAGAATGTTTGGAGGTTTGAGTATGATGAATATCCCGTGCATTTCGGCGCATGGATAATTTTAAAAGCTCGCCCAGGAATACATAGAAATTCCAGCAAAACAAAAACATGTTTAATTGTAGTACGAACTGTAGTTGAGTCTAAGTGCTGAGATTATCTGAATAAATATCTGCTTTCGCGATGAAGTCTTGTAGACAGACTACGCTACGAGCCCCGATCAGAACGATAACCACAACGCTTGCTTTTAGAGGTAAATGAAGCAGTAATTAGCCACTTAGCGTTCACATTCTCCAGGAGTATTGATGGCGGAGATAATGGCATCGAGACTCCATGAACACCTCTGTAATTGCAACAGAGATGTTGGCACAATTAGAAGTAATTACTGATGAAGACGATTACAGTATCGAGGATTGCGGTGCTGCTCTCCTTTCTTTTCCTTTTTTTTTATTTTCCTAATCCTTTGCTACAGGAAGATGTAAGAGATTCCTAACTTCCACTTACTCACTGATATCATAGTTAGACATAAAATAGCAGTCATTCTTACTTGATGAGAGAGAAAGGGAGATTTCAGAATAATGTAAGATATCTGTTATTTTTGCGTTTCTGTATTATTTGTACGAACATCAACGTCGCCTACTTTTTGTTCCTTGTCCATATGTTTGCAAAGCAGTGGAACCTACCTTTCGTATCACCTCAGAGTAATATGACATATATTTTCATGTCAATATGAACTTATAAATTTAGGCCTGGATAGATTAAACTGTTTTCATTGTTTGTTATTTTTACGGAGGTCTGAGATGCACAGCCAGTAAAGGTATTCTGCATAGAGCATGGGTCTTGAATGTATTAATTTTAATGTTTTCTTGAAAGATGAAGGTGGATAAAAAAAAGTCGCTTTGAGATCAAGTTTTTGCCTGAATTTTATCTTTATATCTTTCTTATTAGTTAAGTTTAATAGGTATATTCATATGATATAATTCTATATTTTATGCATTTTTCATAGTATTTGCCCATATTTAAGAACTACTCTATGTATATAGTAGATCAGGCAGATATGGGGTACACATTTTTACTGGGGAGATAGTTTTTTTATGATAAAGTCCATTGGCATTTTGTCATTATTAAGAGAATGTATTAGACACAAGACACTAAATAATGATATGCATTACATAATATTTTGTAGATAATATTGCAGTTTACTGATGAAATTTCTCGCATTTATAAGCTCTACTACTATTGCATGCGCTTACAGTATTTGAATACGTAGTTACATAGGTGGAATGTTTAACAGGAAATTGCGATACTTGCTGTAGAAATAAAACTGGTTTATGATTTAGAAAGGAAATTAGCTCATACTTAAATTTTGAGGTAAATTCCATGATATCACACAATAAGAAACCAGATACTATAATTGGCAGTGTTCTAAAAAGCAGGACGATGATACTCAACAAAGCATTTTACTTATGATGGAACACCACGTTTCATACTCCCTTACGAAGACTTGCACGAAGATAGACCACATTTCCATGCCTGTTTTCCAAATGTTTGAGAAGGTGACCAACACTAATGTTATTATAACTTACATCTGGAATAACCAGGAAAGACTGTCTTGGCTGGCCTATTCCCGCACGTGGTTCTGCCTGCCTGAAGACATGTTCTTGCAGTGAAGTGCCTGAATGACAACAGTGGAAGGTTGCTTTCATCAATCATCCGAGAAAATATCTGCCAACCACCACTTTTTCATTCTAATGGATATATGATAACAGTTGATGTCCTGGTCCACCCTATCAGTGCGATAAAGTTGACTTACGCTAATTTTATTTTTGTTGCCCTTTGCTGACTGACTTGGATACCACTGAAACCAACATCATCTTGTGAATATCCACAATAATATCCATGTTTCCTCGAGGAACCTTCATTTCGTTTGTGGAGTTTATAGGAAAAGTCTCCGGAATGCTATAGTTCCGTATTCTTTCTGCTGCTCCATAGTTTATCCTTAATAGGCTATTTACTAATGGTAAACTTGTCTTGGTAGTTTTTCAAATAAAATCATCAAAGTTCCTCCACCTTTTCCGAACATGTCTTCATAGTGACGATTCAACCCGAAGGCTGTCCCTTGGTATACATAAAAAATAGCCAGATATCCAAGTGGGAATTTAGGCATCAAGCCTTGCATCCAAATCTCATATTTTTTTCGAATGCACTGTTTGCATCCATGTCTACCAAAATATTCTATCACTGCCAATTCAAGCGATTTATGTTGATCCGTGTAGTTGGCTATGGCAAGTTTTGTGTTTAAATGTTCATTAGAGGTTGGATTTTTGCCAGTTGGTCATTCTTGTTTAGTGCCTAATCATCAGTGAAATGCAGAAAACGTAGTTTTTCTTAAAATCTATCATGTGACATTGCCTTAGCAACGAGTTCGACTCCAACATCAGCATCCAAATATACTAGTATAATCGGCGACTTACTTGTTACGCTGGGCCATTCTAGTAATAGGGAACTGAAACAACCAAGATGTTGTTATCTGCAAAGTAATTCATCAGCTATTATGTAGGTAGATATTCATCCAAGGATCACAAAATAGCAAACAGGCACTTTATTCTAACGAAGAAACGACAAAGTTGCTCTTAGGAAATACATTCTCTAAGATTTTTTCCTGTCCGTTAGATATTTTGCCTCCATATCTGCCTGACCTTCTATATATAGTAGGTAATGAAATAAAGCCTGTAATATTTATGCTTCAACTTCTATTTCAGTTTTGAATGAATTGGTTAATGATTTTCAATGACATGTTACGTATCAATATAAAGGTGTTTCGTGAATTTGTGTAACCATGAGCTCAAGTCAAAAATGTGAAAATATTAAAACTTTCTATATACCTTTGGTATTTTGTCAAAAAGTAGAAAAATGCGGATACGACAAAGAAAATCAACTTTTTATATTAATGATTAGATAAACAAGAACCAAGGAATGTGAAAAATAATAAGAAAAACAAAAGAGATTAGGGTGTGATATCTCCTACCAATTGCACTACTATATATATTAGGTCAGGCATTAATGGGTTAATTAAGGCAGAAACGGAAAAGTCAGATTAGTATGGTACGCTTGACCTTGAAGTGTTGCTTGCTTTCTTTACGAATATCAGAGGTTACCGATTTCCTTTCTTTCAGAGCGCATCTCACGTTTGCCATTGTGTGACCATGTTACACATATGCACCAAATTTCTCTCGAGTGAAGAGTGCAACGTATGCTCCTTGTAGTATCATACGCGACCGGAGGAACTCTTTAAAGATTTGCTGTGCATGATACAATCAACGAATGGAGCCATTGTTCGTTTTAGAGCCTTCAAATTCTCTCCCCAACTGCAGTTGCCAACTTGGCGGAAAAAATGCCAATTACAGCGGATTTAGAGCTGATGCCAGACTATGCTAAGTCTAGCATATTTTGATCGATTTTAGCGCATTTCATGCCTTTGAGTCAAAGTTTTAAACATTTGTAATTATTTAGAATACCTTGATAAAACACGAATTTAAAATAAGTTGAGATTTGACTATATTTGTTAAAATAATTTATTTCCTAATAAGAGTGTATCGAGGTACATTCGGTGATAATTCATTTTACGAACTACATAAAAACCTCGTAACTAGTAGGTACGATTTCACTACTTCATTCCACTGCTCAGAATAAAGAGGCCGTCCAGTCATCTTAGTTAGGTAAAAACTAAATTAAGAAACTGACTTGGCTTGAAATTGGTTTTACTGTTCTCACCGTTAAAGAAAAAAAAAAGTTAACCTCAGCTGAAACTTGCGATGATGATGACTTAATTTTTTTTTCTTTTGCGGATTCATGAAAAATGTCTTCCATTCTGTTTTGAAAATTCTTTCTAATCTGGTTACCCTGCATAAATCAGTGCTTCCACTTTAGGGTAAAATACCCTGACTTAAAACAAAGGATGAGTGCTTGATAACGAAAGCCAAACTGAATATGTTGGACTTGAAGGCTAACTTCTGGGGGAAATACAAGAAAGGGGTTTGTGATATCTGCAGAGTGGACATTACAGTACATTTATTCGCTTGCAAAACCTCACAGAAAATAAAAGAACATAACATTACATAAAGACCCTGAAATTCCCTAACAGAAAGTTTGGGAAATACGTAAGACTTGCTCTGTAACTGAAGAATTTCGTTAACCTGGGAACCAAAAAAGAAAAAAATTGAAAGGATTAAGTTTGAATGTTCTGAAATTTATTGGTAATATTTGGTAAAATAAAATTAGTTTTATAAATTGTCTTACCTCTTGGAGTTCTTGTTGCAGAAAAAGGTACTGGTTAGGGATTAAAATAAATGTTCTGATGAAATATTACATAAAACAAAGCTAAGGATATTTAAAATTGTAAATAACAAGGGAATTCACTGTTACTTTAAATTATGTTGTGACAGCATGAAAGAGAAAAGTTGTAACGTAAAATTGATTCGAGTTGAATAGCTCTTCACCTAACACGAGCAGGGTACTGTGCCCGCAACTGTGTTTGTGAAAAGTTCCATGGAACTGAGCGCCTAGGAACCTGTAATTAGAACGTTATTATAATATTTTTTTCAAAATGTATGGGTCTATTGATATTAATTTCGCGGAAACCATGTATTTATTAATGCATTTATTGGATGGTAACAAATATAGTCAATAAAAATTTCCTCAAGAATTATTCAGCTTCCGCTTTCACTCCTCTTCGAGTTATTATATAGAAGAGGATGTATTCCGTTTTAGTTTAGCGTCGTTGGCGACATTGGGAACCTTCGTGTCTGTCGACTCGTCCTGCGAATCAGTTTTTTGGTACCCTAGTGACTGCTACTCTGATCGATTCGGTGTTCTCTGTTTGAAGCTGTGTCGTTATCAACCTTGATTAGTGTGAAATTCCTTAGTTTACAGAAACCTGCGAAGTTTGTAGGAAAATCGATCAGCAGGACATTACCTATAGGCATCATGGCTGGGTAAGAATTTTTAGTTTTAGCAGTTCACATGTTTACCTTCTGTTTTAAATCAACAGCATTGATTGTATGAACTTTTTAAAAGTATTCACGCATTTTATTTTGTCAATATGACCTAGACAAGTTGGGTTTGATGGGTAAAGAATAGCCATATCCCACACTTTGTACCTAGCCTATTAGCTAGTAGCTCTTTTTGTTTCCCCTTCCCTAGACCTAGTATAGGTACAAATCCTTAAAACCTACCTAGCCTCAAATAGTATTTTATAGTGTTTATGTTAAACCGCAAATGGATTGTTGAAACTTTTAAATGTTTTTTAATTATGTTCATTATTGCGATTCTTGGCCTAAGGATTAATAGCTACTATAGCCTAGGTGAATCTAAGGTAGAACTTGGGGAAACAACTGAGTAGAATACCTGGGCCAGTCTTGCCCGCTCGTTGACTCACCTTCTAGAAAAATTTATTTAACACGTCCTGTCACCATTCACGAGTCGTCGGTCGTGGAAGCAACGCCTCGAGACATCTAGTTTCCTCTCGAAATAAGAGTTTTCTCCCAAACAAAATAATGTCATAATTTAAGATTAAACAGGGGTTAATGACAGTCTAGGTAAATTTAGGGTACTAATCTGCGGCGGCGCAGACTATGGCAGTTGTGGTTTTTCTATGCAGATTTACCTACTGAACAAGAATTTTTCAGTACTAAACACGGTGACATACATTGGATGTCCCGATCCTTAGCGGATGTCGTATTCGCGGTTACATTCCTGGCAGTGGTAATTCTACAGAATAGTTCCGCACGGACTGCAAGGAACGCAACCGCGGATACGACATCCACTAGGGATTGGGGTGTCCAGTGTATTTCGCCGTGTTTAGTACTGGCCCCTGGGGGTTAATTACAGTCGTCCGAATAAATATTAGTTAAAATTCTTGTTCAGGAGGTAAAACTGCATAGAAAAACCGCAACTGCCACAGTCTACGCCGCCGCGGTTTAGTGTCCAAGATCTACCGAAGATTGACGCCATCTCGATGTTTGCAGTCACTTATCAATAAACTTTAACATTTCACATGCTAAATCTGCGCACCACTCATACTCATAGACGGTGGGCCAATTTCTTCACAACAATCTTGACCGATGACGACGTTCGCCCTTGAGTCCAAGGAAACTTGCCATTTTTTGGGAGGAAATAAGAAGAGGAGTGCGCTGGATAATTTTGAAATGGTTTAACACCAGTGTAAGGTTATGAATTACATAAGTTTATTACGTATTCATGATAATTATTTTGAAAATATTCAATGTTGAAAAAGTAACTAGGTTCCTGACTTAAATATCAACGGTTTTTCTGTGAACAGTAGCTACGGTGTTGTTCGCGCACTCCTATTTTGCATTGTTGCCAATTGGTATGTATTTACCCTCCAAACTGGGTATATGACTTACACAAAACTGTGGAAATAAGTGAAATTAGCGTATCTATTTGTAGAGTATATACATATTAGAGCAATTTTATCATTATTGCCGTGCTGTGACAACTAGAATTCATGGAAAAAGTTTGTGAATGTATTGGCGTATGTGTGAAGCTCCACTAAATTGGCAACAATAAAATTTTGCCATTCCTAGCATGCAAGCATTAAAGGTTACCTTTATTTCAGGCATAAGTACAATTATTAAAAATAAAAGTCAAAATAGTAATGAAGACTTGAATCATGAAAAGTGCAATAAAAATATAAAGGTAGGTCTAAGCCCTTATACCGGGGCAAACTAGACTATGCCAGTTGACGTTTTTCTACACAGTTTTACCTCCTGAACAAGAATTTAAAATATTTTTTTGGCCAGCTGTAATTTACCTTTGAACTCTATCCTACGGTAAGGGGGACCGATGGGAATGCGGGGTTGTGGGTGGGGTAAAACACTAGGGCGAATTATGCCGTTCAACTGTATCCTATGGTAAAGGGAACGATGGGAATGCGGGGTTTTGGGTGGGGTAAAACACTTGGGGGAAGATTTGTAATGTTACTGTGTCATTTTCTCTTATTTATGACATTTGAAACACGAAATAAGAGCTGAAATAAAGCGATAAATAAACCAATAATGGAGCCTTTACATAGCCGAAATCCACTTACTACTGTTATTATGACGCCGAATCCTACTACACATGTGCCAATCCTACTGCGCATGCGCCGAGATATGAGGGAGCTTTTAGTTCAGACACAAACTTCCTAAGGAGATAAATAAAGGGGGCTTTGTTGGGGGTTACATGTATTTAACCAATCATGTTGCATTATTAACCCTACGTTGCGATAGGAGGTTTTTGGGGAGGATTCTTGCATTGTTACATATGCGTATTCCTTTTCCTCATTTGTTTTGTAATTGTGTAATATTATTTCAAGCTTTTATTTCTGATCTGTTTATCATAGTATTGTTTAATATGTGCACGGACTTGTTCTCTCTTCATAATGTTGCCTTATATATCTTACAATATTACGTTACAAATGAGGGCAGGCCCCTGAAAGTCTCCCGAGGGGGTGGGACTAGAAGGCGGTTTTAGTACGTTTCAAGACCTTTCTGTTAATAACGTGAAATTGATGGTATTACATTTTTCGTGAAATTGGTATTACATCTTTTCATTTTACAGACACTCCAATTTACACATGCATTTTTTCTCCATTCTTTTTTCTATATTCACCTTACATGCCTGTCTGACCCATAACAATTTTGTGGATGACATTTTACTTATAATATTTACTTTCATGTATCTTTCTGAAGGGGGGGGAGGGGTTACAGGAGACCCCCCCCCGTTCTTGTAACACATTCTACTAGGTTAGGTTGGAATCCTAACCTATATGTTACACTTCTAAGATTGTTTTTCTTTGAGGGGTTACGGGGTGAGGGGCGGTGTGTAACATGTTCTGCTTGGTTAGGTTACGATCCTAAACTATATGTTACTCTTCTAAGATTGCCTTCCTTTAAGGGGGGGTACAGGAGCGGAGCTGGCCTGGTCAGGTAACACATTCTACTAGGTTAGGTTAGGTTACTATCCTAACCTATATGTTACACTTCTAAGATTACCTTCCTTTAGGGGGGGGGGGGGGGTAGGGGGGGGGGGGGGGGGGGGGGGGGCTCAGGTAACACATTATACTGAGTTAGGTTAGGTTAGGTTGGTTAGCTTACGATCCTAACCTATATGTTACACTTCTAAGATTGCCTTCCTTTAAGGGGGCCCCCCGTCAGGTTACACGTTCTACTAGGTTAGGTTAGGTTGGTTAGCTTACGATCCTAAGCTATATGTTACACTTTTAAGATTGCCTTCTTTGAGGGGGGGTTACGGGGGCCAGAGCCCCCCGGTCAGGTAACACGCTCTACTAGGTTAGGTTAGGTTAGGTTGGGTTGGTTAGGTTACGATCCTAACCTATATGTTACACTTCTAAGATTGCCTTCCTTCAAGGGGGTTACAGGAGGGGCTGAGCCCCCTCAGTCAGGTAACACGTTCTACTAGGCTAGGATAGGTTAGGTTGTTTAGGTCACTATCCTAACCTATATGCTACACTTCTAAGATTGCCTTCCTTTAAGGGGGGTCTATGGGGATGGGGGGAGCCCACTGGTTAGGTTATACAATTTTTACAATTGTCCTCGACATTTCTTAAGTTCAATCACCCCCTGAATTGGCCACTCTGATCCTTAACTTGATAATATTCTATTCATTATTCACTAAAATGGGCTTGAGACTTGTACTTGATAATTTATACTTAAGTACCAGATGTGTAAATACCAGATGTAAAAAACTGTGTATAATATATATAGAAATAGTATATATATAATATCTTATATTTATATAATATATAATTATATATTAATATAATATATATATAGATATATAATATATTAATATATTTTTAGGTACGTATGGATTATTAGCTCTTATGTAAAATATGTGTCGCTACTGTAAGGTTTCATTGCAATATTTTTTACTTTAATGATAATACACAATAACTTTGGTATTAATAAACATTACCTTAATATAATTTATCTAGCCCTAAATCCCCAAAAACCGACCCAAAATTTACCACATTGGCAACCCTGTTACCTCCTATTCAGTCCGCCAGTTGGCAACACTGTCGTTGACAGATACGAAAACCTCCCCTCAAATCAGTTGTTAACGAGCGCCCGTGTTGTTTACATCACGGCCGCTCTTTATAAATTTCCTTAAGCATTTTTGTGCCTTTAAAGCTTTCATTATTTGTTAAATGAGACTTTATATGAATTACCACTCACGCATTACATCACGAAATAGTGAATTAACTTTGATTTCTGTTGTGGTTCCTGTTGTGGTTTCCTGTTGTGGTTCCTATCTTAAATTACGAACTTTTGCGCGACCCGGAACTACTGACCTGTCCAATTCTACAATGGATCACCAAGAAATTACGATGCTTCCTTCTGCCAGCAACATCAGGAACTGCCCGGTTTGTGGGACAAGGACGAGTAGCAGGGAGTATGAACCCCATGACATTTGTAGCTCTTGTCGTGGACAGGTTTGTGACTTGACTTCTCGTTGTGACGTATGTAAGCCCTGGTCTGACGAGGATATGACTGCTTATATGAAACGCCAAACGATCTTGCAGCGTAAAAGATCGGTTAAGGAGAAAAAGAAATCGATTGCTAGAACTGTATATCTAACGAATTCTTTGACTTGGGCGCTCATGATTCTGGCTCTTCGGTTTCGGTATCGTACGACTCCGATTCCTAATTAATTGATGCTTTGCCCCCTGTACAACCGGTAATTAGTGAAGTTATTTCTGATGTAGATTCGAAGATTTTGGCAATGGAAACTACCTGGAAACAGAATTTTAAGAAATTACAGCTTAGTCTAGATAGAGATATTTCAGCTAAGTTTAACAATCTGTCAGAGAATTTTCAAGAAGCCTTTACTAGAATGTCTAACACACTTTTAGATTCATTTTCAGCTCCTCGTCAGGTACCTGTCGACAGCACCATGGGTAACAGTGCGACAGATACCCCAGCTTGTGAACCCCGTCGTGGCGAAGGCCTAGGGGGGATCCGGTCCGGGCAGGTGCCTAACGAATCTTTACCCAACGTGTCCCCTGTTAGTCCCGTAACAGTGCCAAAGGGCGCTTATTTAGGAGAAGGGGGGAGGGATATTAGTGTCAGACCTAAGATAGCTAGTCGTCAGGATTTTACTTCAGGGGAAGTTTCTAAGTTAGGATCTGACGATGATGATGATGATGACGCGGATTTGTGTGATATTGATGTTTCCTCGAATGGATGTCATGATGTAGAATTCAAGAAACTTTTTGATTTAATAATGAGTTTTCTTCCTCAGGCGAGGCCTAAAGAGCAGAAGCAGCCTCTGCCTCGTTGTATTACAGAAGGGATTTTTCTTGACGGTCCTTCCGGTCACGGGAAATTTTACGTTTTCCCTTTGCCCAGAGGTTCGCGAGAGTGAGGGCGGACGTTGCCGCTAAACTTTCGAAGGTGATCGGGGAAGGGAAGAGGAAGCTCTCTTCTCTTCTACGACACCGGAGAGGAGTTTACCAGGTGGCGGATGATTCTTCATTCTCTCGACCCCCCACCCCCCAAGCCAAATCCTGATTTTGTCCGACTTTCAAGTCAACCCTTGCCTTCTAAGGCTTCGGTCTCTGTCTCAATTGAAGATTTTATTGCTATGGAGTCTGTTATGAGCTCCTTACAAGAAGCTCAATCCTTCAATATGTGGGTCCTCGGAGGGCTTTTAATGTATATCAAGGACTCCGGGTTTGTTCCTCCTGATGCTCCTCTTTTTGAGAAATTCTGCTCATCCATTTCAATCGCTTCTGTACATCAGAACGAGCTTACTGCTTCAATGCAGGCCTTTCTTGTTTCTCTAAGGCGTAACCTGTATTTGTCGCAGTTACCCTCCTCTGTATCGGAGATTCAGAGAACCCGTCTGTTGTCCTCTTCTCCTTTTGGCGATTTCCTTTTCGATATTTCTGTGCTTTCTGAGGTTTTGAAGGAACATAAGGTGATGCCTCTTCCCAAGCTCACTGGGCCTTATCAAGAGCTTTTTCCTCTGGTCTTCCTCCCGTTCCTTCAAGGAGTAAGCGTAAGTTTAGGACCAGATCTGTACCTTCTGCTCCAGCCCAACAACCTCCTTCTGGCTCTTTTCCAGAGTACATCTCAGGTTGCTGGTGCCTCTTCTTCATCCTCTGGTGCTCACCCTTTGAAACGCGGGAGAGGTTCTTGGCGTGGCTCTAAGGGCAGAGAAAGAGCTCAACCTCCAGGAGGACCTTCTTCTTCTTCTTTTCTTCTTCTTCTTCCTTGTCTCTGCGTAAGAATTTTCGGAAGTAGGAGTCATCACCTCGCCTGGAGACCGCAGCCGTAGGAGCTTGTCTCTCCCGCCATTGGTCAGCTTGGCAGGGGGAGAGCGGTGGATGCTTGGGTGGTGGAGGTCCTGAAGGAAGGTTACGAGATCCCTTTTGTTTCCAGACCTCCACTTTCCAATCGTCCTCTCGAGTTCAGCAGTTATTCCCCTCACTCAATCAGGGGTCAAGCCTTGGAGAAGGAGCTTTCGGCCCTCTTGAAGAAGGATGCCATAGAGCGAGCTCCTCCTTCTCCCGGGTTTTTACTCATAGATGTTTGTAATTCTAAAGGCCTCGGGTGCCTGGCCCCCCATCATAGATCTTTCGGTTTTGAACAAGTTCATTCTAAAGTCCAAGTTCAGGATGGAGACGGTCCAGACTGTTCTTTCATCCGTCAGGAGGGGGGAGTGGATGATTTCCATCGATCTGCAGGATGCTTATCTGCAAATCCCCATCCATCCAAGAAGCAGACCTTACCTTCGGTTTTTCACGGACTCGGGAGTTTTCCAGTTCAAGACCCTTTGTTTCGGCCTCACCACTGCTCCACAGGTCTTTTCTCGGGTGATGGCTCCTGTTTCAGCTATTCTGCATCAGTTAAATGTAAGGATGCTTCGGTATCTGGACGATTGGCTAGTCCAGGCCGAATCTCTAGAGAAATGTCTCCGGTCGAGGGAGATAGTTCTGTCTCTTTGTGTCGAGTTGGGCATTAGTGTCAACTTCGACAAGTCCAATCTAATCCCTTGCCAGATCATGACTTATCTGGGGATTGTTTTGAATTCCCAGATTTTGAGGGCTTCTCCCGCTCAGAAACGGATAGACAAGCTTCTGAGTCTGATCGAAGAATTTTTGTCCTCCGTAACGCAGCCAGTTTCTCTTTGGAGGTCTCTCCTGGGCCATTTGTCATCCCTCATCCAACTGGTTCCCGGAGGTCGTCTCAGAATGAGGTCCCTTCAGTCGACACTTCGCCAGTCGTGGGATTTCGTGTCCGAGGACACGATAGTCGCCTCTTCTCCACAATGTCGGAAGGATCTCCGTTGGTGGATGCAAGTTCACCGCCTCAAGTCAGGGACATCTCTTCTTTCGGTTCCTCCGGACCTAATGTTTTGGTCAGACGCCTCGGATCAAGGTTGGGGCGCACACCTGGGCTCCGAAGCCGCTTCGGGCCTTTGGTTAGAGGAGGAGAGGATCATGTCAATAAATTGGAGGGAACTGAGGGCAGTGTACCTAGGCCTTCTTTCATTTCAGGAACAACTGTTGGAGTCGGTTGTCGCGATCTTTGTCGACAACACCACAGCAGTCTCGTACTTGAGAAACCAAGGCGGCACACAGTCGGATCTTCTCACTCAAGAAGCCCGATCAATCCTGTGTGGGCAGAAGACAGGGGGATTACGTTGGTCCCTCAGTTTATCCTGGGCCATCACAAGTCTTAGCAGACGCCTTGTCGAGACCGAACGAAGTTCAAGGGTCGGAGTGGACACTTTGCCAGGAAGTCTTCGACAGCCTCAGGAAGAAATGGCCTGTTACAGTCGATCTGTTTGCCACCCCACTGAATTTTCGGTGCCAGATATTCTTCGCCCCTTACCAGACTCCTCAGAGTGCCGGGACAGACTCTTTTGCAGGACTGGGAGGGACTTCAAGCCTATGCTTTTCCTCCGTTCTCTCTGGTGAGGTCAGTCCTCAACAAAGTGAGGGCAACCAAGCGTCTGGATCTCACCTTGATCGCCCCCTTCTGGCCACAGAAGGAGTGGTTTCCCGACCTTCTGGAAGCACTGGTGGAACCCCCCATTCGCCTGCCAGAGAGACCAGATCTTCTCAAACAACCCCATTTTCATCGGTTCCATCAGAGGCTCCACATGCTTCATCTTCATGCCTGGAGACTGTCAGGAGGTTTCTCCAAGCACGAAGGGTTCTCCTCCAGAGTGGCGCGACAGTTGGCTCTTGCCAGACGGCAATCAACCAGAGTAAATTATCAGGCTAAATGGTCGGTTTACAGACGTTGGTGTAAGTCTCAAGGACATTCAATTTCTAGACCTTCCATACCGAAAGTAGCGGAGTTTTTAGTTCATTTACATCATGACAGGGCCCTGTCACCTTCATGCATTAAGGGTTATAGGTCTATGCTTTCATATGTTTTTAAGGCAAGGCTCCCTAAGATCTCTTCATCTTATGTCATTAGAGATTTACTTCGATCTTTTTCCCTATCTCGACCCAGGCCACAGTGTTCGCCTCCGACATGGGACGTTAACAAAGTCCTTCAAGCCTTAAGGTTCCCTCCGTTTGAGCCTCTGAATTCTGCCAAATTTAGGGACCTCTCTTCTAAGACACACTTCCTTGTCTCACTGGCTACAGCCAAGAGGGTGGGTGAACTGCAAGCGCACTCTTTTCTGGTTGCCAGATCTGGACAAGACATGATTTTGTCATACCTTCCTGAATTTGTCGCAAAGACTGAATCGTCTGATAATCCCATTCCCAGGTCTTTCGTACTGAAGTCGCTGGTCGACTTTGTTGGTAATTTAAATGAGGAATTAGTTCTCTGCGCCCTGTTAGGCGCTGGGCGCTCTCATGTTATTACCGCCGCGCCAAGGACATTCAGGGTCGTCCCCGTCATCTTGTTTGTTTCACCCCGAAATGTCAAGAGACCTATTTCAAAGAATGGTGTATCCTTTTTTCTCAGAGATCTGATCGTTAAAACTGGTGGTTCGGCTGCTGGGGAAGACCAGACGCCGAGAGCACACAGTATTAGAGCAGTTGCTACATCAGTAGCTTTTTATGAAGAACGTCTCGGTCGCCAAGGTGCTTGAGGCGGCGACTTGGAGTTCTAATTCTGTTTTTGCCTCTTTTTACTTGAGGGATATTTCTCTAGTTCTAGGCGACCTTCTTGTTCTTTGGGCCCGTTGGTGATGGCAGGACAGTCGTCAGACAGGAGAATTAGGTAGTCTTCCTGTTTTACGTTTGGTTGCTACCTGTATATATTCATTAAATTTTGTTTCGTTGTATATATTTTTTGTTTTGTATTATAACCCATGGCAGTTTTTGACGTAGTTATAATGGGAATTAGGCAGTTTGGTATTTAGGTGTTGTTGATGACAAGGACTGACTGCTTGGCAACTCATGCTGCTTCCATTGTCAGTGTGAAATGGTTCCAGCCACTGGGTTGTCGGCACTGGCGACTACGCTTCTCCCAGAGTCGATGCTGACCTAGGACTAGCCACTGGTTCGCTTGTCCTGACGACTCCTGCTTCTTCCACTGTCCTGGACAGGGAATTAGTCGATGGATCGTCTGCTGTCATCTGGTGACTCGCTCACCATCTACTTTTTGTCTCGCCTGTTTTCTCTGAGTCAGACACTCGTGTGAGATCAGGCGACATTTAGTAGCCCTGAGTTTCTTGTTGACGAAGTCGGTTGCGTTGATACACCCCCGATGATCGTGTAACATGAGACCAGGTTGGACTGTCAGGCATTCGTCCTTCGGGACTGAATCGCCTTTTTGCTCCGCGCTCCTTTTTCTCTTGGCCACCAGAAAGCTCGAGTTAGGAGTTGCTCATGAGCCGATTCGTTGCTGGCGACTTCGGGTTGCGTTGATACACCCCCAAGGTTTGCTTAGCTTTGAATCGCCCAGACAGTCCAGACACTCATCCTTTAGGGAAAGAATAGTGCTTGATAGTCTTCAGGGTGCAGCCTTGCTGTCCGCAATTCGTCTGACTGGTCACCTGGTCGGTCACCTGACTTTAGTACAGACGGACTGACTATGCACTTACTCCTTGTCCTGTGCTACCGCAGTTTGGTGGCATTATGGTAGGAGACTTTGAGTTGTTAGTATCTTTGACCTTGGGTTGAGTTTTGACTGCCTATGATATATATTTCTTTGTTTGTTTTCTCCTATTCTGTACGAAGGGGAAATTGTATTCAGATTCCCTCCTCCTTTTCAATGTGGTTAATCGGGCTAGATAAATTATATTAAGGTAATGTTTATTAATATGGAATTTTTATTCTAAAATTAATATTAATAATACTTACCTGTATAATTTATCTAGTTCCCACCCATCCTACCCCACGATCTGCCCATCACAACTGATTTGAGGGAAGGTTTTCGTATCTGTCAACGACAGTGTTGCCAACTGGCGGACAGAATAGGAGGTAACAGGGTTGCCAATGTGGTAAATTTTGGTGCGGTTTTTGGGGATTTAGGGCTAGATAAATTATACAGGTAAGTATTATTAATATTAATTTTAGAATAAAAATTCCATATCATAAACATAAAAGAAGCTATGTTTGTACAATTTCACTCAACATTTGTCAAGTTCAATTACCCCCAAACAGGCCTCCTCATTTTCTATATTATCCACCCATTACAAGACCGTGTTCGTGTGTGTGTGTGTGTTTTTTTTTTTTTTTTTTTTTTTTTCTCCCACAAACGTGAATATTTACCCCTCGCCTCATCCTCCCTACTCTTTTGTGGTCTCCCACCACCCCCCCGCCCCCCCCCCCCCCCCCTTTCCTCCTGACAAAACTTGCCAGTGTCTCACTTCACTTGTCAACCAGCACGATGGCGGAAGCAGTCCCAGGCACCTCCACCTCCTCCGGGCCCATTACTAACTCGACTCTGCCCCCGTACATGTGTTAACTGTTTCATTAGTTATAAGGACTTTTCAGCCCATTACTCGGGGCAGTATGAAAGGTTGGTAATATACTGTCAAGATCACGGCAGTGGTGTACTTTAATATCCACTTCCACGACCCCAAGACAAGGCTCCACGCCTTTGTGAAAGCGGCTGCTGAACTCTATCCTGCACCCCTTTAAAGTAAGTGTCCTTATCTTTATGTACTTTGTTATATTGTGTTTTAGTGGTCCAAAGGTTTAGTGCTTTTGATGTCGGTGATATTTATTGGGAATTATTTACCACCAAATCCCAGCGTGGCTTTACAACTCGTACCTCTGCCTTCCTCTTCCGGTACCCCCCCCCCCCACCCCCCCCCCCCCCCTTTACCGGACATAAGGCTCCCTGTTAGTTACGTATCCCACACCCCCTACCAGCATTCAAATATGGCGGTTTGTTTAAGTTTCTTGGCCCGAACCAACACTTCGAAGATTGTTCAGTTGAAGTAGACTATGGCAATTGACGTTTTCCTACGTTATTTTGCTTACTTTACAAGAGTTTAAGGTAATATTTTGCCGGTCAACTGTAACTAATCTGTTATTTACCTTTGAACTCTGTAGTTGGTACATCGGACCCCTTGTACTGTCATGTAGTCTTCAAAGGTAAATTTACGGTTTAATTACAGTCGACCGAATAAATATTACTTTAAATTCTTGTTCAGCAGGTAAAATATTTAACATGGGAAAACGTCAACTGCCATAGCCTACTGTACAGCGGAATGCAGGCTTAGAATTACCAATAAAAAATTTTTTTTATAAACAATTCACTATTCTGTCGTCTGCTCGTCGGTGCTTTTGGGTGTCGTGTGTACGTACAGCGTGTCCATAAGTACCAAAACCATTACAAGTATTTATTGCTCAGAAATCACATAACATAGAGTATTGCAGGTTTTTGTAGAATGTTTTATGTTCAAGTTTACATTCAGAGCACTTGATTCTGCAAAAAAACTGCATTACTCTGTGTCATGGTTTCTGAGCAATAAATACTTGTAATGATATACTGAGCATCTTTTGGACACCCTGTACATCAAGACAAAAATTGTTCCTGCCATGGCTTCGCTGTCAACACTCAACGTATTACAAGTGCAATTAGGAGTGAATTAAGAGCAAAATGTGTATAATTACAATCAAAATAAGCACCGTGGAGTGTGAGTTGTGATTGCAGCAAGATAAAACCACCGATTACAAGTTAAAAATGAATTTCAGTTCAAACCATGACCCCGGGAATGAGACATCTCATACTTTCACAAATATAGGCAACAAAATGTTGTTTTGTTGTCCTGATTACAACTGCAAACTTGAGTAATATCAGTAAACGTTACATATATACGCTAATATTGTTCAAATGAGTTCTGGGAAGGACGTATCGATGCTGGAGACGAAAGGGACCGGATGCGATAGACGCCATATTGGATTTAAAAACTGCCTTGTCAACATGTTTTACAAAGGCCTCACATGCTTATTTTAGTTCATATGGCGCTTTCATATATCACATTGTTGACAAAACTTCAATCTTTTGAATTATGCTTAAAGATGTAATTATATTATGGTTTCATCAATTAAATATCGAGTGAATAAGGGTGATCTGGCTGGGTAAGATGGACTCAAGGCAGTTGTTTCTTCAGTTGGTTAATCTTAGTAAAAGTGGCACGTTGAGTAATTTCATTGGAAATTGCAATTTTCTTTAGTGTTTTGGTTGTTTATCAAGAATTTACCATTTTTTGTCGGTCGGCTTTAATTAACCTGTAATTAACCTCAGAACTGATTATGTTATTGTATGCTGGGCATCCTGAAATGCTAGCACGCATGTGCAGTGTCCTAGCCCTCCCTCCCTCCCTCTGTTTTTCACACACCCACACCCCTCTTGACAACAGTCTCTCCTCTAATTTTGAACTAAAGACGCCATGTGAGGAAAATCTTTAGCTAAGTAATTACTCGGTAAATATATATGTAAAACTTTATTTTATTATTATTATAAAAATTACATTCAAAATGATCATATTCCTGTATTGGAAAAATTATTTGCCTGTTTTTTAACATTTGCATTGTTTCTGACATTTTATTTGCAAATTGGTACGTATTGGAAGAGGTACTGAAGCCTCCCTTATATCCTACATTTATGGAGGATCACAATAGGAAAGCAGAATTTTTAGACCCCCCTACCTAAGCTAACTTAGGGCTCTGTAAATTGAAATGAATAATGGGCTTGCAGCCTTTTTTAACATAGTCTAAGATGCCAGTCTTTGTCTGTCAGGGACACTAACCCCACCTAACTTAACCTAACATAGGATGCCCCCTCCTCCTACTTACAGAGGCATTCCTAGACATTTTGGGGCCCGGGGGGCACAGTCCCATTTGGGCCCCCTCTTATGGGTTGGGAGGGAAGCGAAGTGAGCCAAAGCAGCTGGGGGGAGGGGGTCTGCTGTAAGGCCCTCCTGGGAAAATTTTTAGAATGAGCAATTGTTGGATCATTTTAAGGCACTTGTAAATGCAAATTTCAGAAATTTTATTTCTTGAAACTAGGTGTACATTGAATAACTTAAGATCCACTTAATCCAGTTAAACATAATGAGAAATGGTAAAAATGAGGATAACAGCAATGCACTCTGATGACGATATGATGTGGAGGGAGTTAAATGTATCAATATTGCTAGGAGGGACTCTGTTATGTGAAGGGAGGTAGATCAGAGTGATTGGAGGTAGAACAAAGGTTGGGGTGGTAGAACAGAGATGGGAAGGTAGAAGAGAATGAAGGGAAGATAGAAAATAGTGAAAGAGAGATAGGACAGTGTGATGGGAGGTAAAACAGAGTGAAGGGAAGTAGGACTGAGTAAGTAAAGGTAGAACATAATGAAAGGGTTCATAGGGAGGTAGAAAAGAGTGGAGCTGCGAAGGGAGGTAGAAAAGAGTGGAGCTGCGGAAAGGGAAGGGGAGGTAGAAAAGAGTGGAGCTAGCGAAGGAGTAGAAAAGAGTGGAGCTGCAAAAGGGAGGTAGAAAAGGGGAGTGGAAACGCTGCGAAGGAAAAAAAGAGGTAGACAAAGAGGGGGTGTGGAGCTGCATAAAAATGGAGCTGCAGAGGGAGTAGAGAAAAAGATGGAGCTGCGAAGGGGAGGTAAAGAAAGAGGAGCTGCGAAAAGAGGTAAAAGAAAAAGGAGTGGGCTGCGAAGGAGGTCAGAAAAGAGTGAGCTGCGAAGGGAGGTAGAAAAGAGTGGAGCTGCGAAGGGAGGTAGAAAAGAGTGGAGCTGCGAAGGGAGGTAGAAAAGAGTGGAGCTGCGAAGGGAGGTAGAAAAGAGTGGAGCTGCGAAGGGAGGTAGAAAAGAGTGGAGCTGCGAAGGGAGGTAGGAAAAGAAAAGTGGAGCTGCGAAAAGGAGTAGAAAAAGGGAGTGAGGCCTGCGAAGGGAGGTAGAAAAGAGTGAGCTGCGAAGGGAGGTAGGAAAAGAGTGACTGGCGAAGGGGAGGAGAAAAGAGTGGACTGCCGGGGGAGGTAGGGGAAAATAGTGGAGCTGGCGAAAATGTTCGGTAGAAAAGAGTTGGAAGCTGCGAGGGGAGGTAAAAGACCAAAAGAGTGGAGCTGCGAGGGTAGGTCGGAAAGAGTGGGAGCTGCGGGGAGGGTAGGTAGAAAAGGGGAGGGTGGATCTGCGGGGGGAGGTAGGACAAATAGAAAAAAGGAGGGCTTGCGAGGGGAGGTAGGAAAAAATAGTGGGGTAGGCTGCGAGGGGAGTAAAAGAAAAAGTGGAGCTTCGGAGGGGCGGTATAAAAGGTGGGAGCTGCGAGGGGAGGTAGAAAAGAGTGGAGCTCGGGGAGGGGGGTAGGGAAACAGGTGCTCGCGAGGGGATGTAGAAAAGAGTGGAGCTGCGAAGGGAGGTAGGAAAAGAGTGGAGCTGCGAGGGGATTTGGTAGGAGAAAGGGGAGGTGGAGCTGCGAGGGGAGGTGAAAAGAGTGGAGCTGCGAGGGGAGGTAGAAAAGAGTGGAGCTGCATGGGGAGGTAAAAAAGATGGAGCTGCGGAGGGGGAGGTAGAAAAGAGTGGAGCTGCGGGGAGGGTAGGATGATAGTGGAGCTGCGGGAGGGGGGTAAGAAAAGAGTGGAGCTGCGAGGGGAGGTGAAAAGAGTGGAGCTGCGAGGGGAGGTAAAGAAAAGTGGAGCTTTCGGGAGGGTAGAAAGAGGTGTAGCTGCGAGGGGAGGTATAGCGTGGAGCTGCGGTGTAGGTAGACCAAAAGAGTGGAGCTGCGAGGGGGAGGTAAAAGAGAGTGGCTGCGAAAAAGGGGAGGTAGGGGAAATAGTGGAGCTCGGCTGCGAGATTAATAAAGAAAAGGGAGCTGCGAAGGGAAGGGTAGGTAAAAGAAAGGAGTGGAGCTGCGAAAAGGGAGGTAGAAAAGGGGAGGTGGAAAGATGCGAAAGGGGAGTAGAAAAGAGTGGAGCTGCGAAAAGGGAGGTGAGAAAAGAGTGGACTGCGAAGGGATGTAAAAAGAGTGTACCTGCGAAGGGAGGTAGAAAAAGAGGGAGCTGCTAAATGGAGGTAGAAAAGAGTGGAGACTGCGGAAAAGGGGAGGTAGAAAAGAGGTGGGAGCTGCGAGGGAGGTAGAGGGTGAGCGTGCGAAGGGATTGGTAGAAAAGAGTGGAGGCTGCGAAGGGAGGTAGAAAAGAGTGGAGCTGGGAAGGGAGGTAGAAAAGGGAGTGGAGTCTTGCAAAGTGGATGTAGAAAAGAGTTGAAGCTGCGAAGGGGAGTTAAAGAGGATTTGGAGCGAGCGAAGGGGATTATAAAAGAGTGGAGCTGCGGAGAAGGAGGTAGAAAAGAAAGTGAGCTGCCGAATGGAGTATAAAGGAGTGAGCTGCGAAGGGAGGTAAAAGATGGGAGGCTGCGGAGTAGAAAAGATGGAGCTGCGAAGGGAGGTAAAATAGTGGGAGGCTCTTTGCGGGAAGGGAGGTAGGAAAAGCGTTGAGCTGCGAGGGAGGTAGAAATAAAAGGAGCTGCGGGAAGGGGGTAGAAAGGCGTGGAGCCTTGCTCAGGTCTTTAGGTAAAAGAGTGAGTCATGTAAACCTAGTTCAGGTGAATTCAATAACTTTCGTCACTATACTCTAGCAGACAGCACAGCGTAGTGCGTACCTGTACCAGCTGTTATTGAATAGAGATGTGAGGTTTCATGATGCCCTCTTGAATTCGTCGCTTATGTGCATGACTATTGAATTAGATATTAAAGGACATTTGTAGCTCGATATATGTACGTATATGAAATCACGGTAATGTGATATGACTTATATAATGGCTACGTGCGGACAAAAGCACTAAAACGCTACCGAGGACGAGAGGGTTTGATGCAGTCCTACAAAACTACGAAGACCTGAGAGTGACAGGTATTTGAGGTGGGAGGTGGCATAAACTTATATCCTCTTGTGGTGGGAGTGGGTTAAGGCTTCACAGTCATCCTGGATTTGAAGGTGTTGATGGTTCGCGCCTGTCAGCCGGCAAATCTCTTATAGCCTAAAAAATTCCCCTTTGGTTAGGCTTATATGAAAATACATTAATTCTGAGGTAGAGCGAATTAGATATTAAAGGACATTTGTAGCTTATATATATATATATATATATATATATATATATATACTATACGTATATGTATATAGATATTACATATCTATATATATTATATGTACATATCTATATGTATATATATGTACATATCTATAATTATATATATGTACATATCTCTATTTATATATGTGTACAGTAAGATCTATATATATATATGTACTATATATATATATAATTATATTATAATATATCTACTCATATATATTATATATTATTATATATTATAATATATATATATATATATATATCTATATATATATATATCTATATATTATATATAATATATATAGATATATATATATATATATATATAGGCTATATATATATACATGATGAGTAAGTATATAGATATAAATATATATATATACTAGATAATTATATATATATCTATACTATATATATATATATATATATATATATAGAATATATATATATATATATATATTATATAGATATATTATATAATAGATATATATAGATATATATATATATATATAATATATATATCTATTATAATATATATATAGATAATAGATATATAGATATATATATATATAGGATATATATATATATATAATATATATATATATAGATATATATATATATAGATATAATCATATAATATATATATAGATATATATATATATATATATATAGATTATATATATATATAGTAGATATTATATATATAGATATATATAATATAATATATATAGATATATATATATATATAATATATATTAAATATATATAATAGATATATATATATAGATATATATATATATAGATATATATATATATATATATATATAGATATATATATAATATTATATATATAGATATATATAGATAATATATATATATAAATATATATATATAATATCTATATAGATATATATAATTAGATAGATATATAGATATTAGAATATATATAGAGATATATATATATAATAGATATATATATAAGGATATAATTATATATATATAGATATAATAGAATATAGATTATATATAATATATATTATAATATAGATTATATTATATATAAGATATATAATATATATAGTATATAGATATATATATAATATATATATATATAAGAATATATATTATATAGATTATATATATATATAGATATAATATTAAATAATATAGATATATTATATATATATAGATATATAGATTATATATATATATATAGATATATATATATATATAGATATATATAGATATATAGATTATATATATATATATATATATAAGATATATAGATATTATATATTATATATATATTATATAGAATATATGATATATATATATATAGATATTATATATTAAGATATATATATATAGTATATAGATATATATATATTATAGATATTTATATATATATATATATATATATATGATTAAGATATATATATATATATATATATATAGATATGATATATATATAATATATATAAGATTATATATATTATATATATAGATATAGATATATATATAAATATATTAAATATATATATCTAGATATATATTATAGATATATATATTATATATATATAGATATATATAGATAATATATATAGGTAATAGATATATATATAGATATATTATATATATTAATCTATATTATAGATATACTTAAATATATATTTATATATAATAATATTTATATAATATATATAATATATATAATATATAATATATATATATATATATAATATCAAGCGAACCGTGATTCATTTATATATCCTTCGAGCTACAAATGTCCTTTATATCTAAATTCACTCTACCTCGGAATTGATATATTTTCATATATGTACCGAAGGGGAATTTTTTAGTTGATGATAATTTCGTCCCCACATGGGATCGAACCACCGTCCAAGTGGACGGGAACAAAATCAGGACAGACAGTGACGCTGTGAGAGGTGGACAAAAAGGCAGGTAGAAGTGTACTGATTTTTATTACAGTCAAGGAAATATATATATACAACATGCGGACGGAAATGTAGTTACCGACCCGCGAGAGAGTATAAGTGGGTCGGCGAGACCCAATTTGTGTTTCTTGAGAGACATAAAATACAAAATATAAAAGTACACAAAATATGGTTATACAAGCTTTATACACTGGCGGAAAGCCCGCTGAACGCTCTCTCGGAGGGAAGTAAGAACAATGCGAATGATGAATTATATACAGAGAAAATTATGGATAAGCGTTGTCCTTACAAATACTCCCCCCCTAAGACAATAATTAGGCATAATTGTTGGCTGACTTCTTTGTACTTCGGGTTGTCACTCGCGGAAGCGAGCTGGGCGGCGGAGGCGTCCTCGGGTGCGCGATATCAGTTGCTGTGGTAGATCCTCGGGAGTTTCCGAGGACGGGATGCCTCCCCTGAGGTGATCCTCGCGGCTACGGCCGGGAGGTTTGGCGATCGAAGGAGTCGCTTCTTTCCGAGGAAGATTGAGGCGCCCTGTGGAATCCGCGTCTGCGAGGTCCTCGTCCAGGATGAAGGCTGGTTTCAGATGATAGATTGTGACCCAGTCCTCGCGACCGTTGATGGATAAGAGATATGCCTTGTCAGTGCGTCGTAGGACGCGGAAGGGACCACTGTAGGGTCTCATTAGAGGCGGGCGGCGGGCGTCGTCCCTGACGAAGACGTGCTTGCACGATGATAGGGCCTTCGGGAGGAAAGGTTTGGTTCTGTTGGAGAAGGTTTTGACGCAGGGCGTGAACTTCCCGGCGGATTTCAGAATCCTGGCGATGGAGACGTCAGCGTCGTCGGTATTGGTCGGGAAGAACTCGCCAGGGACTGTTGATGGCTCCCTATATACCTTCTCCGCGGGTGATGCCTCGCCGTTCGCCCGCAGGGCAGTCCTGAGACCGAGGAGGACCCACGGTAGTTGGCTTTTCCAGTTTTCGTCTGTGCAGCGCGCCATCAGGGAAGCCTTGATCGCACGGTGGACTCTCTCCACCATGCCGTTAGCTGCTGGGTTGTAGGCGGTGGTGGCGTGTAGCGACGTCCCCATTAGGCGGGCCAAGGCAGTCCACAACTCCGACAGGAAAACTGGTCCGCGGTCTGTCATGATTTCGTCTGGCACTCGGAATCGACTGACCCAGCTGGCGAGGAGGGCTTCGGCGCATGCTTTCGTGGTTGCCTCCAACATCGGTGTTGCCTTGGGCCATCTGGTGGAGCGATCGATTACCGTCAGGAGGTATCTGGCGCCTTCCGACGGGGGCAGGGGGCCCACGACGTCTATGTGGATGTGGCCGAACCTTCACTTCGGCTGCGGGAATTCCCCCACGCCTGATTCTGTGTGCCGACTGATTTTGCTAATTTGGCAAGGCACGCAGGTCCTGGCCCACTCGAGGGAGTCCTTCCGAATTCCATGCCAGACTAACTTCTCCGTCAGGAGGCGCATCGTCGTCCGGCCCGAGGGGTGCGAGAGTCCGTGTATGACGTCGAACACGGCTTTCCTTCGGGAGGCTAGGATCAGCGGGCGCGGGCGGCCCGTGCTGATGTCGCAGAGGAGCGTCGTGCCTGCGGGTCCGAAGGGCACGTCTTCCCACTTGAGGGTGGTGATAGCTGTGCGGTATGCGGCGGTCTCCGGGTCGGCGGCCTGTTCCTGGACGAGGTCTTCGTAGTCGACCCCGAGATGCACGGCGTTGATTTCTATCCTCGATAGGGCGTCTGCCACGGAGTTCTTCTCGCCAGGCACGTACTGGATGGTGCAACCGAACTCCGCGATGGCTGCCAGGTGCCTCTGCTGTCTCGCTGACTACGCGTCGCCCGCCTTGGTGAAGGCGTGTACCAAAGGGAGGTGGTCTGTCCTGATCGTGAAGGGGGAGCCCTCGAGGAGGTAGCGGAAATGGCGCACTGCTTGGTACACCGCCAGGAGTTCGCGGTCGAACGTACTGTACCTCGTCTCGGCGGCTGACAGTTTTTTGCTGTAGAAGGCGAGTGGCTGGGGCTCGCCCTGGACCATCTGCTCGAGGACAGCCCCGCAGGCGAAGTTGCTGGCGTCGGTGGTGAGGCGTAAAGGTGCAGTAGGGTCTTGGTGGCATAAGGTTTCGCGTCTTCTGGCGAGGGCCCTCTTCGTCTCGTTGAAAGCCTCTCTTGTTCGGCCTCCCACGTTAGGGCCTTTCGGTTCCCCTTCAGGACCTGTGTTAGAGGAGACATGGTGCGGGCGGCGTCGGGGATGAACCGGCGGTAGTAGTTGACCATCCCGATGAACTCCTGCAGGGACTTGACCGTGGTTGGTGTTGGGAACTTCTGCACCACGCCTACCTTCGAGGCCATGGGGCACACGCCTGCCGCGGAGATCTTGTGCCCGAGGAAGTCCACCTTCTCGGCGTCGAAGGTGCATTTGTCGAAACGGACGACCAGCCCGTTTTCCTGCAGGAGCTTCAGGACCGCTCGGACATGATGTAGGTGCTCCTCCAAGGACCTGGAAAAAATTAAGATATCGTCGACGTAGCAGACGCAGAAGGGCAGGTCCCCCAGGATGCTGTCCATCAGGCGCTGGAAGGTGGCCTTTTCAGCGATGGGCGCGGAATAGGCTGTCACGAGCCTTTCTTTTATCTCGTCGAGCGTGACAAGTCCGGTTCGTGCTCGACCGGTCAGCCAGTTAGATATTCGGTTGAACACCTCTGTCGGGAGAGCCGCTGCGACGAGGTCAGCCTGCAATACTTTGTTCGTGAGCCCCGCGATCCGGAATTGCCCCTCTCGGAAGAACCAGGCGGTCGGGTCAGCCGTTGTGAAGGGGGGCAGTTTGACAGCTTGAGCGGCCGCTGTGTCCGAGGCTGTCGCTGGGGCGGGGGAGGCCTGGGTTTCCCGCGTGGTACTGTCTGCACCCATTGTCCTCTCTCACAGAAACGATCGACAGAGTCGTGAATGGCGGGCCAAACCGTTTGAGGAAACGCCTGAACACACCTTGGGCAGGTATGCCGTATTTAGTCCGTTAGAGGCGTTGGTTATTTCCACGGTAGGAGCTTTCAGAGATCTATACTGAGGCGCCGTGTGAGTCCGTTAAAGATCTCTGAAGGTGAGCGGCGGTAGTTAGTCCCTTAATGGCTGAGCCAAAACCGCTTGGGTCACCGTCCAAACCGGGAGGTCACCAGTTGTGAGAGGTGGACAAAGAGGCAGGTAGAAGTGTACTGATTTTTATTACAGTCAAGGGAAATATAAATATACAGCATGCGGACGGAAATGTGGTTACCGACCCGCGAGAGAGTAAAAGTGGGTCGGCGAGACCCGATTTGTGTTTCTTGAGAGACATAAAATACAAAATATAAAAGTACACAAAATATGGTTATACAAGCTTTATACACTGGCGGAAAGCCCGCTGAACGCTCTCTCGGAGGGAAGTAAGAACAACACGAATGATGAATTATATACAGAGAAAATTATGGATAAGCGTTGTCCTTACAACGCTATCAAGTCAGCCAACAGAGATGCTTTAAGTTTATATCGATTCTGACCTTACAAATCATCCTCGAACTCGGTGTATTCGTAATTAGAATCGATATGAAACCCCGCCTACCATGTTAGCCAATTCGAGCATTTGACACACGTAGCCTTGTTATGAATAATTATCACATCGAACCGTGATTCATTTATACATCATTCGAGCTACAAATGTCCTTTAATATCTAAATTCACTCTACCTCGGAATTGATATATTTTCATATAGTACCGAAGGGGAATTTTTTTAGTTTGATAATAATTTCGTCACTGGAAAGCCAAAAGATTTTTTTTTGTTTCTGTCACCCCCCCCCCCCAGGGGTGACTCTACCTTCAATACCATTGAATGTCTTCAGCTCCTTCCATCTGGATTCTCTCTCTCTCTCTCTCTCTCTCTCTCTCTCTCTCTCTCTCTCTCTCTCTCTCTCTCTCTCTCTGCCAGCTAAGCTCTCCTCAGGTGAGCCAGTGATGCCTGTTCCTGGTTTGCTTGAGTGTTGACCTAGTCTTTCACTGCTTTTCCACTTAGAAGTTCTGTTGGATTTTGAGGGAGTATCTTCCTTCATTAGTGATTGGTGGGACCATTAGTAGTATGTCGATGGGTGGGATATCTGCCTTAGGTAGGGTTGATGTTGGGTTCTCTGAGCCTTCTCGTTAACCATTGCCCCCCCAGTTTAATCATGGAACACAAGGACGTTCCCGACCTCTTCTGCTGCATGATACTGCTTGGTAATTTATGTAAAGATATTGTGCAGTGAATATTTCTGCAATACAATACTGCAGAGTATTGTGAGCTACAATACGCGGCAGTGATGTAGGTAATTGTTCTAGAGCCGACATCTTGCCGTTGGATCTTTCTCAACCAATCTTGGCTGTTCTAGAGCCTCTGAATCGGTTTCAGCCAGTTTTTGAACAAAATACTACACTGTTTAAAGGGATTTAGTTTGCTTGAATTGGAGCTGCGTTGTCCTCCTTGGATGGTAATTGGTATAGTGAAAAGTAAGGGAGGGGGTCATAGATATGTGTACAGTAACTAGTAGATCAGTAGTAACAAAACTTACTCGAGAGCTTTTGTTATGTGATACATGTGGAGCCATATTGGTGTTGCTAGAGGGGTCTGAAGTTTCACATAGGAACAAAGTGTTTAAGACAAATGGTTTTAATATTTTAAAGAGTAACAGAGCTACAGTTTGTCGGTTTGATACAGAATCATGCTTGCATAATTTAGTTGGTTGAAACCAGTGCCTAGGATGGTGTACAACAGATTCCAAAGTTTCCATGGTAATGTGCAGGAAAAGCATACTTGATTTTAAACAGTAATTCCTTAATCATCTGCACTTGTATGCCCAGAAAGTGTAGATTCATCCTAGGTTTATGTATTATCCAGGAACATTTTAGTTTATGCAGAGCTATCCCAAAACCATAGCCTAAAATTTGCTATCATATGTAAATGTGTGCAAAGTCCGTATAAAAATTATAGGATAAAGAAAAAGCAAACTAGTACTGTATATATACAATAAAATGTAAGTGTGTAATAGCAGATGTTTTATACAAAACGCTCAAGAATTTGACACTTCAGTAAGACATGTTTCTTTCAAGAGCTTCATCACAGGAAGGTAACCTATCCAGCTGTGTGTATTTATGCATTACTGTGCACAAGCAAGCCATTGGCAGTGCATGTACTGTAAGTAATGTACCGGTATGTCATATTATATAGTAAGTGCTGCGTAACTAGAAAAATGAAATAAGAAACCAGTAAAGATAAAAAGCATTGCATAGTAAGGTGCATTATTGTACTCCACAGTCTCCACTAGACTTCTAGGTATATGCACATTTTCTAACAGCCATTTTCTGTATTATAATTAGCAAGCTGCATGAGGAGCTGTTGTGAATACAATTACACTGAAGTGCGTTTTGAGTAAATATTGCTGCAAACTCATTATTACTACTGAATTCCTGTAAAACCTGATCTTTAAGCATATCCCTGATAAATACAAGTATATAATGGCATGGCTTGCATCTTGCCAGTGTTCAGATTGTAAATTTTGACCATTAATAAAGTATTTCTCCTTTTAGCTCCATCTCCTATTAAATCAATAAGTCAGTCTGCGCGAGCATAGGCATTCTTTATTCTGTCCAGAGGATTGGTCCTGCTCCAAGCATGTTTACATATTGTGTGGATTTAGTTAAACTTGTGTCATTTAGAGAAAATAATCCCACATATCCGATCTCACTGGAAGAAAGTGTGGTCATTAGCACAGCTTAGATACTGGAAATGTAAATGATCAGGGGATTACTGTGCATACTTGGAAATATAGCCAGGTGACTTGAGTGAGCTGTTTTGCCACTGTGTTAATTTTGTCCTTTTTTAGATATGAGAAATATAGTACTCAAGACTGACAATATTTAATTGAATTCTTTGTTAGCTTCTAGAGGAGTATGGAGAACGACTTGACTCCTGCCGCTCTCCTTCTCCGCGCTCTCTTTTCTCGAGTGCTAAGACGAAGAAATCTTCGTCTTTTCTCATAATGAAGCCCGCCATTTCGATGAAGAGGGCTCTTCAGTCCTTAGACTCTTGGATGAAGTCTTAAGAAGGGAGTTAGTCAGAACGGTCTTCTGCATGCCTCCAGCGAGACTAGCTGGTAAAAGAGGCATTTAGTATCAGACGGGAGAGAATATGGGTATTGCTCTTCCGTCTACGTCACCAAGCGGACTTTTCGACCTTAGTTGACGCTTTTCACGTAGACAAGGTCTGAACTCGGCACGTATTACTTGGGGCATTTCTGAACTGGACCATCTCCTCAAGGGACTCTTTCATGTATTATTGGAAGTTTTCAACTTCTTAGATTGGTCCCTTGGGGTGATGTCCAAGAAAGCCCATGATTCTGAAGGACTCGAACCAGAAGTACTTTTGTGCATTTTTTTCTTGTAATAGACAAAGCGGTTTTTCAGGATGGCTCGGCTTGAGATCTCCTCTTTGTTTGGAGCAGGTCTTCTAAAAAGAGGACGGTATATAGTGCCTTTTTAACCAACCAAGCAGTCCTCCCACGCCTCAGAGGGCAGGCGGGGGGGGGGGGGGGGGCTGGCTGTATTCGCCTTTGTCTGATCTTTTTGTTCCCTTCCTCAGTTGGTTAAGGACATTTCTCTTTCATTAACTGAGAAGGCGACTCAGGACCTTCTGACGCAGTCAGCAAGGAAGAAGAAGCCTGCTTCTACACCTGATAAGAAAGGACCGAGTACATCTGTTCAGCCCTTTCGAGGTGGCCCGACCTCCAGACCTCCCGCAAGAAGGAAGGCTCCTGAGAAGAGAGGTAGGTCTGCCTTTCGTCCCTTTAAAAAGGGAAAGTGATGCTCTCTCCTCCAAGCACCAGTAGGTGCCAGCTCCTGGGATTTGTGGAGGCCTGGACACTTATAAACGCAGATGAGTCATCGTTGTCTGTAATAAGGAAGGGATATCGTATCCCTTTCCTGAACACTCCGCCCCTAACGTCAACACCACGGGAACTAACAGCCAAGTACAAGGATCCTGTGCTGAGGGATTACTCTTCGATCGATGGTGGAACAAATGTAAGGACAAGAGAGCGATAGAACTAGTACTGGATCAAACTCCCCGGGGTTTTACAATCGCCTTTTTCTGGTTGCGAAGGCCTCGGGAGGCTGGAGACCAGTACTAGACGTCAGCTCTCTGAACAAATTGTTCGGAAGGAGAAGTTCTCGATGGAGACTTCTGCCTCAGTCCTTGCGTCATTGCGACAAGGAGATTGGATGGTGTCTCTAGATATCCAGGACGCCTATTTTCACGTCCCGATCCACCCTTCATCGAAGAAGTACCTCCGTTTCATGACGGGGGGAAGGATCTTTCAGTCAGAGCCTTGTGTTTCGGCCTGTCCACAGCTCCTCAGGTCTTCACAAGCCTGATGAAAAATGTGGCGAGGTTTCTTCACCTCAAAGGAGTAAATATCTCTCTGTATCTGGACGACTGCTCATCAGGGCCAGATCAGAGAGACAGTGCTTGGAGGACCTGACGTTAACTTTAGATCTGATCAGAGCGTTGGGATTACTCGTGAACCTCGAAGTCGCAGCTGAACCCCAGACAGAACTTAGTCTATCTGGGGATTCAGATGGATTCTCGGGTTTTCGAGTATTTCCTTCGCAGAGAGAATCGCAAAAGGTTTGCAGATAGTCTCTCTCTTCTTAAGGAAGGAACAGACGCCGGCGAGGGAATGGTTGAGCCTTCTAGGGACCCTTTCCTCGCTCGAACAGTTCTTCCCGCTAGGAAGACTTCATTTACGTCCGCTTCAATTCTTCCTCAAGAAGTCTTGGAGTTGGAAACTGGACAACTATCCGGACGCCTTTCCCATTCCAGTGGAGATAAGACCGCACTGGAATGGTGGTTGCCCCCTCTGAAAGAGAACAAAGGGATCTCCAAAAACCCAGAAAACCCAGACTAGTGTTGTACTCATACGCGTCGGAGAAAGGTTGGGGAGCAACATTAGGCTCGAAGGAGGTGTCAGGCACCTGGGAACCAGCGCAGGTGTCTTGGCACATAAACTGCAAAGAGCTCTTCGCCGTGCATCTGGCTTTGAAGAGTCTAGAACCTCTGATTTCGAACAAAGTAGTGCAAGTAAACGTGGCACAACCACCACAACTTGCCTACATTCGAAAACAAGGAGGGACTCACTCCTCGTTCCCTTTACGAGCTGACGAGAGACCTTTTGTTGCTTTGGACGTCTCACAGGAACATCTCCCTTCTGACAAGGTTCGTTCAGGGAGTAAAGAATGTGAGGGCGGACAGACTCAGCAGGAGGAACCAGGTCTTCATACAGAGTGGACCCTACACGAGGAGGTGTGTCAAGATCTCTGGTCGCTGTGGGGGACACCTCATGTGGATCTCTTCGCCACATTCATCTCCAAAAGGCTGGCGAGTCTTTTTTTGCTCGGTCGTGGAAGACCCAAGAGCTCTTATGGTAGACGCCTTCCTGCTAGATTGGTCTCGCGTAGACGTCTATGCTTTTCCTCCATTCAAAATCCTGGGACTAGTACTGAAAAAGTTTGTGGCGTCAAAGGAGACGAGGATGACATTGATAGCCCCCTTTTGGCCGGCCCAAGATTGGTTCACGGAGGTGGTAGAGTGGATCGTAGACTTTCCCAGATCCTAACCAAGAAGGATGGATCTTCTCAGACAGCCACACTTCAAGAGGTATCATCAAAACCGCCTCCCCGCTCTCGCTCTGACTGCCTTTCGACTATCGAAAGACTCGTCAGAGCGAGAGGGTTTTTCTCGCGAAGTTGCAAGCGCATCGCGAGAGCACGCAGAACCTCCACTACGAAAGTATATCAGTCGAAGTGGGAGGTTTTTAGAAGGGTGGTGTAGAACTAAGAAGTTGTCTCCTCCACTACCTCTAAAGCGGAAATTGCTGATTTCCTTCTATTCCTGAGAGAGCAATCTCATCTAGCTGTATCCACAATAAAGGGATACAGAAGTATGCTCTCGGCAGTCTTCAGGAATAGAGGATTAGATCTGGCAGAGGTAATAAAGATCTCCACGATCTCATAAGGTCCTTTGAGACTTCAAGTCTAAGGAACCGGTCCCTCCTAACTGGAACCTAGACGTGGTTCTCAAGTTTCTTTCATCTGAAAGGTTCGAACCTCCTCATCTGGCATCGTTTCGAGACATCACCAGAAAATGCCTATTCCTATTATCTTTATGCAGGATAAAGTAGGTTTCAGGGAGACTCAGCTATTTGCTCGTTTAAGACCCTGTTTTTAGCTAAGAATGAGAATCCCTCGAATCCCTGGCCTAAGTCATTCGAAGTACCAAAGGCATATAGTGTCTCGTAGGAAGAGAAGCAGAAAGATCTCTATGCCCTGTAAGAGCTCTAAAGTTTCTACATTCAGAGAAAGCATCAGATGGGAGGCTCTAGACCAAGGTCTTTGGTGGCGCGGTAAAAGACCCCACAAGACTGATGTCCAAGAATGCCTCTGGCATTCTTTGTGAGGAACGTCATTACAGACGCGCATAAGGTCTGTTCTGACGAACAGTTGCGACTGTTGAAAGTTAAAGCTCATGAAGTGAGAGCAGTAGCGACGTCTCTCTCGTTTTCATAAGAATATGTCGCTTGAAAAACATCATAGATACGACATTTTTGGAGATGCAACTCAGTATTTGCATCTCATTACTTGAAAGACGTTCGTGTGACATATGAGAAGTGTTTTTCTCTGGGTCCTTTCGTATCGGCGATACGATTCTGGGTACGGGAGCCGACACCAATCCGCCCTTAAAAGTATAAATTACTTTTTCTTCTTTTTGGATATGGTCTGGAGTCTCTTTCGACAAAACAATGGATGGACTTGGTTTAGCCACGGGCGGTCCGCTCTATTGTTGTTTCAGTAAGGAATACTTCTTTCATATCTAATTAGACGAGAATAATTTTTTTTTTTAGAAAATTATGTATGTGTGCGTAGTGGTTTTTGAGTTACGGTTGTTGTGAAGAGTTCGGGGATAACTCGGAACAATCTTTAGTTCTAATATATGGTTAGGATCAGGTGGTCGGGATTGGTTGTGTGCTCCTTCATAAGGTGTATTGTCTATAAGTGGATCAGAGCACCCATTGACAAAGTCCTTTCAGGCTCTGCCGAGTAAGCGGATAAGACCCTATCGGCAGACCCACAAGAACTCTTGGCCATAGATCATATATCTCGCTAAAGTTTCTTGAGGTGATGCAGACTACTGGGCAAACACCCACGAAGTCTACCACCTATCAGGTAGGAACCAAGGTTTTATTTATACCTACAACATATGTTGTTTACCTGTCTATTCCATATAGTAGCTGTCTCTTACCCTCCACCGAAGGGTGCCAATCAGCTATGTATATATCTGACAGGTAAGTTGATTGTATGAAAATGATATTATGTTACAATAAAGTTTCATACATACTTACCTGGCAGATATATACACTTAAAGGCCCACCCAGCCTCCCCGCAGAAGTACAGGTGGAAGAGAGAAAATATGATAGAAAACGGGGATGGTTTCCTAGTCCCTGCCGCCCAGGGCAGGCCGGTAGATCACCTGACCTACCTGTCGAGTGGCGCGAAATTTGAATTTCTGTCGGGGACGACGGAGTCTTAGCTATGTATATATCTGCCAGGTAAGTATGTATGAAACTTTATTGTAACATAACAATATCATTTTATTGTAGTGTCTTACCGAACAATTATACAGCCGTGATTTCCACGAGCGGCAGGAGACTAAATTCAAATTTAGCGTGTTGGCGTCGCCAACACTGGTGGTGATGACGTCATCTCCCTCCACTCGCGGCGGGAGAACCAGGTACAACTGCCCAGGTGAATCCAATTCTTTTCCTGCCGGCGTCCGGTGAACATCGGTGGTCGGTGCGGTTGGATTGACTTTGCTTCGCTTTTTTTTTTCTAGTTGATTTGATCTTTGGAATTGGTGAAGTACTCTTTTTTGGTTTTTTGAGTTTGTTGTTATTTTGCATATTATTTAGGCGTTGCCATGTCGGATTCTAGTCCATCGGGAGTTAGGTTTTGCATCTCAGGATGTAACTAGATTATCCAAGTTAGAGTATGATTCTCACACTAAATGTAAGTGTATGGGGACAGGTTTGTTCAGCAGATCGAACATGTAACGAGTGTAGTGATTGGACTGATTCTCAATGGAAGTTTTTTAGTTCATACTCGGAGAAATTAGCGAAAGGACAGAATTAGGAAAGCAGCGCTTAGGGAAAGTAAGCTTAGCTCTGCTTCTTCTTGCGATGCATCTGTTCTTCTGTTTCTCCTCAAATTGTTTATGTCTCCTTTAACTACACCTCCTATCCTCCTACTAATCCCAACTTCTCCAGCTTCCCGTGTAGTTTCTTCCGACACCATTGCCAGTCTGGAATCGAGGTTCGATCAGAAAATTTTCCGGTACTAGTGAATACGGTTATGCAACTTGGTAATTCGGTTAAAGACGTTTTTGTAGAAAGCGGCTTCAGGTAAGAGTGTAGTTGAGGGTGCGTCTGTCTGTCCTGACACGTCTCCTAGACAAAGGTCACTGTCCAGCTCCCCTGCACCAGGGAGAAGACATACCGGAAGTCCAAGGGAGTCGATCGGGATTTGCCCACAGACAGCGCCTCTCTTGTTGAACCTGTTGCGCCTCAACAGGCTCGGTTAAGTGTTGGAAAGGTGTTGCGGTTAGACGCCTTTCGAATGATTCAAGCGATTCGTCTCCGGTCGCGCGGCGCTCTTGGCAAGATTCGCCCGTTTCGCGTCCTTTAAATAGGCGTTCAGCGCATGATTCTTCGCCTCCTCCAGTCAACAGCGGTATAAGGAGCCTGAGAGTAGGGTTGCGCCTCGGCCGTTAGCGGCTCGTTCGTCGCCTCAATCTGTTCCTTTTTTGGCTCCATCTACTAGTAGAGATTGTGGTTTTAGCGCTGTAGCTAGCAGTTCTAAGGGTGTTTCTTTAGGCGCTTTATCGTCTGTTACGCCTGATGCGCCTGTTTCGCCTCGAATTTCGGCGGCTCCGAGCGAGGCGCAAGTAGTTATTTCGCCTCCTGCTGAACATTTAGGCTCTTCCAAGCCTCCGTTAACTGTTTTTTATTCTACTCTGGCGCCTTTGCGCAAGCAGTTAGAGATGTTAACCAACTGGATGAATGAGTCCAAGGGTGGTTCGAAGCCTTCAGATCGTTGTAGTCCCGTCTACTTCTTCGGCAGTATCGGAGAATGAGGAAGAGGTAGAGGAGGAGGATTCACATCACCTTTCGTGTTATTCACGTCTCCTTAGGTTTCTTCTGGTATCTTATCCAGATTATTTTGAGAAAGCGGCTCCGTGCTCCCCAACTTCAACTTTTTTGATGAGGAGGAAAACTTCAGACCCTCTCCTCCCAAAACTTGTTCTATCTAAAGCGGGTAGACATTCGTTGAAAGAGACGGAGAAATGGATGTCTATGAAAAGAGACTTAGGGAAGGCGCTGTTTGCTTACCCTCCCTCTAAGTTGCTTCGTAAGAGGTATAGGTTTTATGTAACTGGGGAAGCTCCTTCTCTGGGAGTTTCTGCCTCCTCCCAGGGAGACTTCTCCTGTTTAATCGACTCCTAGAAGATCTGCTTTCGCTCCAGCGAAAGTTTTATTTACAGCACCTGAGTTGGACCACGTTGTAAAGAACCAATTTAATAATAATATCTTTTATTTCGGTTCAAGACCATATACAATGAACATACAAAATACACAGTAACATTCACAATCTAGATATATGAGTCAACATGATAGGAAAAATTAGTAATCGGCACTTATCCACAAAATAGCTGAGGTAGCATAAAAGATAGTAATTATAATACTGGTAATAGTAATAATATTGGTGAGGAAAAAAAAAATGCATTGAGAGTTATAACAGTTAGTGCACAAATTATATAGCTTAAATTTCACTAGAGACCTTAGGTGGTTACAGTAGTCTGGTCCAGAGGGCTAAATACATAAATTGAATGTATATATATATATACATATATACACACACATATACATACATACATACATATATACGTATATATATAACATACACACATATATACACATCTATATATACATATATATATATATATATATATATATATATATATATATATATATATATATATACGTATATATATACATACACACACATATATACACACATACACATATACATACATATACATACATACACATATATATAAAACTTTAACTTGATAGTAATCACAGAAATAATGAAAAAATAAAATATCAGCTATAAATATAATAATGACAAAATCTGCAGATGACATCTTGCTAATACAGAGAATTAAGTCCTTTACGGGACAAAGGCCTCATTTTCCCATTCTTTCCCACATTTAGATCTTCTTCTTGCTTCACTCCTTAGGATGCTTTGTATGAGCGAGTTGCCGCTGTTTCTCACGTCGGTTACCAGCTGGACATTGTTCGCCTTACAATGATTTTTAAATTGTCCAGGTGGTTTTCTAAGAACATCTGTGTGGCGGAGTGGTAGCGTGGAGTGTTTGTGAGGCGTCTCAGAATGTCATTGTGCACAACAGTGATACGTCTCATGGTCTCTCGGGTATAGTTCGTCCAGAGGGAACACCCATAGATACTGTAACAGTACGAGCGGAAGAGCAGCAGTTTCAAGTCTCTTTGACAGAAGGCAAACCTCCTTGCAATCATGTTGCCAGTTGCACATAGTTTTGACGACGCCTTCCCTGTTTCAATGTCTGCCGTAATCTTTTAGGTTCGTCGGTAATAATGTGAATCACCAAATGACGGAAATTCGCAGCCACAAATTCCAGCCGATGGTTTCCGATTGGAAAATTTTGTGGTTCGCAATATGCTTAAGCGATCTCGGGAGAAGCCGACATGCACTGGGTCTTGGTTCGTTGTAGATTATATCAAATTCCTCTGCATGTTGGCGGCAAGTGTCGATGAGTCGTTGGAGGCCATGCCACTGATGGGGAAATCAAAACCATATCGTCGGCGTAACAGAGGTTGTTTATAGTTGTTTCATTGACAGTGCATCCGATTGGGAGTGAGTTCAGTTTGACATTCAAGGCATCTGTGTACGTATTAAACAGGTATGGAGAGAGAATGCCCCCTTGCCGAAGCCCGTTTTAGGGAGCCGAAGGTGTACGATAATACGTTGGCCCCATTTGACACAGAATTGCTGTGTGGAGAACCAGCAATGTAAAATGCCAATTAGATATAGGGGTGTGCCCCTTTTATGCAGCTTCAGGAATAGCTTCAGGTAGTTTACTCTGTCAAATGCGTTTTCTCACATCTACGAAACACAGGAAAACCGGAGATGCTGATGATAGGTAGTAGTTCAGCAATTCTTTCAGTAAGTAGATGCAGGTGTCGGTTGAGTGGTTTGCTTTAAACCCGAACTGGTTGTCAGTGGTGTGTAGAAAGGGGAGAAGTCTCACAAGAAGAACCGACTCAAGTATCTTCGATGCGATCGTTGTGATTGCAATTGGCCGGTAGTTGCCAGGGTCAGCTGCATCCTTTAGCTTGTTTTTGATTAATGGTATCAAGTGAACTAAGAGTAGGGAGTCTGGAAGAAACTGGTGAATTATGCACGCATTGAATAAGGCAGCTAAGCAAAAATGTAAATTATCGGATGCAGAATTTGAAAGCCTCTGCGGGAAGACCATCACAGCCGGGGGCGATTTTATTATTAGGTATGCTGTTTATGGCATCGCTGATGTTACCTGGCGTAATACGGTCTGCAAAATGAAATTGAATGTTGTCATTAAGGAGGTTATCCACCTCGCTTCGGGAATCCTGATCATTTATGCAATTCAGGATATTGTTGAAGTGATCACCCCACATCCTTGCGATAGCCTCGTCTCCGACTGCTTCCCCTACTCTCTGTGATAGCTTTTTAGTTTTGGGATTTAAGGACTGGATATCTTTTCCCAAAGACGAGGGTAATCACCAGATTCTACGTTTCTAGACATTGCATCGGCTCTTAGTTGTTTTTCATTTAACCTGCAGTGCTTAAGAGCAAGTTTGAATTGCGCTCTCGCGCCTCGCCTGCCTCATTAGTAATGCAGTGTGTCCTTCCCTCGGGCTGCCATTTTGCCTCCACAGTAAAAATATTTCTCGTGAGTATGTATACAGATCCTTAACCAAGTCATTCCAACCAGGTATATTACGAGAATTACCTTGACGAAATCTAAAGGCAGTCCTGCCCGAAGCAAGCATAGCGAGATTATGTTCGAATAGAATTCATTCAGATCCCTCTTGTGGTGGTCATTTCTACATTTTGTGTTGGTACACAGTAAGGCGTCAGCCGGTTGAAATATTGACCGCAACTTGGTTTCCGTGGTCGCCCTAAAGTCTCTGGCTTTCTGTTGGTTTTTAAACTCCCAGTTAACTGCTGGAGGGCGGTCAGTTTAGTGGGTTTCACGGTAGGGAGGGATGGGTACTGAATGACACCTGTAATGGGATGTGATCGTAGCCCGTTGCAAGATCGTAGCGAATATTGCAGGTCATAATAGAATCATGAAGTTGTGGAGATGTGATGCAGTGGTCCAGCCAGGAGGTTGTAATTGCGTCCGCTCTATTATGTACTATGAGTAGGAGGAGGGAGGGAGGAGCATTACATCGCTAATTTGGAGGAGCATGATTTTGACAGAAGCGAGTAAGTTCATTATAAAATTGTTTTGTGGGGTGAGAATTAAGGTCCCCTATTATACAAAATATGATCAGCAGTTTGAATCTTGAATAATACTGTGTAACTCCCCTAGCATCATGCAGTAATGATCAAATTATTGTTATTTTCCCATGGCATATAACATTAATTATTAGGATTTTAGAGTTCCCTACTGTCACTTGAAGCCCAAGCAATCTGTCACTCCTGTAGGTCATCACCTTTATCAGATTGTCTAACGATTTGTGCCACAGGAAAGAAAGTCCCCATTTCGGACGACCGGCTATGATTTGATCTGTACTTGCATCGATGAAGTCGAGAAGGTTCTGAAGTCTTCATGAATTGAATCGCAGATGGCAATGGTCATGAGGCCAGAGGAGCGTTTCTTGCAATGCAATGATGCCATTGAAATTGCAGAGCATGTTTAGGAGAGGAATGTCCCGCTTGAGGCCAAAAATATTCCAAGAGATTATGTTTAATGTATCCATGGCTACTCACGAAGATGGGAGATGAATGCGCTGATCATTTGGGTGGATGGGGGGTTATCCAGGGGGAGTGGGCAGTCACTCGCCGTGGGCGGTTGGCTGGCACTTGCGGTGGAAATGACCCTGGTTGGAGTGACAGTAAGTTTCCCCTGGGGGTGGTTGGTCCCGATTAGGTTATATCTTGAAACTAATATATTAGGACCGAAATTCTCGCCTTTAAGAACGTCGAGTGTTGAAATAGGCAGGTAATCCTGTAGGCCACTTTATGTTTATTTCTACATGGGAGTTCGTGAGAGATAAGTGGGTCAGAAGCCAGTGAGAAACTTGACTCTCTCCACTATGGCGTCTAGCGTCACCGATGAGCGCAGATTGTGAATTGCTACATGACATCTCTTCTCATTGTCGGGCGAGGTGCAACTCGAATGTTGGGCTCCGGTCTAGCGCCAAACGAGAGGATCTCTCTTCTTTCTACTTGTTTGTATCTGCCAGCCAGCTAGACCCCTCAAGATCACTCTCATCTGCATCTACGATGGGGGGTTGGTGGGGGGTCGGGGAGAGATAGGGTGGGGAGGATCACAAGGGCTGGTAATCATCACCGGAGTCTATCTTCCCAAGGTCTATCTTCCACGGAGGCATGTGAGGGAGGTTGGGGGACCAACTGTCTCCTCAGAAACGGCCTACAGGATGAAGGGGGCACTTCCGTGTTGCTGGGAGGCGAGGAAAAACTGGATGCCGCATTCATAGGAGTTTTGGTGGCTATCTGTGCGATTGTCAATCGATCCCTGCACTCCTTTGATCGCATCCAGATCCGTGTGAGATCATTTGATTCCACGTTTTAAGACTGTCTAGGGAATCCTGCAGTCCTTTGATCACGTCCCCCCCCCCCCCCCCAGATTCTTGATAATTTATCATTTGTCTCCTCGATTTTTTCTGAGTTTTTTCCCATTATTTCTGAGAAGTCTTTAGCTTCCTTGATTGGACTATTGGCGCTTTAGCGGCCAAGATCGAAGACTGTCCTTCTCTTTCACAAAGATTTAGCGGAGAATTGATTGGTGTTCGTCTGTGCGGACAAATCCATTAGGGATGGATGTGATGAGTTAGCTTCGCTCATCGCCTTTGGTACCCTTAAGAAAGGCAACTTTGGTGCTCCTTTGCTTCTAAAAGGGTTACTTCCCAACAGAAGTCTGCTCTCTTGTTTGCTCCTTTTGTGAAAGATAACCTCTTTCCAGACTATGTAGTGTTGTCAATTTCGTCGGCGCTAGATAAGAAATCTACTTCGGATTTACTGGCACATTCTACTAAGAGACCTAAAGCTCCTTTGGAGACTGTTCCTTCGGTTTCCCCTCTGGCCCAAGCACCTTTTCGAGGGAGAAAAACCCAAGCACTTCTTTCGGCCGAAGTCGAATTGCGACCTCAGTCAAAAGTCCTCGGCCAAGGTTAACAACCTTCCAAATGAAAGCTTGGTTCTTCATGCACCAGTGGGAGCCAGGCTGGCTCTGTTTTGGGAGGAATGGGAAAACAAAGGAGCAGAAGCCTGGGTAGTGCAAGTACTCAAGTTCGGCTACCGTATTCCTCTCGTTTCACCTCCCTCGCTCTCACCTGTGCCAATTCCATTCCAGGCATACTCTCCGGGCTCAGACAAATTTCTGGCGCTAGCCGCGGAAGTGGAAGCGCTTATTCGCAAAGAAGCTAGAACAGATAGAAGGTGATTTTCCTCCAGGCTTTTACAATCGCCTTTTGTAGTTCCCAAGTCATCAGGGGCTGGAGGCTGGTTTTGGATGTGAGCACCCTGAACTTGCATGTCCAGAAAACAAAATTTCATATGGAGACCACTCAGTCGGTTCTGGAGTCCATCAGACAGGGATTGGATGGTTTCTCTGGACATGCAAGACGCTTATTTTCACATTCCGATACATCGCGAATCTCTGAAGTACCTGAGGTTCATGTTCGAGGCAAGGTGTTTCAGTTTCGGGTCGCTTTGCTTCGGACTGGCGACCGCTCCTCAAGTTTTTCACCAGGGTTCTATCCCCGATAGGAAGTGGCTGCACATATTAGGAGTAAGAATCTCCCTCTATCTGGACGATTGGCTTCTCCGGTCGGAATCAGAGAGTCGTGCATGAAGGACCTTGGAACAACTCTGGATCTTGCCAGAAGTTAGGAATTCTGGTAAACAAACAGAAGTCCCAGTTGGTTCCATCTCAGAGCATCCTTTATTTGGGGATGACTGAATGTTCAAGTTTTTCGGGCTTTTCTGTCCCCGAAGAGGGTCCAAGGCTGTCTGGAGACAGTTCAAGAGTTCTTGGACAAAAAGGTAAGTTCTGCCAATCAGTGGATGAGGCTTCTGGGCAAATTGACGTCAGTGGAGAAATTTGTGACGTTGGGAAGACTGCACATGAGACCTCTGCAGTTTTTTCTGAGAGCCTCTTGGTGCGGAAGACGCAACCAGACTCGATTACCTTTCCTGTCACAGACCAAATAAAAGAGGACCTAAGGTGGTGGCTGTCTCGGGCAAGTTGGAAGAAGGGTTAGATTTACGACCCATCCTCTCCCGAACCTACAGTTCTTTTCCGACGCATCGGACACAGGTTGGGATGCCCTGCTGGGAAATCAACGTGTTTCAGGAGCTTGGTCGGAGAAGGAGAAGTAGTTCCACATAAATGTAAAGGAACTTTTAGCAATTTTCCTGGGGCTCAGACAGTTTCGGAGCTTAGTAGAAGGTCAGGTAGTGGCAGTACATTCCGACAACTCCACAGCTCTCTCGTACGTGCGGAAACGGGGGGACTCCGTCTTTCTCTCTGTACGAAGTAGCCAAGGATCTCCTCCTGTGGACAAACGAAGCGAATGTTCTGCTAGTCCTGAGATTTGTTCCGGGAAAGATGAACGTCCTGGCGGACGAGCTAAGCCGTCAACAGCAAGTGTTACCTCTGGAGTGGACTTTGGACGACAAGATTTGTCAGAAACTTTGGCGCCTTTGGGGACGACCGTCCATAGACCTGTTCGCGACATCAAGGAACAACCGTCTTCCTCTTTTGTTCTCCAGTTCCAGATCCTCTAGCTTGGTCGGTGGACGCAATGCTGTTGGATTGGTCGGGTCTGGAAGCTTATGCATTCCCTCCGTTCGGTCTAATAAGAGAGGTGCTGAACAAGTTCATGTCGCACAGCAATGTAACACTGACGTTAATCGCTCCCTTTTGGCCCAGGAAAGAGTGGTTCCCGGACCTTCTCCAGTTGTTAGTAGACTTCCCCAGACTTCTTCCTCCAGAGAAGTGGCTTCTCAAACAACCTCACTTCAAGAGGTTCCACCAAAACCTGTCCGCTCTAGCTCTGACAGGGTTCAGACTGTCCGGAATCTTGTCAGAGCGAGAGGGTTTTCAAGAAGAGCTGCAGAAGCTATCACTCGTTGTAGGAGAGAGTCTTCTAACAAACTCTATCAAGGGAAGTGGAGAATCTTCAGAGTGGTGTAGAGGTGCTGAAGTGTCTACTTCTGCGACCTCTTTAACGGAAATTGCAGATTTTCTTCTATTTCTTTGGGAGTCTAAGAAACTGGCTCCTTCTACGATCAGAGGATATAGAGCCATGCTTTCTTCGGTTTTTCGACATTGGGGTTTGGATATTTCCTCCAATCCAGATCTGTCGGACCTCATTAGGTCTTTCGAAACCACTAAGCTCCCGCAGGATACAGTGGCTTGGAACTTAGATGTGGTGCTTAAGTTCCTCATGGGGGCCACTGTTTGAGCCTTTGAAGTCGGCTTCACTCAGGAACTTGACTAAGAAGACACTTTTTCTTATTGCACTAGCTTCTGCAAAGCGTGTCAGCGAATTGCACGCTATAGACAAAAGAGTCGGTTTCTCTCAAGGCAATGCTGTGTTTTCGGTATCTTTGACCTTTCTAGCCAAAAACGAGAATCCGTCTAATCCTTGGCCGAGGAGTTTTGTGGTTAGGAACTTATCTGATTTGGTTGGACATAAGGAGGAAGAAAGGCTCTTATGTCCAGTCAGGGCAATTAAGCAGTATCTTCTTGCCACTAAGGATGTTAGGCCATCTACTAAGCTCTGGACCTCGGTTTCAAAATCCCTTTCGTCCTCTTTCTAAGATCTATATCGTTCTTTATTAGAGAGCTTATCAGGGAAAGCTCACTCGCAGTCCGAGAACGACAATCTTTCCGTTCTGAGAGTTAAAGCTCACGAGGTTTAGAGCAGTGGGAACTTCTTTAGCATTTAGAAAGAATTTATCTTTAGCTTCGATTCTTCAGAGCACGTTCTGGAGATCGAATTCGGTTTTTGCGAGCCATTATCTCAAAGAGATAGAAACGGTTTTCGAGAATTGTAGAACGTTAGGTCCGGTGGCGGTTTCTGGCATGGTGTTGGGAGAAACGGCACAGGGGTCGTCACCTTTATGCTAACTTTTCACTTGAAATAGGTTGTAGAGTTCAAGGGAAGCTGGGGTACTGAGTACCTGGATACTCACCAGTCTGTTAGGTCAGATTTTTAGAATGGTTGGGTATATATGTTTTTAATCTGGTGTTGGTGACAAATGTTTTTGTATGATTGAATTTCTGGTCTTAGCCCAGGGCAAGGCAATCTTTGTTGTTACTATCCTCCGTCAGTCAGCCTTGACTCGCTTGAACTACGGAAGGATTCCACTCCTGTAGAGGCTAACTTTGGTCAAATTCCAATTCTACAATAGTAAGAAGAGCACCGACCAGAGGCAGTAACAGTCTGCTGTAGCTCTCTTACAAGGGTAAGGTACAACAGACACCTCGAGTGTTTACTGGTATTGTAATAAATGTAACCATTTAGAAATACTAGTGGTCCACTGAATCCCACCTTCCCATAAATGTGTAATCAGCTGTATAATTGTTCGGTAAGACACTACAATAAAAATGAAATTTTAATTATTAAAACTGAAGTTTTATTGTTGATAGTTACCGAACAATTATGAATTTATTACACCCTCCTCCCCACCCTTAGGTGGACGGACGGGCAGAAAGAATTGGATTCACCTGGGCAGTTGTACCTGGTTCTCCCGCGAGTGGAGGGAGATGACGTCATCACCACCAGTGTTGGCGACGCCTACGCGCTAAATTTGAATTTAGTATCCTGCCGCTCGTGGAAATCATGGCTGTATAATTGTTCGGTAAGTATACAATAAAACTTCATTTTAATAATTTCATTCTTTCTTGGTTATTGATGTTAAAATTATTAATGATAAATTCTTACTAAAGTTTATGGTAGAGATTTGAATGTTTATATAATAGGACTGCATGATACTGAAATTCACCACTTAAAATCACTTATGGAGTCATATTCTCGCAATTTTCAAGATAGCAACTATT